>NC_058378.1:17561785-17866339 GCF_018350175.1 Felis catus
GGTCTAGAATAAGGGCTACAGATTACACGGTCTTAGAATATTCTGTAGTTTTCTTCAATTATCTGAAGTTTTGCAATCTGCTTTCACAAAAGAGCTGTATTTTCTGAATCCAGCCATGAATTAGATCAACTGGCCTTCAGGGACATGTGGGAACAGATCACTAAGGTGACGTGCTTCCCCTGCTTGTAGTATGGGGACAGTTGTTGGGGGGGTTAGTGGGCTTCCTGAGGGCTTGGCCCCACCCCAGTCCTTTTTTCTGGAAGGATGGGTTCTTGTTCGTGGGTGATTTAATCACGTTCTGAAACCACTCTGCAGTTGAGTTCTCTTGCATGGTCCCTCTCTCCCCTTCCATATTCTCAGACATTCATCCCTTCCCCCTGGCCTTCAAGGTTGAGAATTTGATTTCTAGAGCTGTCCTGAGTCTCTCTCCCTGATGCAGACAGTAGCTGGGTCACTGCATGTGGGATTGTCCTACATTAGAAGAAAGCAGACCCATGTACTTACTGGCAGCACAAGGCAGGCAGAGAAGGTGGGGGGAACTGGGGAGCACCGGTGCCTCAGCCAAGGTCCAAAGAGCAGAGGAGAAGCTGGCGTTGGGCCGGGCAAGCAAAGAGGCTTTTTAACACAGTGGGGACAGGTCCGGGACAGTCTGGGGAAGAAGGGACCTCCGGCCAACCGTTGCATGAGGTGCAGGTAGGAGAGCGCAGATTCAGACCAGATTATAGAACGCTGCCTAGGGATTTTCAGTTTGCCTCTAGAAAATGTAAGTTAAAGTGTTGAATCAGCCACTGCCGAGGGAGAGGCGCCCAGCCAGGAAACTGACTTGCTCATGTAGCTACTTCCCTCCTGCCCGCCGAGTTCATTTGGAGGATGGCTGGTAACTCAGAGGAGTTTGGTCTAGTGCCTGCAGAAGGCACTGAGAAACTGGGGTGTGTATAGGCATGTGCGCGCACGTGTGTGTGCTTAAATCCCTGTTAACTTAGTCTAAGCACTTGGCGTCCATTCAGCAGGGTAATAGGTGTGTGCAGGACGGAGCTGTATTCCTAGGCGGGTCCAACCTCCGTTTCTAGGCCAGCGTTCCACCCGATGACAGGGCAACTTGGTGCGTCATTCCAGCTGCTGCCGCCCAGAAAGGTCCAGGACATGATCCTGACTCGGGGCCTGGAAGACCTTGGACAGGGTACCTGAAGAGAAAAGCCTGGGACCACGGGTCTTTGAGTTGTGCGGAGTCAGAGGAAGTTAGAGCCTCAGAAACCCGGTTAGCGGTTGTTAGGGCTGTAGAGCCCCGTGTTCCCCTGCGCCCCCCTGGGCCCACGCCCACCCTGCCCAGAAGATGAAGGCCAGGCCTGGTCCGGTACTGCTCCTTCTGGTTTTTCCTCATTCATTTCCAGGGTGGGAAACAGTTTGGGGATTGCCCAGCCCTACTGGTATTAGAGTGACTCGGTAGAAATCGCTTCAGGATTCCAGATGAATCTTCTCTATGACTTTTTTTTTTTTTATAATTCCAGGCTAGTTAACATCCAGGGTTGTATTAGTTTATAACTTTTTAAAAAATGTTGGTTTAGGGGCGCCTGGGTGGCTCAGTCGGTTAAGCGTCCGACTTCAGCTCAGGTCACGATCTCACGGTCCGTGAGTTTGAGCCCCGCATCGGGATTCTGGGCTGATGGCTCAGAGCCTGGAGCCTGCTTCCGATTCTGTGTCTCCCTCTCTCTCTGCCCCTCCCCCATTCATGCTCTGTCTCTCTCTGTCTCAAAAATAAAAAATAAACGCTAAAAAAAAAATTAAAAAAAAAATGTTGGTTTATTTTTGAGAGAGACGGAGTGTGAGCGGGGGAGGGGCAGAGAGAAAGAGAGAGACAGAATCCAAAGCAGGCTGCGGGCTCCAGGCTGCCAGCTGTCGGCACAGAGCCCGACGGGCTTGAACCCACAAACCATGAGATCGTGACCTGAGCTGAAGTCAGATGCCCAACTGACTGAGCCACCCAGGCGCCCCTAGTTTATGACTTTTTAAGCAAATACTACTAAGACTCTAAGAGGGTGTGGCTTTCTTTATTAGAGTTTCCATTCCTTGTATTAAATCCTAGCGCGGACAGTAGATATGTGTGAACTTGCCAAGTCAGAGTCTTGCAGTTCGGTTACTGTATTCAGACCCGGACACTATGGAGGAGCCCTGGGAAAAAAGGAGGGAGTCCCTGGGGAAGGGACTAGTTGGTTAACGGACCAGGACATCATTGCGAATAGTTGAAAGACCCGAAGCTACTGGCTGGAGAAAACAAATTGTTTTTTTCAGGTGGCAGACCGAAAATTACCTTCAAGTATTTAAAAGGTGGTTAAGAGAAATGAGATTTGTGTGCGTTGCATGATGGTCACACCTAGCATCAGGGGACCTAGAACCTAAAGGCTGGGAGATTTTGACTTGGCATGCTGAAGAATTATGGCTGTTGGAAAATGAATGAACTGGCCTCGAAGGTCCTCCTTTGGAGGGTTTGAAGTAAGACATTTGAGGTCCTTTCCTGTTCGAGAGTCTGCAGTGAGCACCCTGGTCCTCAAGAAGCAGGTTTGCTGGTTAATTTTCAGCTGGCTTGTGACTGCCCTGGCAGGTGACCATCTTCCACCAAAGATGGTCAGGTGGTTGCTGCTCCGTCTGCGGGATTGAGTTGGGGCAGGAGGAATATGGCTCCACACGGGCTGCCTGGTACATCCTGTTCCTGCCGTTCCTTTCCAAGATGGCATTCTGCAGGCTGGCAGAGTAGAAAGAATCATGAACATAGTAACAACAGTAGCAGCTGTCACCCTTTCCGGAAGTTGAACAGGATGTCCCTGGTCTCACAGCTAGGGAGTGGCAGAGCCAGCATTTGAACCCAAGCAGGCAGGCTCCAGAACCCGCGCTCTGCTCCATGCTCTTCTGCCTGGCTGGCCTGAAAGTCAGTGCTCACAGGAGAATAAATACAAGGGGCCCAGGGAAGACAGATACTTGTGTCAAGAACACTGGCTTTGGCGCCAGAACTGGACGTCCAGATCGTCTGGGTAGTTTTCCAAACACAAAGGTCGGGAGCCCGCTTTTCCTCATGACGACATGTGCACAGGCTAATCAGGAACAAGAGTGTTGGTGTCCGACTCTAGGATGTGGCCTGGTGGCCTGGGCGTCTTTTGGCTTACCCACGACTTACCTAGTCAGGGAGGACTTCTGACAGTGGATGCCATCCAGCCAACTCTGCCCTCTCAGACCCTCTCTCCTGAAGTCTTCCCTGAACGTCTTGGCAAAATATGCTAAGTCAAGGTGCCTTGGTCCCATTTCTGTGGTCTACTCAGCTAGAGCAGGGAGATAGCCAGTGTTTCCTCGGCAGTTTAGCGTGGTTGAAGGGTGTGAAGAAAATTCTGGGGCTTAACACCCAGTCTTAGTCATGAGATGAATGCTGCTTTCTGGACCCCAGGTTCCCTTTTGTGAAAGTCGGACCGTCTTATATGGCGGGTCTCGTCGCTGGGTAATTAGGCTGTAGACCTTGTCTCTCTCGGTTTTCTGCGTGCACAGTCCCATGCCTCTTCAGTGCTTTAGCCCTTGCTGCACAGGAGACATTTGATGACTGTTTATTAAAATGGATGGGTAGCTCATTGAAGCCCTCCCGGTAGCCCCATAAGAGAAATGATTATTCCCTTTTGTCATCAGCCAAGGCTTAGAGCTGATGCATGGCTTGCAAAAGGGCCAAGAAGCAGGAGGCAGGTCTCCTAGCATCTATGTAGAGTTTCTCCCCTTACGACTCGCAGGGAGGTCTACAGCTCAGCAGCTCTGTCACCAGCGGCCCCACACCCGCTGGACCCGAGGCCGCACTGTTAACAATCACCGCAGGTGATTCTCGCGCAGTGGCGTCGGATGCCCTGGGCTGGGCTGCATTTCCAACTGGATTAACCCTTCTGTCTTTGGGACTGATGGAAACACTCCATTTCCCGGGCTGACTTGTGCTCTTTCCCTTGGGACAAGGCCGTGGGAAGAAGGGAACTTGAAGGTGAACAAATAGGTGACTTTCAACTGTTCCTTGATTCGCCACCAGTGGTGAAAGTGGTTCCCAGGAGAATCCGTGGAGGCCCCCAGGTCTCACTAGACTTAGTCGCCTGCTCTGGGGAGTGATCCCACAACCATCTTTGGGTAAGACTGACCTTGTCCGAAGAGAGGGAGTTGGAACACTTCTCTTGGGGGCCCGGAGGCTGAGCCGGTCAGAGGGTGGGTGCTCCAGGGCGCAGTGTGTGACACTGACAGGCGAATCGCTGTCACGGGCAAGGGGACTCTTGTCCCAGAGAGTTGAGAATGATTTTGGTATCAGGGAGGGCACACACGGGTCCCCTCTGAGTCTGATCATGAGGAAAGGACACACTTGTATCTTGGCGTCCAAAGGGAAACCAGTTGGGGCCACCAGAAGGCGTAGCACTGTTCCTTCCCAGGGCACGCCCGGGTGCCAGGGTGAATTCCACAGGCTGGGGCCCGCCGCCCCGACGGTGCGATCCTGCCCTGACACACTGAGTAATGTCTGAGGTGTGGGCATCCCACAATTAAGGTTTTCTCCAAATTGGAAAATCCAAAGCATCCGAGTGATGCCCTGCGTCGTCCACGGTATGGAAAGAATGTGCTGGCACGAGCAGATTGCTGGCTGAGCGTTCGACTAAAATTAAACTCCAGTGCTGACTTCTTGTTTTTCCCTCCCCCCCACCCCCCGCTCCCCTCAAGGTTGGCCTCCGCCAGCTGGACATGTCCTTGCTCTGCCAACTCTACAGCCTGTACGAGTCCATTCAGGAATATAAGGGAGCGTGCCAGGCAGCCTCCAGCCCGGACTGCACCTACGGCCTGGAGAACGGCTTCTTCGAGGAGGAGGAGGACTATTTCCAGGAGCAGAACACCCTCCACGATGGGAGGGAGCGGGGCCCTCCACGGGACCTGCCGCTGCCCGTCTCCCCGCTCTCCAGCAGCGACTGGATTCTCGAATCCATCTAGAAAGGGCTCTCCGCCGAGAGGTCACTGCTGCTACCGGACCACCAGCAGTTGCCTCTCCTCTTGAAGAAAGCTCCTCTCCTCCATCGTGGGCGGTCGTCGGGCGCCAGCGGCCGGTGCTGTCAGTTTAATCTGGAGGACACACGTGGCGGGGTGTTCTGGTGGCCGGAGTTTGTGCCTGGGCGATCCAGAGGTGCCCAGCCACATCCTCGGCTCCGTGGTACTCAGGCGCGCCTGCCGAGGAAGGTTCTTCCTCCATCCTTTCCCCCGGGGGACACCTTTCGGGGCGTTTTGCGCAAGGCGACTTTTACTGGTTTGTTACTTCCTTACGGGTGGTGGGCGATTTGCACCCTCTGTGTTGTAGGAACTGCGTCCAGTTTGCAACGCAGGGAAACTAGCATTTCGCGGCTCCCCTGCCTCTATGCATTCGGCAGCCTTTCTCGTTTCTGTCTTGTGAGCGTTTAAGGCCCTGGGTTGGGCTTTATTTCTCTGTAAGCCGCACTGCTAGCTGCCCAGGTGACTCAGTGGAAGCTTTTTACCAAAAAAGTAAACATTTCAGGTCCTACCCATCGACTGCATTCTCTTCACCTGTCGAAACAACTCCTTTCGTTCTTTGTCTATTCTATGGAGGAGGGAGGGAGCTAATACGGAGATGTGTGAACGTGGGAAGCTGGGGCAAGCTCGTGTTTTGTGTCATTCACTGAAAGGTGGTGGCAACCGTTTTTGTTCTGAAAGATTCTGAACGTGAGCTAGTATATTAGCGATCCTGCCTCTTCCACTCAAAAACAACGATCACCTTAAGCCTTAATATATTTATTAAAATCCTTCATGAACACTTTACACTTTGTAGGTTAAAAACGAGGATAAAATGCTAGACTCTCTGACTGGGGTTGTGTGTTCTTTCGGTCTGAACGCCGAATCGTCCGTTTCCAGAACTTGAATGCATTGAATCCAGTCAACTACTGAAAGCGAATTACAGTGTGTTTTCTTGCCGTTGAGAATTTGAAAGACGCTTCGTTCCTCTGTTGATTTATTCTTGGACCGCGCAGTTGGGTCTCAGCGCCGCTCTGTCTCTGACCACTTCAGATCCCCTGCCCTCTTCATTCTTTTGACGTGATAATTGCTTATTAGCGTCTCTTTTGGGTTAGAGAGAGGAGGTAAAACTAATCCCCAGGAACCAACAGTTGACAGCCTGCTATGTACGGGATCGGACCGTGTGCTGGGAACTGGGGTGAGGCATACAGAGAAGGAAGAGCATTCCTGCTGATCTCCTGTGTTGAAAGTAGTAGTTAAATGACAGATGGCAAACTGCCTCCAGTATGTGGCGCAATCGTTCAGGGGGGGACAAGAGAATTAAAAGTGGCAGGACTGGTGCTGTCTGGTCATCTACCGGAATCTTTGAGGTGGGGCCCCTACTTAACGAGGCGTCGAACCTCAGGTCAGCTGCTCTCAACCCTGACCACATTAAGATCACGTGGGGGGCTTTCGGAAGAATATTGAGTCTGGCTCAAGAACCCCCATCTCCATTCTGATTTAATTAGTCAGGAGTGAGGCCCGGGTCTCTGCACACTTCTAGAAGTCCCGCAAGTGATTCTAACGCAGATCCAGTTGCCATCTAGTGTTCACACTGGCCCGGGAAGCAGCATCTTCTTGGAGCCCCGGGCAATGGCCAGGAGACTCTGTCCTCTCAGGATGGGCACCCACAGCCAGGGAGTGAAGCTTGCAGGGAGTGAAGCTCAGGCAAGGGGGAGCCCCCCAGTTTAGAATGCACAGCTTCTGGGTGCCTGGGTGGCTCAGTCGGTTAAGCATCCGACTTAAGCTCAGGTCATGGTCTCACGGTTCGTGGGTTTGAGTCCTGCATCAGGCTCTGTGCTGACAGCTTAGAGCCTGGAGCCTGCTTCGGATTCTGTGTCTCCCTCTTTCTCTGCCCCTCCCCTGCTCTCTCTCTCTCTCTCTCTTTCAAAAATAAATAAATGTTAAAAAAAAAAAAATTGAGAATGCACAGCTTCCCTGGGTCTGCTGCCTCTGGACTCTTCTGGAACTGCAACCACAGATTCACAGTGCCTTTGAGTTTGGGGGCCCTCATGTCAGTATTGGGGGATCGGCTACCAAAGCTACAAGTGGAGTGAATGCAGGTAAGCAAGGGGCCTCTCCCTTACTGTGGGGAAGGGCTGACACGTTCCTCACCCCGATGGAGACGTGACAAATATACCTAAGCCACTGCAGGCCTTAGTAGTCCATTTGAAATGTATATAAATTGCCCCAAACTTTCTCCTACTCCAAATATAGTGTAAATATACCTTGGCAAGGAATATTAAAATTTCCCAAACTATAAAATGTTTTCTCATACACTCACCTTACAAAGGTCCTGCAAATGATTAGAAAATAAATTCTGCTGGGGTGGGGGGAGGCTCCTGGGTGGCTCAGTAGGTTAAGTGTCAAACTCTTGATTTCGGCTCAGGTCATGATCTCTCGGTTCGTGGGATCGAGACCCGCATTGGGCTCTGTGCTGACAGCACGGAGCCTGCTTGGGATTCTCTCTCTCTCTCTCTCTCTCTCTCTCTCTCTCTCTCCTCTCTGCTCCTCCCCCACTTGCACACTTTTGCGTGCACTCTCTCTCTGTCTCTCAAAATAAATAAGTAATTAAATTCAGCCACTGCCTTTTATTGCTCCCTGGCATAAGTCATCACCTCTATGTTTGGAGTGGGGCTATTTTGCTACTCCAACAAAGTGGCCCATGAAGGGCCTGGTAGGCAGTAAAACAGTCCAATTCTTGCTGAAGAAGCTGTAATCTGTAAGGCAATGTACACAGCAGATAGAGAAAGGCACCTTTCGCTTCCTAGGGCACATGTGCAGTGAACCCAGAGTTGTTGATAATTTAAGCCTTGCCATTCACAAATGATGCCGTTCCTCTCATGTCCCTAGTGGCTTTCAGAGTCAATTAACCAGCCTGATTCCTTGCTTTTGTTTTTCTGTAACCTAGGTTGATGTCATTCATTCACCTGACATGTACTTAGTCCTATTTTGGGTTGCGCTGAGGCAGGCACTGAGAGCACAATGCAGAACCCTGGAGGGTCTCTGGCAGATCCCCCTTCTACAAACACCTAACGTGTGCGGGTAAATACTACGATCAGGGAAGTACGAGGGGCCCCTGAGGCCCAGAAGGTCGTGGCTAAGGGAGCTGGAGTTCTCAAATGAGGTTTGGGCTCCATTTACGCTTAAGACCCAAGCAGGTGTTGGAATAACGTGCTGTAGCCCCTCGATCTTAACTCACAGCGCGTTATTTCACGATTTACCGTGCAGTGCTCTCTCCTGGACCTTGCTCTCACTTCTCCGTGCACACGCCTGATTTCTTTCAGAGCCCGTGATTATAGACGTAGGTATGGCCAAGCGCACGGGTGACGGAAAGGCTCTTCAGCAACCAACATCAGGCCAGGTAGCCATTTGATTTCATCCTTCTGTCCAAAGAAACCTGACCGATTGTAAAAGCCCAAACATGTCTGGTCTACTTATCTTCGGGGCAGGTTGTACTTTGAGTTCGGAGAGATGCATCTGAGCCGATTCTACACGGAGGTGGTAGGGCTTCTGTCGCAAAGATGACACCTGCAGGCTCCACGTGAGGGACAGCTGACACCTGGGTCACAGTTCCATGGGTGAAAATGTGACGGGAGCCGGTGGGCCTTGCGACCACCCAGGGAGGACAGGCTCTGGAAGTGGACCTGGTGCCTTTGTTCTAACCAACTGTGAGAGTGCATTACGTTTCCACCTCATTTCTCTGGCTTCCGGTCAACTGAGGACAGGTCCCTAGATACCCAGATCCCTGTCTGCTTCTGACTCCCTGAAGAACGTGCACAAACCGAGTACCCACAAAGGGTTGAGCAAAACCTTTATTAGATACACTAACGGGGCGACGTTAGCAAAACGAAAAGCGTGAAGCAAGTCAGTAAGGAGGAGTTATGGCCCTAGGGAGCCGATGCCAGAGAGAGGAGAGAGCACAGGGGCACATGTCAGCCTCAGGGACAAGCCCGGAGACCCCCCCCCCCGCCCCCTGCTTCTTGTTTGGTGTCCAAGATGGAGAAGCTCCAATGAAAGTCCCACAGGAACACAGAGACCGTTGTTATTGGGAAGGCGGGTTTTGGTGGGAGGAGCACTTGTGTTAGAAATAGACGTGGTCAAAGCCACAGTCACCTCGTGGCAGAGAGCACGGCCCAGTTTCCTTCAGAGGGAGCGGCCTAGGAGAAGGGAAGTGAGGACTTAGTCGGGCTCTGTCCCAGGACTTAGGGAAGAGAGCACCTTCCCCTTCGTTCCCTTTCTTTCTCCTGTCCTCAGGATGATGCGACGCCAGGGTGAGGCTCTGGGAGAAAGGGTGAAAGGGGAGACCTCTAGGGGCACCTGGGTGGCTCAGTCAGTTAAGCATCTGACTCTTGATTTCAGCTCAGGTCACGATCTCACGGTTCGTGAGTTCAAGCCCCGGGCTGGGCTCTGCACTGATGACGAGCGCAGAGCCTGCTTGGGCAAAAAAAAAAAAAAAAAAAAAAAAAAAGATGGCCTCTAAAAAATATTGTGTTAGAAACAAGAAGAAAGCACCTTTGAAACCCCTAAGTCTAGCACAAGGGTGGGAAAACAGCCCGGATTTGAGGTTGAAGGGCAAGCTGGTGACCGTACCCGCCCATTTCTCCCGTGTGTCCCTCTTCGGAGAACCCAGGGATCTAGATGGAGATGAATTTGGGTACTGAGGACGGCGCTCAGTCACCAGACTCCACTTGCAGTGTGTGCCCAGCATGTCAAGGCCGGCAACACGCCCTCCGGGGCACGGGTCCTCTCTGTGGCTGATCCCTACTTGCCCTGCCGGCAGAAATGCCAGGGAAGACAGGTTCAGCTCCGTCGCCCTGTGGTCATACGCCACCATCACCGTGTGTGACTGTTTGCTTTCAACAAGCTTCTATCGGACACACCCTGATGACTGCCTCCCTGAGGAATAAACCTACAGAGGCCCAGCCACTCCTACCAATGCATTTCTGCTGTGCCAGGACCTCAAGCTGGAAGGAGCCTGGCATAAGACCTGGAAGTTGAGTTTACCTCGCCCCACCGTAGAAGAAAGGATGGAAACACACCCCATAGGGCAGGAGACAAACTGGGACCCATATGTGCTAGGTCATACACTTCTTTGTCTTAAATGGATTGATACGATGTATATACCACCTTGGGTCTTGATAAAAATTCACACAATACAATAAAATGCCATTAAAAAATTTTTTTTAATGTTTATTCATTTTGGAGAGACAGAGTGGGAGTGGGGGAGGGGCAGGGAGAGAGGGAGACCGAATCCGGAGCAGGCTCCAGGCTCTGAGCTGTCAGCACAGAGTCTGACATGGGGATTCGAACTCACGAACCGTGAGATCACGAGCTGAGCCGAAGTCGGATGTTTAACCAACTGAGCCACCCAGGCGCTCCGAAAATGCCTTTTTTTTTTTTTTTTTTAAAGTGGGTTTAGAAATCGGCACAAAGCTGGGGCACCTCGGTGGCTCAGTCCGTTAAGTGTGCGACTCTTGGTTTTGGCTCAGGTCATGATCTCATGGTTTGTGAAATTGAGCCCTGCCTGACAGCTCAGAGCCTACTTGGGATTCATTGTCTCTCTCTCTCTTTATCAAAATGAATAAGCATAAAAAAAAAATAAAAAAAAAAGACAGGCGCCTGGGTGGCTCAGTGGGTTAAGCGTCTGACTTCGGCTCAGGGCACGATCTCAGTTCATGAGTTCTAGCCCCGCATTGGGCTCTGTGCTGACAGTTCAGAGCCTGGAGCCTGCTCCTGTTTCTGTGTGTCTCTCTCTCTGCCCCTCCCCTGTTCATGCTCTGTCTCTCTCTGTTTCTCAAAAATAAATAAATGTTAAAAAAAGAAAAAAGAAATCACAAAGGGAATACAAGGGCAGGACAGAGAAGAGGAAGCCAGCTGTAAAATCAGCACAAGAATCACCTGTGAGGAATGCAAGTTGTCCTATTTGCTAGCAGAACACAAACGGGGCAGATACGGGGTGAAAATGCTCAGCTCTCGGGCAAGTGTTTACTTTGGTGTTTCCCTGCCGAGTGTGTCTAAGCAAGCCGACTTCTGGAAAATGTGGGGACGAGTCAGGAGAGCATTCTTTAAATGTTTGCAAGGGAATCGCGAGAGTCACCCGGATCCACTCCCAACCGCTGTAGGGATCTCCCCCGTGACCCACATCTAGTCTCGGAGCTTCTGCTGCAACAGCTCCCAAAACAGGAAGCTGTGCAGTAAGGTGACTGTCAGAGTTCCTTGTAGGGTCCTGACGTCTGCTTTCCCTTTGATGAAGTTACAGATAAAGGGTTAGGCTTCACGGGAGAATCCTATTCAAGCGTGGGAGGGCGAGGGTATTTGTATGTGTGTGGGGGCGACGTGGGGATGCTAGGGGGAGAGGGCTGTTATCAGCCAGGCAGTTTTGTGGCAGGCTGAAAATTGTCCCCCCGAAAACATCTGGCCTAAAGACAGAATCTCTGGAACTTGTGAATGTTACTGTGTTTGGAAAAGGCCTTTATAAAAGACATGATTAAGGATCTTGAGGTCACCGGAGTATCCTGGATTATCCAGGTGGGTCCTAAATGCCATCACAAATGGCCTTGTAAGAGATAGGCAGAGGGAGACCTGACACAAGGGAGGGGCAGGCGATGTGGGGCTGGAAGGGACATGGGAGAGACTTGGCCACAGCCTTGGAACCGCAGCAGCCACCCAGAGCTGGGAGAGGCAAGGGTGCATTCCCCCCTGTAGCCTCTAGAGGGAGCAGGGCCCTACCAACACCTGTGAACCTGAGGCCGGACTTTGTTCTTTCTGCATCTAGATTTGTGAGGGGACAAATATGTCGTCTTTAAAAAAAAATTTTTTTTAACGTTTATTTTTGAGAGAGACAGGGAGAATGCAATGGGGGCGGGGGCGTGGGGCAGAGAGAGAGAGGGAGATGCAGAATCCGGAGCAGGCTCCAGGCTCTGAGCGGTCAGCACAGAGCCCGATGTGGGGTTCGAACTCACGCACAGTGAGATCAAGACCTGAGCCGAAGTCGGGCTTTAACCGACTGAGCCACCCAGGCGCCCCTAAATATGTTGTCTTAAGCCCCCAAGCTTGTGGTAATTTGTTGCAGTGACCACAGAAAACTAACACACATTTCGGGGTACTGTTCGGTTCTTCCCCGCCTTTTCTATTTATGTGTGTCACCCGGGGACATCATCACTCAATCTGCTGGCTGAACACGACGTGCCAACTCCTCCAATGCATTCAGATACGTTTCCTGATGGGCTCTTGGAGTCATTTTAGTCCACAGACGTCTTCTAGGGTTAATATAAGGATAAAAGGACTTATTGATTATAAAGCCCTTAAAATAGTGCCTGGCTCCAGGTAAATATATACAGTGCTCAGCTCAGAGCTATATAAATATTTGTCAAGTCGGAATAAATAAATAGGATCCTGTTTGGGGTCCTGGGGTTCTTGCTTTTGTAGTGCTTTTCCTCTGTTGACTCTTCGGGAGCCAGAGAGCATTTTAAATTTAGTCTTGGGTTCATAACATTTCCCTTCAGAACGTGTGCCCAATGTTATAAGGAAAGGTTATGGCTAGATGTGTTACATACCAGAAAGAGACAATCCAAGTTTTAAGGCTCACAGCTGTCCCACGGAGAAAAGTCTATGGTAAAATGCTCCTCTCTGTCTACAGTGTCTTCCCTTGGAGACTAATATCTGAATCCAGTCCTAGGGGCTCCTGGGTGGCTCGGTCAGTTAAGCGTCTGACTCTTCATCTCGGCTCAGGTCATGATCTCACAGTTTGTGAGATCGAGCCCTGTGTTGGGCTCTGCACTGACAGTGAGGAGCCTGCTTGCGATTCCGTCTCTCCTTCTTTCTCTGCCCCTCCCCCCACTTGTTCTTTCTCTCTCTCTTTCAAAATAAATAAATATATAAACATTAAAAAACATCGATTCCTAGTCTATTTTTTTTTTTAAACTCTCTTGTTCTCGATTCCTAATTGTATTTGAAGAACAGAAAGTTACCCTTTCCTCAACAAGGGAAGATGGGACCATGCACCATCAGTCGGGGGTGAAGACCAGCACAGCCCCAGGGCCCTAGTTATGCTAGCAGAGGCCAAGGGCTTAGTCCCAACTCTGTCAGTTATCTGCTTGTGACCTTGAGCAAATCCCTTTACCAATCTAAGCCTCAGTTTCTTCATAGAAGACTGTGATTCAAAAAAATATCTGTAGGGGCGCCTGGGTGGCTCAGTCAGTCAGGCGTCTGACTTCGGACAGGTCATGATCTCACAGTTCCTGGGTTCGAGTCCTGTGTCAGGCTCTGTGCTGACAGCTCAGTGCCTGGGGCCTGCTTCAGATTCTGTGTCTCCCTCTCTCTCTCTGCCTCTCCCCCCATCAAAAAATAAACATTAGAAAACATTTTTAAAAATACCTAACTTTTCTGATCGATGCCTCTTTGTCTTATAAATATCTAAAAAAATGCCTTCTGTGACTCTTGTATTTGTGACAGTGCTTTTGTCCCAACTTAGTTCAAAGGGCTTCATTCACTTTGCTGAAGTCTTTTGACAAGACCACTGTCTATTTTCCATGTGCCTGATTAGTCTATATTGTGCTCTCATAAATTGGGCGCTTTCCTCTGGTTCTGGGTGATGTGAAACACTCCAGGGCCAGCGCTGGGGTCTGTCAGAGTAGCCACCGTGTGACCATAACCCATCAGACTGTGAGTAGGGGGCAGGTTTTCTTTGGTGGCTTGAATACATATACTTGCAATGAAAGCGGGGCTATCTGAAAGGGATTTGATTTTTATAGCTTCCAGTGGATTTGCATATAAATACCTTTTGCTGTCGTTGTGAGACCACATCTCGATCTTGCAGGGAAGGGGTGTCTTGGAAATCATAGGCGCCTTTCTAAAGCTCCAAGTACCACCGCTACCTTGTAACTTCCCAGTGTAACTAACTGAGTGATTCTGTCATCTCAGGACTCCTCATAGAAACAAACCTGAAAAGAAGTCAGGGAAAGATGTCACAACTGTAAAACGTAGGTGGTGGATATATGGGTTTTCACTGCAGAATCCTTGTAACTTTTTTGTATCGTTGAACTTTTTCATTAAAACATGTTGAAAAATACGTAGGGCTGCTGACAGGCGAGAAAGATGAACTCCGTGGGGTGGGGGAGAACTCATCACTAGTTCAAGCGCACCTGCCGGGCACCTGTGGGTGGCCTCTCTGCGGTGTTCCTGGAGTCTTACCCTTTCTCGGCTCGGCCCAAGGAGGATGTAATAACCAATATGTTGGATGGACTCCGAGTGCAGATTTGGATCAGATGGGTCTCCTCTGTAGTCTTCTACTATACCTTGCACAGCCTTTAGCTGACTCCGGCTCACCAACACCAAGGGTTTAAAATATATATATATATATATATATATATATATATATATATATATTTTTTTTTTTAAGTTTATTTATTTATTTTGAGAGAGAGCAAGCGGGGTAGGGGTCCGCACTGTCAGCACAAAACCCAATGCGGAGCTCGAACCCAGGAACCATGAGATCGTGACCTGAGCCGAAATGAAAAGTCAGATGCTCAACCGACTGAGTCACCCAGGCGCCCCTCAGGGAAAGGGTTTCGAATAGTTGTTTTCATAAAAATAAATACCTTTGTGGTGCTCAAGAAAGATTGGGGGTGTATCGAGTGTGGATTAAAAGATCATGATGTGTTCGTCTTCACTGACGAGCTGACAGGTCAAAGGTTCGAAAAGCTGTGACCAGCATATTACATTGTCATTTTTTTTCTACAGGCTCCATCCTATGGCTATTATGCAAGGTCATTCCAGTTGGTTTTACTTTTTACCTTGGCATCTTCTTTTTAGCGTTCTGTGTTGGTTTCATCATCCTCGGGATAAATTACAATTCCCGAGGCCCTCTGTTATCTGACCTTACGTAGCTTCCCGGGCTCATTTTTAAAACCCCCAGCACCCACGCTCCACCCAGTTGTGTGGGCTCTTCGGTTCCCTGCACATGTTACACTCTCTGCCCTCCAGGGCTTGGCATGCATGGTTATTTTCCCTCCAGGGACACTGGAAAGTTCCTTTCCTTTCCCCCTCCCTCAAAATCACAAACTGTGAGATCATGACCTGAGCTGAAATCAAGAGTCGGATGCTTAACCTGCTGAGCCACCCAGACGCCCCTGGGTTAGCCATTTTTAAACAGTAGCTTAGTCACAGGGGAAAATACTGAATTCATGAAAAATTCACAAAAGCTGTTTATTTTGACTTTATTAAGAGAAAAATACTTCTGTTGTTGTAAGAACACAATACTATTTTAAATACATTATTTACAGCCAGTAACTTACCATTTAAATTAAAAAGATATAAACATGTCAAAGGAACGAAACATGGATCTTTTATTAGGTGTGGATCATGGATTCACGTTCCTCCTCCATTTCCAGAGCTTCCCTGAAGTGGTCTACAAAGTAGGACTCTCCCCTTGTCCTATCCCTCATTCCCCAGGCAGCACCCCGGGCTCTGAGCTTGCCTGGGTCTGTGCCTATATGTGGTTCGGTTGTTTCTTATGGGGGCTATGTGGTAGTTTTGGGGGTTTCCGATGCCATAACCATAGCTTTCTTTTTCAGGAAGTGTATCCAAATCTTTGCGTCGCTTTGCTCAACAGAAATGAGGAGCTTGGTTTGTATTTTATGTCTTCTCTGTTGCAAGGGCAGTTGGTTGTGCCACAGATAATAAAGAACACAACTGTGGGCAGTAAAAGAAGTATGTAGGGTGACACATTCTGCTCAAAATCAACTCAACACATTCTTCTTGGGGCAGGCCCTGTACTTTGGGAAACATGCTATCTCCTCATGTATAAACCACCCAGTCTCTCCCAGAACCAACCTTTTACCCAGGCGGGGGGAGTCAGGCATAAACGCTTGGAATCGGAATAGAAGATGTGGACAATATAAAACATGAGGTAACGTAATAGGAGGACAATGGTTTTCCAACAGTTGTGAGGCAGGTGACTTTGTTTTCCTGACTGGAAATTACAGTGGATCGCGTGACCAGTGGAAGCACCTGGGGAAGTAGGACCAGAACAGTCTCCGGAAATCCTGGATACGACCGCTGTGGTGCTGGGCTGGGCCTTGGGGAGTGGGGGGGGGGGGGGGGGGTGAACGGGAGTGAGCCCACAGACTCGAGTTTTTGGAAAGCCTTCCTTCCACAGAGAAGCCAAGATGACTGACTCTATCTGGTTGGGCAGAGACGAGGCCACTCCAGGCCCCGGGGAGAGCAGAAGACATATGAGGAAGTGCGGAGGCTGTAATAGAAGATGGGGGTAGGAACACGTCTGCGGAGAACAAACTGGGACCGGAACACTGAGGACCACGCTTATGCTAAGAGAACATACAAAGTCGTTCCTCAGGAAGAGACAAGAACCTCCAGGGTCAGCAGTAAGAGACGAGGACAGACATGGAGGGACGCCACCACGGTGCGTGGCGCCGGTCTGGGTTGAGGGCCTGGGAGGAGGCTGTTGTAACCTTTCAGGCAGGAGACAAGAGCTGACCCGGGGTCTGAGTGAAAAGGGACGTTTCCAGAGGAAAGCTTTGGGCAAGGATTCTGTTTGGGTGGGTGCAGGGCGGTGAGCTGGAGTTCAGCTTCAGAGGTGAAGGCGGGGCCGTGCTGGCACTGCCTGGGAGGCAGTGGACGGGCAGAGGGAGCGGGCAGAGGGGCAAGCTGGAGGTGCTGGGTCTGGGAGGCCTACGTCCTAGGAGCTGAACGTGAACGGCAAGAGAGAGGAGAGAAGCTGAGGTCAGAGTCCCGGGGCTGGGAAGCCGGTGAACAAAAGACCGACAGAACGGGCGGCCGGTCTCAGAAGGAGGGGCTCTGGGTGAGCTTCCAGAGCAGAGCTAAGGGAGGAGTCTGACAAAGACCTGGCAACTGGCTTCCCTCTGATTTTTAGGAGGGCAGAGTCAGGAGACTATGGGAGAAAGTATGTCCTACAAAGAGGAAAGGCGGTGAAGAAGCAGGCTTGACCAGTTGTTCTAGAACAGACAGCTGTGCGGGTACGGTTTGCAGAGGGGAAGGAGCCAGGGCACGGGAGAGGACAATGAAAAGAGCTGTGTCTGAAGACCTGGAAAGGAAGAGCATTGGCTGAGCATGAGGGGAGACTGAGGCCACAGGAGGGAGGACGGCCTTTCCGCAGTGGAGAAGGTTCGGACCTGGGGTTCTCTCCCGCCACTTTTGTGCTTCCCTCGCCGCCTGCACCCCCACCCCCAAACCGGCCTCTGGGTCTGCTCCAGGCCCCCCGCGCGGCCAGCACAGGCTGCAGGGAGGGCCAGGCTGTGGGCCAGGAGACTGACTGTGAGCTGGGTGGGGGGGGGGGGGGAGAGGACGCTTCCAGGGAGCAAACAGCCCAGAGAGGAAGACGAGCACGGGTCCAGGACCAGAGGGAGGGAAGGAGGGAAGAAGGCAGGCGACCAAACGAGTTTTGAGCTGAAGAAGGAACAAAGCTCCAGCAATAGCGTAACCAGCTCGACTCTCAGCAACGGGAGGGCAGACTCGGGAGGCAGGAGCGTGGGGGAGGTTCACTGGAGGTGACCACGAAGGCAGAGGGGCATCACGGAGGTCCAGCTGAGGTTCTGTGCACGCGCAGCGCTGGCCTCATGGGGAAGACGGCCGCGGAGTCACCCCAACGGCTCGAATGAGGCGCGGCTGGCAGAAAGGCAAGGAGCTGATGGGTTCGGGAACTAATGGGGATGAACTGGCAGCTGCCTACATTTGCAGGTGGGTAAAAAGCGAAGCAAGGCCGGTCAGAAGTGGAGGTGGAGGGAAGGTGAAGAGGCAGCTCACAGCAGGGCCCGTGGAAGGGAGGATGAGGGACTGGGGCGGGGTGGGGGGGACAGCGGCCAATGGGGCAGATTTCGGAGTCAGGTCCCGCTACAAGTGACATGGCGTGCCGGTGTCAGAGAGGCGGAGAATAGGGCCCCAGGAAGCAGCAAAGCACGGATGTGGATGTCCTTGACCTAAAGTGAAGGACCCAGAGAGATGTGCACTGAAGTCCTCGGGGGGGTGGGGGGGGGGCGGCCGAGGTGACCCAGAGGCAGTCAGGGGCTGGGTCACGTAAGGGCATCTACGGATTCTGCGATGGCGTTGGTCTCATTTGAGGAGGACGCCCGTCTGCGTGTGTGAATGCTAAGAGGCTTTTGTACCCTCTTCAAAAGTCTTGAGATTTATAGATGGTGCAATCACTTCCCACGTCCCATTCCATCCTCTGGAAGAAGTAGACCATGGTGCTTTCCACCAGTAAGCCACTAAAGATGGCCAGAAAGGAGAGCTTTCGGCTGATATTCAGGGTCACTGGGAAAGAACAGACAACTAGTAAGTCCTTAAGAGTTTAAGTGATGTCAGCATGTAAAGTACGTGGCATTCTGAATGGAACTCTTTCGTAAAGCTGTTTTTGAGAAAAATCTCTATTTGTTCTTATTAACTGGTGCTGTTATCCTCTCCCACTTTTTAAAAATCTACGGACCTCTGGAGAGAAACAAAGCATGTGCCGATAACAAACACACGAAGTTTCTCCTCCTGAAATCAAGACACAGATTTCCATGAATACTGAGGGAGAAAATTAAGAACAGATTTTAAGGTTATAAAGAGATCGACAATGGGGCGCCTGGGTGGCTCAGTCGGTTGAGCGACCGACTTCAGCTCAGGTCATGATCTCGCGGTCCGTGAGTTTGAGCCCTGCATTGGGCTCTGTGTTGACAGCTCAGAGCCTGGAGCCAGTTTCGGATTCTGTGTCTCCCTCTCTCTCTGACCCTCCCCCGTTCATGCTCTGTCTCTCTCTGTCTCAAAAATAAATAAATGTTAAAAAAAAAAAAAAAAAAAAGAGAGATCGACAAAACAAAACAAAAACAAACAAACCCGGAGACAAACAGAGAGTTTAACAGGAAGCATTACGATAAAAGGTATCAGGTAGCAGCCTCATTTAAAATAACCCTTCTTTCTCACAACGGATGGGGAAAATGAAGACCCCCAAGGCTGCTCATCCCTTCTTTGGTGTGGCAGGAGCTGTGCTTCCTGGCTTGACGACTGCCCCGCCACGTACATTTGGACAAGTCATCCGCAAAGCGGAGGGTAATAACGGCTGCCCTACTAACCCCACGGCACTGAGATGTTGCACATGAAGGCACTTTGAGCACTAAAAAATACCACGTGGTTAACGTGAACAAATACCGACTACGCGCTCTGAATAAGGCATTAGAGGAGTGCCAGGCCCTGTTATTATTATTCTATGAAGAATTCCAGAGTTTAACAGGTTTGGCAAGAGCGTGTCGGAGGCGCAAGGCTTTAAGCTTGTGTGTGGGCTGAACGCGGAGGAGACAGGATAAAACATAAACATACCTCTGATTGCCTGAAAATTGGATGTAAGGACAAATACTTTGATGAGTCTGAGGCACAGGGATGTGTAGTCGTGCTCCCAAATGACGGCTGGAATCAGCAAGAGTTTTCCGTAGCTCGACAACAATAATGCTTTCAGCAGCAAAATGAAGTCGGGTTTTTTTTTCGCTGTCGTCGGTCGTTCTACCCACAGGAAAGTAAAGATGCCAGTAAAAAAGGCAGCTTGTTCTAAGGAGGGAACGGAGGACAAACACATGAATGTCCCGATCTGAACCATATCTCTCTAAAACCAAATAAGCCACAATTCCAAAATACAACTTACCGGCTGACTTCATTAGAATTGCTTTATCGAGATCAAATTTTCTTTTTCCTCCCTCCTTCTTTTTTCTTTTCTTTTTTTTTTTTTTTAATAAGCCCCTGCCTTTTGTGTCAAATCCTGCTGGTATGATTTCAGAAACATAGTTCAACAGTTCTTTCGTGGAGTATTTCATCACCCACCGAAGCAAAAGTCAGTCCGTTAGGATTGTGATCATCGGCCCTCTGAAGCTCTTTCTAGGAAGTAAGACTCTGTTTAGGTATTTTCAGTGTTCGAGGCCTCCACAGAAAGAATAATACAGGAATATGGAGGTTTTTTTAAGTCCGAAAGACGGGACCCAGCCTAAGAATTGCATATGAAGATGTTTTTCTTTGCTCATTCTTCCACTATTTATTGAATACCTAGTATCTACAAGATTTTGAATACTGTTATCTAAATTTAAAACTTCCTTAATTCATGTTAACAAGCTTTCTGAGTGCAATTCCTTATCCTTCCAGAAAGTATTCATAGAGTCCAGTACAGGAGAAGCCACAGTTCCACTGGGTCCACAGAACAGAGCACGGGCTGTTCTATTCCCATTAACTAGGATTTTAACATTTCTTTTAACTGTGGTATTATTTTTGTTCAGACTCTTAGTCCTCTGATTACCCAGCTGCATACGTTTTGAGTGATCTGTCCCTAATTCTATTTTTTCCCATAAGCTATGTTATGTACGTTTCTGCAGAATCTGGTTTTTCTGGAACACATGTGTCATCTTATAGGAGAGACAACTGTATCCTTCCTAAAATGTTTTATAACCAAACAGAGTCAAACTAAAGAGGTTCCAAACATAGGTGATTAGAATCAAAAATAATTTTGGCCGGTCGACCTACATGACAGGGACACCAAGGGCTTGTCAACTGCAAAGATCTGCTCAAACAGGCTCATCTTATAGCCTCAGATTTGGACCAAAAAAGTAATAAAAGCAACAAAGAATTCCTTAACAACAAGAACAATCTAATAGTGGGTCGTCTCCTGTTGCTGGAGATACTCAAACAAAGCTAGATCATTTTGCAGAGCTGAGGGAAGGATTTCTAGCACTGGAGAGAAGGGTGGACCAGATAACCTCCACATCTATCTAACTCAGAACTTGAGAGATTTATGTGTTTGCACCAGCCCTTGGGCTCTGCACAGTCTTTCACAAGACAGATACTATGAGGCTTTCATGGATCAGCCGGGTTCAGGAGGACCTCACCTGCCTACAGAGGGCTGCACGGAGAAAACACCAGACGGGGAGCCCGGGGAGCCACCTGTCTCGGTGCTGACACTAAGCTGCGGTGGGATTTTGGGGAAATCATTGCCTTCCTGCTTCTATGTCTCCACGGGAGAACCTAACCTATCTACCAAAGAGGATGGTTGTGAACATTAAGTTGATAAAATCGTAAAAGCAGTGTTTAAATTATAAAATGCTATATTTATGTAGGGCATTTTTTAATAACCGATTTTAGGGGGTCAGAACCTAATAGTGGATTAAAAAAGTAACAGTAGGAAAAATTTCTGAGTGTCAAAATATCCACTATAGAGTAGGTGCTACAGCAATTCTGAACTATTTGAAAATAAGCCTGGTTTATTTTTTATATTAAAAATTACGGGCACACGGGAGCTTATCCTCAGAAATTTTAAGAGGTTTTGCTTTAAAGCTTAAAATTACATTAGGTTCTAGTTCCTGGCGTAGGCAACGTTCTCAAGGATGTTTTTAATATTATTATATACGTTTGCGAATTCTTAAAATGTAAATTTTAAAACCTCAGAAACGGATGAGAGGACCAAGGAAGTGAGAGCAAACAGAGAAGAAAATGGGACAAAAGAGGACACACAGTCCAGGAATATGACACTGCAGTGCACTGGAGACTCAATATTGCTAAAACAATATTTCATTATAACCAAAGAGTTTTAGAAGCAGAGCATGGAAGCCTGTAAGTAAGAAAACAGTGGCAGAAATTAATTCAACACAATTCTGACCTCAGTCACAAACTCGAATTCTGGAGAAAAGCAGTTCCTTGAACTTAAGGAACTTGGGACAGGAGTCACTTTTCCTGAATGCAGTCAGAGAAAGAACAAGTTTTCCCTATTAAACAGGTTGCATGAGTTCAATGCAATTAGCACAACACATTGGATAAGGTCTGGCCATTATCAGTCTGTTTTAATAAAGATGAGACCTGGGGAGTCTTTCAACTGGACAATCAGAAATTAAATTTAAGAGTTTTATCGACGATGGTATGCCTCAACATATTTTACGAAACTCTCTAATCTGATAAACCTAACCATTTCCGTAACAGATGTGTGGTAACAAATAAAAAAGCAAGCAAGCACATAATTTAGACAAACTCATCTAGCAGCTTAGCAGTAGAGCTGAACGTTCAAGTCTCAAGTCCTATGTTAACCCCCTCCTCTTACCAATGATTAAGCCCACCCACTTCACTTGTGATCAGAATAGTGGGGACTAGTTGGCTGAGAACAGAAAGCGTGGCTTCTTCGTACCTAGAGAAGCAATTGCGAACATTCTATAGAAATCCCACTCCTTGGCATATCTGATGAAGTCGTTGGGATCAGTGTTCTGGTTTGAATCTTGAAGCTGCCACCATCTCAGGTACGCTTCGCAAAGCAAACAAAATATGCAGAGTTTCCCGTGCATCTGGTAGCCAAAAAGACAATGCCATTTACTGGGTAGAGAAACACCTAATTACACGTAATATCGAGTAGGCACAGACGTAGCTAAGTACTTGTGGTTTTGAAGAACCTCCCATCCCACAGCTTTTCAAATTCAGGACTGCCCGGTTAAGTGTGTAATTGTGTTGCCTGTAAACCCAATGGCTCTTCATCAGCAATGACCATCAGAATCACACGGGGAGATTTTTCAGATTGCAAATGTCGAGGCCCCAGTCCTGACTCAGAATCTTGGGAAGTAAATCCTACACATGCAATTTTGAAACAGTCCTGGGGGCAAGGCGGGATTCTGATGTACGCCCTTCGCTAAGAAATACCGCTCTAAAGAGTAGTCCACCCTTCACACTCTATTTTCAGCATCTGTCCTATACACAGAATCAAGCACAGAATTCACGTGACTCGTGGATAGGCAGAAGCAGCAATGAGGACACATTTTAACCTGAAGATTCCATCATACCACATAGGAAACTACTATTCTGAACATAAATTTTTATTTCTATTTTATTTATTTTTAAGTTTTAAGTTTTTTTTAAATGTTTACTTTCATTTATTTTATTTTTTAATTTATTGTTTAATTTACATCCTAGTTACCATATAGTGCAACAACTGATTTCAGGAGTAGATTCCTTAATGCCCCTTACCCATTTAGACCATCCCCCCTCCCAGAACCCCTCCAGCAACCCTCTGTTTGTTCTCTGTATTTAAGAGTCTTTATGTTTTGTCCCCTTCCCTGTTTTTATATTACTTTTGCTTCCCTTTCCTTATGTTCACCTGTTTTGTCTCTTAAATTCCTCATGTGAGTGAAATCATAGGATAGTTGTCTTTTTCTGACTAATTTTGCTTAGCATCATACCCTCCAGTTCCATCCACGTAGTTGCAAATGGCAAGATTTCATTCTTTTTGGTTGCCGAGTAATACTCCATTGTATATATGTACCACATCTTCTTTATCCATTCATCCATCGATGGACATTTGGGCTCTTTCCATTCTTTGGCTACTGTTGATAGTGCTTCTATAAACACTGGGGTGCATGTGCCCTTTCGAAACAGCACACCTGTATCCCTTGGGTAAGTACCTAGTTGTGCAATTGCTGGGTCATAGGGTATTTCTATTTTTAATTTTTCGAGGAACCTCCATACTGCTTTCCAGAATGGCTGCACCAGTTTGCATTCCCATCAGCAGTACAAAAGAGATCCTCTTTCTCCCCGTCCTCGCCCGCATCTGTTCTGAACATAAATTTTTAAAAAATGGCCCTATGCTGGATGAGTGTCAATTAATATATGGAAAAAACAGTAATTAAAAGGTAGAAATTTTTAAAGCTGCAAGTTCTAAAGAGTCTGAAATTTGGGCAAAAATAAAAATTATCAGGTAACAAGAATCGGCTTTTTACAACATGTTTCTCCTGGGGTGCCTGGGTGGCTCAGTCGGTTAAGCGTCCAACTCTTGGTTTCAGCTCAGGTCATGATCTCACGGTTTGTGAGTTTGAGCCTTGCCTCAGGTTTCTGTGCTGACAGTGTGGAGCCTGCTTGGGATTCTCTGTCCCTCTCTCTCTCTCTGCCCCTCACTCTCTCAAAATAAATAAACTTTTTTTTTTTTTAATTTTTTTTTTCAACATTTATTTTTTTGGGACAGAGAGAGAGCATGAACGGGGGAGGGGCAGAGAGAGAGGGAGACACAGAATCGGAAACAGGCTCCAGGCTCTGAGCCATCAGCCCAGAGCCTGACGCGGGGCTCGAACTCACGGACCGCGAGATCGTGACCTGGCTGAAGTCGGACGCTTAACCGACTGCGCCACCCAGGCGCCCCATCAAAATAAATAAACTTTAAAAAATAAAATAAAACCCATTACCCATTGGACTTTCTATATCAATATAAAGTGGGGAAAAGAAAGTGTGTGCAAATGCAATGCAGTCCCAGGATAGCTATCAGTGTGGGTTTCTGAGGTTCTTCTAGTTGGCACAGTGGTTCTCCTGGCTGCACTTCAGAATTACCTGGGGGTTTTAAGAAATACTGATGCCTGAACTCATCCCCAAAGATTCTGATGTAACTGATTCTGGGCGAGGCCTCGGCTTGGAAGGATGAACTGCTATCCACCCTCTCTCTCCCAGGTGATTCCATTGTGTACCAAAGGTTGGGAATCAATGCTCTAGCAATTTAAAAACTGCCCTGGTTATTTTTTTATTTTTTTTCAATATATGAAATTTATTGTCAAATTGGTTTCTGCCCTGGTTATTTAACGTGGGGGAGGGGAAGGAATTCCCTCAACAGGATATAAAATGTAATACATTGTATTAAAATATTTCTCTTTTAATGGTCGCGTACTTCCTCTAGCTATATTTCTCTCCTTACCTGGATATATTTAATTTTATTCTGGTAGAAATAACTGGTATCTGTTTCAAAAGGAAACCCACTAAAAGGCAATACAGATTATAGTTTTTCAACTTCCTCCCAGTGAGCGTATTCTTAAATATTCACTAAACATTGTGTGCCTTGTTTATCAATGCCTGCTATTTCTAGAAACTTCCAGACACTGCTGAGATAAAAGACCCATGCTTAATAGACTTTCTTTTTAAAATAACGTTCTTTAATTCCGTTCAAATTATTCTTTAAAAATGCAAGAGCATTATCAAGTAAAATTAGAAAATAAAAAAAATTAGCACAACTTACGTTTATTTTAGTATTGAAAAGAATATGTCTGTAGGCCTGGGCTTTGCATAAAATAGCATTAATCAAGATGATAACAGGATCATACTCGATATATTTGTCTACAGGTTTCTGGCAGGATTTCTGAAATAATGCAAGATAATATTAGAACAAGCAAACTCATACATTCTGAAATCTTAAAGGATTCTGAACTAGCAGAGTCTATTTGGGACTTGTATAGCAATAAGGACATGTCAGCATTTATTTAAATTAACTTCTCTTCAGATACAAAATGTTCACATAAGCTCTGGTTTCAGAAATGACTAAATACAATCTTCTAGGCTAGAAATATTAATCTTTTTAAAAAAATATTTTCTTAATGTTTTTATTTGAGACAGAGAGAGACAGAGCATGAGCAGGGGAGGGGCAGAGAGAGAGGGAGACACAGAATCCGAAGCAGGCTCCAGGCTCTGACCTGTCAGCACAGAGCCTGATGTGGGGCTGGTACTCACTGTGAGATCATGACCTGAGCTGAAGTCGGATGCCTAACCGACTGAGCCACCCAGGCACCCCAGAAATATTAATATTTTAATCTCATATGTAAGGAAGCTAAAAAAAATTTGATTTTTTTAGAAAATATTTTCTTAGTGTTTATTTCTGAGAGATTGAGAGAGAGAGAGCACGAGCGAATGAGCAGGTGAGGGGCAGAGAGAGAGGGAGACACAGAATCTGAAGCAGGCTCCAGGCTCTGAGCTGTCAGCACCAAGCCCGACGTGGGGCTCGACTTCTTGAAATAGCGAGATCATGACCTGAGCTAAAATCGGACACTTAACCAACTGAGCCACCCAGGCGCCCCAAAAATATTTGATTTAAAGACTGGATTAGGCAGAAAAGTATCCCAGAAAATGCTTTCAATTTTTAGGAATTGTTATAAAATAAAGAAATACATTTATAATGTACTTCCATTGATAAACTGTTGCCTATTGGCTAGATGGCCACCAACTCTGCGGTTCTTGAAACATGACTTGGAGAAAGGGGTTCAGAAAAGTAACCCTGCACGCGGAGCTTCTGAGAGCTAAAAGCAAGTAAAGAATGTGGCAGATACTGAGAAGCTCTCCCCCCCCCCCCCAATTAACATTGAGAATATGGGAGGAAAATGCTCTTTCTCTGATGAACAATGGTGAAGACGCTGGAAAATGCTGAGCTATACATAAGCAAATGGAGTGCAGCTTGGTTCCAGGTTACCGGAAGCAAGACACCTGGGCTCTCAGTAATTCCTACTACATTAACTTTTTTGGACACAGGTGATTACAATGTTATCAAAGTCCAACACCGGCAGAACACATAACACCGTGTACAAGAATGAGTTCATCAGAGGGGTGCTTGGGTGGCTCAGTCTGTTAAGCGTCAGGTCATGATTTCACGGTCCGTGAGTTTGAGCCCTACATGGGGCTCTCTGCTGTCAGCAGACCCCGCTTTGGATCTTCTGTCCCCCCTCCCTCTGCCCCTTCCGCATGCATGCTCTCTCTCAAAAATAAATAAACATTAAAAAAATTTTTTTCAATAAAAAATATTTTAAAAAAGAGAACAAGCTCATTAGAAATGTGACATTTCAAAGAGTTTTAGTTACAAAGTTGAGTTAAGGCAACTGTTCTAATGGCTACAATTCAAACATAAAACATTTTGAAATTCTGAGAAGATAAAATAAAAATGGAAGTGATGGATATGCAAACATACTGGGATGGCCTTTTAATTACATCAAAGTGCTAGGGAAAAAAATGAAGCGCATTGAAAGATATCGACCCCGCATTCCGAAGGTAAAGAAAAACCACTTCCGACTGAAAGAGTTTCTCCACTTCATTCGTGTCATTTAAAAAAATTTTTTTTTCAACGTTTATTTATTTTTGGGACAGAGAGAGACGGAGCATGAACGGGGGAGGGGCAGAGAGAGAGGGAGACACAGAATGGGAAACAGGCTCCAGGCTCTGAGCCATCAGCCCAGAGCCTGACGCGGGGCTCGAACTCACGGACCGCGAGATCGTGACCTGGCTGAAGTCGGACGCTTAACCGACTGCGCCACCCGGGCGACCCTCATTCGTGTCATTTACAAGAAACGCGTATGTTCTTAAGTCATCAAGTGAACCAATGAAGAGAGACGTGCTATTACCTCATTTAAATACGCCTAATCACACCGAGGCATAAGATGTTAACGATTTCACAGTTTTTCAGCTGGGCAAAGAGTAAGCCAGTGTCTAGACAGAAGCCGCGGAATCAGGCATCCTATATTCATGACGAAGAGCTGTTTTCTAGACACCCTCCCTCTGCTGCCCATGGGCAAAACACCTCTCTACAAACAACACTGGAGATCCTACTGCATCGTAAAATGGAACCACTGGCTGGTCAAGGGTCTTATCTCTGTCCGTTACAAGTTCCCTCAAGGGCACCTGGGTGGCTCAGTGAGTTAAGCGACTGCCTCTTGGTTTCAGCTTAGGCCATGATCTCACGGTTCGTGGGTTCAAGTCCCATGTCAGGCTCTGCGCTGACAGCACGGAGCCTGCTTGGGATTCTCTCTCCCTCTGCGCCTCTCCCTCTCCTGCTTGTTCTCTCTCTCTCTCTCTCTCTCTCTCTCTCGCTCGCTCGCTCTCTCCCAAGAATAAACAAATAAAACTTTAAAAAAAAGTTTCCTAAAACCCGTGCGTATGGAGGCGGCAGTGCAAGTCGAGCTGAGCCAGGATTTGGACAATTTTTGGGAGGAAGTGGCAGAAGACAGCAGCCCAGTTTTCCCTTTTACAATCACTTGGCCGACAAATGTGTCTGTCGCGGCCACAGCGTTCATTGCAACAGCTCTCCCAGCCATTTCTATGGACCAAGCACTTCCAGGATGCTAGATACTCCCCTTGAGATGTCAGTCTCTATCCTCAAGGACCTTACAGTTTAGAAGAGGATGCATAAGCACGCTACTGCAAGCGCTACAATGGAAGGGACACAGGGTGACATGAATCCCCGTAGGAGGGGCGGCTCCTGGTGTCACATGCCCTGTGATGTGCTACGCCCACCTTCCCTTCCTAGCATTCTGAGTATTTTACAAGCACTGAAAGTTCATTAGAGCCCGCTGGTTCCCTCCCTATCAGGTTAAGCCTAATTTGTCCTTGTTCTGCCTCTGCTACTTGCTTCTCCCACGAGGGATCCCTCCACCTTGAATGCAAGGAGGAAACCCACACAGGCACAAAACAAACACACAGTAAAACACCCTAGTGGCAGGCGGCTACGTTTAGATTATGTTTTCTTACTCTGGCAAAATCGTTCCGCTCCCTTTACTACTGACTGGACGAGTATCGCGAAAGAGAAAGTTGTCCTCTGAGAAATCCGTAAGCACAAGGGACTATGCACATCCCGGAAACGCAGATATTTCCGCCACCTCTATGTTACCATGGATACGAATTACTTTCTGCTGCTATGTTCTTCAGTGCCCTGGGAAATCACCTCTCCTTCAGCATATAAGCTGGCCAATATTTTATGAACGTTCTTGCTACTTCTTCCTCCCCATCATCTCTAGGGCCGTCCCCTTCCCCACTCATTCTCAAACCTGTTCCGTTTTAGCTCCACAATCAGCAAAACATGTATCTTAAAACTGGAGCCCCCTAGACTTGAAGCTCCTCAGGGTTAGGATACCCTCTCATCCATCTCTGCATCCATCCAGCATGTAAGGGTGGAGGCTCCATACTGTTCGCACTGAACAGAACTCAAACTTGTGAGGATCTCAGTGGAGTCTTGTCTTGTCACCATCATGAACCTATCAAGTATCTGAGCACACAAAACAATCTGGGCACTATAGGATGTCAAAAGCACTGTATCTTTAAGCCTACTTATAAGAAACCGTGAAAAGCTGAAGGAGAGGGAGTGGCTAAACGCAAGTGACATGCTTCCATTAGATGGAGAAAAATTCGGGAGACACAGGGGCAAGCTGCGGGGGACGGCACTGGAGATGTAAGAGCAAAGGGAAGGGAGGTAAGGATGAGAAATACAGGTAGGAGATCAGGCTGAGTATATTGCTGGTAGCCAAGGGATCGAAGCATGCATGAGTTACCAGCTTATAGCAACTGTGGCTATTTTTCCAGAACAAATAGCCTGATGTGTAAAAACTGTTTACTTTTTACCCTCACGACTTGGAGGGCCTTTAAAAAATTATTTTGCAATTTAATTTTCAGAGTCCAGCATCAACGAAGTGATTTTTCCTAAATAATGCTACTATGCAGGGGCGCCTGGGTGGCTCAGTCGGTTAAGTGTCCGACTTCGGCTCAGGTCACGATCTCACGGTTTGTGGGTTCGAGCCCCGCGTCGGGCTCTGGGCTGATGGCTCGGAGCCTGGAGCCTGTTTCTCAGCGTCTGTGTCTCCCTCCCTCTGCCCCTCCCCTGTTCACACTCTGTCTCTGTCTCTCTTGAAAATAAATAAACATTAAAAAAAATTTTTTTTTAAATGCTACTATGCATATTACTATGCATTATCATGATAAAGGAGATTACCCACTCTTATCTCATCAGGAAATGGCTGTGTACAATAATGTACTGTACCACCATTCATTACCCCAAATATAATTCTAAAATCTGTCTCCTAGGTGAGAGGGGCCGATGTTGGGGGAACGGGTGGGCAGCCAGACGAGGGTGCAGCGGCTGACCTAAACAGCTATCCAATAATTATTTTCCATAAAATTACTTTCCATAAATAAGGTATAGAGAAGCCAGCATCTGATGATTAGGAAAAGGATTTTGTTAGTTTAATGCCAAGAATTTTAAAAAATAGAGATTAATTTATATTATATATAATAATTTATGTTATATATATTATATTATTAAAGATTGCTAACTTTAGTTAGATGGTTATGTGGTTGTCATCTTTAAGACAGATGACTTGGGGCGCCTGGGTGGCGCAGTCGGTTAAGCGTCCGACTTCAGCCAGGTCACGATCTCGCGCTCCGTGAGTTCGAGCCCCGTGTCGGGCTCTGGGCTGATGGCTCAGAGCCTGGAGCCTGTTTCCGATTCTGTGTCTCCCTCTCTCTCTGCCCCTCCCCCATTCATGCTCTGTCTCTCTCTGTCCCAAAAATAAATAAACGTTGAGAAAAAAAAAAAGACAGATGACTTAATTGTGCCAGTCCAAAAATTATTAAGTTTAGATCCCATATAACTTAATATTCTCTCCCTTGTACTAGGATGGACAAGGATATCACCATCTAAAAACATAGAAATGGCTCGTTCATTCAACAAATATTTATTGCATACTTACTATGTGTCAGGCACTGTTCTGGATGATCTAGCTACATTAATGAATAAATTATATGTAATCTCTTGTGTAGCTTGTATTTCAGCGGGAAGAGACAAGCAATAAATAACAAATAAGTCAGTTTTATAGAATATTCAAAGATGACAGGTGCTATGGGAAAGATAATGCAGGGAGAGGTGATAAGGCATACCAGACCTGGCAGGGGGAACCACAATTTGTAATAGGGTGGTCAGAATAGACCTCTCTGAGAGGCCAATAAAAATACTTGAAGGAGGTGAGGGAATTAGCCATGTCAGATCCTGACAGAAGAGTGTTCCAGGCACAGTGCAAAGGCCCTGAGGAAGGAACTTGCCTGGTTTAAAAGCTATCTGGAGGCAGGGGTGCCTGCCTCCAGTTGGTTGAGCATCCAACTCCTGATTTTGGCCCAGGTCATGATCTCATGGTCGTGGGACTGAGCCATGTGTTGAGTTCCATGCTGACAGCACGGAACCTGCTTGGGATCCTCTCTTTCTCCCTCTCAAAAAAAACCCCCCAAAAACCAAAACAACAACAATAACAAAACTATCAGGAGGCAATGAAACTGCCGTAGAATAATGGAGAGTAGCAAGAGACTACATGAGCCTTATAAACCAGTGCAAGGATTCTGACCTTAATTCTGAGTGAGATGGAAAATCACTGGGAAGTTTGAGAAAACTTCAATTTTATTTTATTTTTTAGTTATTTATTTTTTAAGTAGGCGCCATGCCCAACATGCAGCTTGAACTCACAATCTGGAGATGAGGAGTCTCATGCTCTACTGCCTGAGCCGGCCAGGTGCTCCTCTACCTTACATTAAAAAAAAATTTTATATGTTTTAATTTATTCTCGCGAGAAAGAGAGACACAATGTGAGCGGGGGAGGGGCAGAGAGAGAGGCAGACCCAGAATCGGAAGCGGGCTCCAGGCTCCGAGCCGTTGGCATAGAGTCCCACGCGGGGCTCGAACTCGTGAACCACGAGATCGTGACCTGAGCCCAACTCAGATGCTTAATCGACTGAGCCACCCAGGCGCCCTGTCTAACTTACATCTGAAAAGGAACACTTTGGCTGCTGTGTGAAGAGGCTCAAGACGTTCAAGGGCGCTACAGGTTAAGAATTATGACAATAATCCCAGTGAGACATGATGGACCAGCGCTGTAGCAGTAGAGGCGGTGAAAAAACAGTGGATTCTGAACACGCTCTGAAGGCAGAATTAACAGGACCTGCCGAGCACCCGAATAAGGAAATAAATGCGGGAGAAAGGAATCAAGGATGACTCCAAACTTTTTTGGTCTTAGGAACTAACACGGAAGAGCCGCCATTAACTGTGAACGTTTGAGATAACTAGAAATCTCCAACTGGAGAAATCAAGTCGTTAGTTGGACATTTGTGTTCTGGAATTCAAGGAAGAGGTTCAGGCTAGAGGTTCAAACTTGGGAACTGTCAGAGTGTAGATGGTCTTTAAAGCCATGAGCCAGAATGAGCTCTTCAAAGGAGAGAGTGTAGACAGAGAAGAGGCCCAAGAACTGAGCCTCACGGTTAAGAGGTGAGGCAGGTGACACAGAACCAGAAAGGAGATTGAGAGGAAACAGCCAACAAGGTAAGAAAACTGGAAGAGCCTGGTGTCCTGGCAAGTGCACGCAGCGTGTCCAGGGGAAAGTAATAAGGTCAAATGTTGCTGACAGTTCGCTGAGAATAGACTATTGGATTTAGCAAAGCAGAGGTCTGTGATCTTAAGAACAGTTTCTAGTGAAATGCTGGGTGGGAAGAAAGTGTGTCTGAAGAAGATTCAAGAGAAACTAGGAAAGGAAATCGAGATAGCAATTAAAAATATCTCTTAAAGGACTTTTGCTGTCAAAGGGACGGGGAAAAAGAGCGGGAGCCCAAACAAAGGAGGAAGTGGGGTCAAGTTGTGTGTGTGTGTGTGTGTGTGTGTGTGTGTGTGTGTGTGTGTTTAAATTAAGGAAAGACTGTACACGTATCGGTGGAATGATCCAGTGGAGAGCAGAAGATTATTGTCACAGCGATGTCCCTAATGGAAGACGACAGGGACATCTAGTGCACATGTGCACATTGGTTTTGGACAGGTATACTGAACAGTTCATCCATCCTAACAGCAGGGAAGACAGAGCATATGAATAAAGGGTGCCAGGAATGGATTTATGTGGTTGCAAAGCTTGTGGAAGGGCTCAGCAAAGAGGGCAGCATATGTGGGGAAACTTGAGGAGCGAAAAGTTGTGGGAATGGTGCATGGATTAGTGAAATGCAATATGTTGGTCAGATGGTATCATGGGCTACATGAGGTTGGTGGTCATGAATTTAGGTGTTTTCTTCCTCAGTGAAATACAGCTGCAAGGGTACAGATGAGAGAATATGCTGGACTCAACCAGGGTTGCAATTTTGCCAAGTGACACTTGAGACAGGAACAGTGATCATGTCGGACAACAGATTAAATAGGTACACATTCCTACTTTGTCTGCTCCCTTGTGTATTAACACCAGGCCATGTTTTCCGAATGAGGATTATTACTAGCAAATCATCAGATCAGAAATGGGACAAAAACCTACTGACTGCCTACTATGCGGCTGGTTCTTTGCTAATACCGCAAAAAGAACCTCCAATTTTGTGACTTTTTAAACATAAAAAGTCCCGTTAACTTGTCATTTTTGGTTTTTGTGTCACCAACGTCCAACTTAGTGCGTTGCACACAACACAAACTATACATTCGATCATCGCAAAGGATGAACCCGACATAAAGTGTTCTAGGAAAATTTAATACAGGTTATGGAGTGTACGGATGATAACATTTACCCGTGCAAGGGTGAACAGCTAAAATTTAAAGAGTTTGGGCGTGAACTCAAATGTCAACATAATCCGATTTTTAAATTTCTCTGCACAACGCCTACATCCATCTCCATTCGAGAATCCGTCCGCCGCGTTAGGTCTCACCAGCAAACACGACGGGTATGAGAAAACCACTGCAGGGTAGTGAGTTCTTTAACACTATGGATAACCGCGAAGTCTCGACTGACTCCGGACAGGAATGTCAAGTATTAAACTGAAGACTGTATTACAGGAGCCTGAAACTCGTTGATTTTTCTGCCCTAAAACGCTGACATACATATCCCACTGCCTCTCATGGTCCCCAAATCCCGCCACGCCATTTTCTTCCCCAGGACACCCCACGCCTGGCAACTCACGCAGATGGTTATCTTCAGCACTCCGTGGTTATAGTCTCGGTACAACTCCTTGGCCTCTTGGTTGCATTCGATGCACCTGTACTGGCAGGAGGCCGAGGCAGCAGTGGGAGTGGGAGTAGCTGCAACCCCATCGGTGTTCCCCTTGCCCGCGACCACCCCTTCTGCGTTGCCCTTGCCTGGCCGTAGCCCATACCGCCCACCGGTGCCCATTTCCACGCAACTGCAGCCGAGAACTTCCGATTCAGTGGCGGGGAAAGACGTCAGACATCAGACCGGAAAGCCTGTCCCGTGCGGTGCTTGCTGGGATTCGTAGTCTCAGCCTCGGAAAGGGGACTCGCGGCTGGCCGAGCTGGGACTACAACTCCCAGCAGGCAACGCCACACCCCTTCCCTCCCCCTTGCCACGGCCCACCTGCCCGCCGCGGGTTAAGGCTGGGAGGCCGCAGCGTGCGGCGAGGGCTGCCGCACATGCGCCTTGAGGAAAGATGGCACCTGCCGGCTGCTGCTGCTGCTGCTACTGCTGCTGGGGCGGCGCTGTGGCCGCCGCGGACGCCGCCCGGCGCGTCCTGGTGCTGCTGTTGCTGGGGGTCCTGTCCGTCGGGCCGCGCCCGGGCGCGCTGGCCACTGAGCACTACTCGCCGCTGTCCCTGCTCAAGCAGGAGCTGCAGCATCGGCAGCAGCAGGAGGCCCAGGCAGGCGGCGGCTGCAGCCCGCAGTCCGGGGACTGGGGAGACCAGTACTCGGTCGAGTGCGGCGGTGAGTGGGCGGCGGGCGGGCGTCCGGGTCGCCCGGGGCCGCGGGGACGGCGGGGCCGTGGGGACGGCGGGCTCCCGGGGGCCGATGTGCGGGCGGCCCGGGCCTCGCCGCCGCCGGCCGCGGTGCGGCGTGTGCTCCTGGGGGAGCCGGCTCGGCGAGGTGTCATCCTGGGGCCGCTTCCCGCCGCTCGCACCCACGCCGCTGCGCGCCCTTCTCTGGTAGCTGCCGTGGGGAGGGTGGTGAATAGAGAAAAGAGCTGACAGCATGTTCCTGGGGACCAGGGCGGTCTCTTCGGAGTTGCAGCAATTGTCGAAAGGGTGGAGGAGGAGATGGCAAGTGGCCTGGGGCAGCCCCGGTTCCCGCTCTGTGCCCCACGGTTGCCGAGGGAGCGAGGGAGGGGAAAACGGAAGGACGGAGGAGGACCGGGCCCAGTGGGGGGCCCGCGCCCGGAGTGGGGGTCGTCTGGCCCTTCTTAGGCCTGGAAATCAGGTTCTCTGACCTGGGTTTGATGTCTTGTATTAAACATTATCTCTCCAAATTCGATCCCTGGAAGAAAGAAGGGAAGACAAGAGTAAGCCTATTTTTTCTGCTCGATGACATCTTGCTTCCAGTTATTTAAGATTGACCTGTGACCTGTCCGGTATCTCCCAGTGAGTAAGAGGGCCCCGCAGGCCTTCAGCCTGTGTAAGTCAGAGCCGGGCGTATTGGAACGAGGCCATCTCATTGATTAAGTTGGGCGCTTTTGCCCTCAATTTAGTAAGTCATGGCAGATGCCTTAGGGGCAAATATATGCTTGTGGTTTTTTGTTTTGACATTTCCATCGGATCTTTTCACCCTTCAGTCCCCTCCCCTTCCTTTCCTTTTCCTCTTCCCCCTAATTCCCTCAAGGCTTGCTTTTGAAAGCTCTAGGTCTACCTAATTCACTAGAAGCTGGCTGGTGGCTTTTACAGCCTGGACAGCTGTGTTCTTGAACATTGTGTAACTGGGAAGACAATAAGCATTTTTTAGTTGAGAGATGTCAAGATTAGCACACTCTGATTTCCTTTTAGCACAATCTGACTCCCTTGAGGAAGTCTCACTCATTGACTTTGTTTTGTAGTGGGCCTTGGCTAGTAACAGCGTAAAAAACTCGGCGGGCATTGTATAGTGGGAAAAGAATGGCTTTTTACCTCTGTGGCTTCCTGTGACTCTGAACAAGTTAATTGCTTGTCTTGGCAAGCGAAATTGCCGCCTCTGTAAATTGAAGACACTGTTACCTAATTACCGGGTTTCATTTTCTTCACAAGAGCGCTGCGGGGAAAGTGAGAAATAGGCAACATAATATGGAGTGCTTGCCGTATGCCAGGTGCTGTCGTAAGAGTAGGTTGGTTAGCCTATTTTCTTAAGTCTTTTGGAACACCCGTCACTACCTCATTGAATGGTAGCTCCTTTTCCTCAGATGAGGAAACCGCGACACGGTGCAATCATCACTTTCCTGCGGGCCCACCGCTGTAAAGGGACGAGGCCAGGTGGTCAGGCTCCAGACAAAGCTTTGTCTTAGACACTAAGTCATTATAGGTAGGAGAACACATCTGTAGTGAGTGCTTGCATATAGGACGTGTTATGTAAATCTTCATTTCCCCTTCCCTTGTATGGTCATGTGATGCTCACTGGCTCAAGGAGACACAGATTCTAGGCAGTAGAAGTTAGAAATTGATTTATATTATGAAATTGATTGATAGTATTGATCTAGGTGGCTCATTTCACTCCATGGCTTATGCCAGTCTTTGGAGTCCCTATTTGGGCCAACTCTGACCTGTATTATGCTTTTCCCCTAGGTAATATAAGTTTTCATGAACCGGGCGTTCGGAGGAGTTTTCCTGTCCATTCTACCATTCCCTCATAGGTGGAAACCATCATCCAGAGTTCTTTGCGTCAAAGGATGAACGCAATCTTAATGAGGCTTTAAGCATAATTTGTCAGATGTTTCAGTTTTTCATTTATCTCCCCCCATGAGGTTTCTTAGTACTTGGTTTCTTAGTTTGGCATTCCACATGTGCTGTTGGAAATGTGTGGCATGAGTCTTTGAGCCAGCCTCCCCTGGGGTGACGTGAATGTCCCGCAGTTGCTGACAGGCGCCGAAGTCACTTGGCTGCTGCTGCTGTTCCCAGTTAATAATTCCCAAAGGCAACTGCTTATGCTTCTTGGCACTCCAGCTGTGGGACGTGACAGGAGCCATCTCTGTCATGGTAGAGACTCCCCAAATGTCTCTCATTTCTCCCTCTTCATTTTGGACGAGTAGGTAGAAGCTGGACCCTGTGAAACTGCCCCATTCCCTCACTGTCCTAAGAAGAACAGATGTGGGAACAAATTCAGGATTTACAACTAATCATATCATAGCCCAGAGGTTCTGAATCCAGAACCCCTTCCGATCAACAGAAAGGTCTAGATAAGTGCCAGGATCCAGAACGAATCAGTTCTTGAGAGCCTCACCATCCATTCATCACGTCATCATCACTTGCTGGCCTTTCCAGCCACGAGCCTGTCCGTGTCAAGCCAGTCCGTATGCAGAGGACAGACACAGAAGCACCGCCACTTTTCAGAAGCCTTCCCACAGCTTTCGGATTCAAGGCTGAATTGACACCTGCTTGGGTCTAAATCTGCACACCTTCCAATGAGCTGTATGGGTATTCTCATAAGACCGAACCCCCAGTGATTACAGGGCCAAAGACAATATGTGTCTTCCTATGGTGGGAGCCCATAGGTCTGAACAGCGCACTGGCAATGGCTGATTGTGCTGTGTGGACCACCATCAAATGGAATCCAGTGCCCTGGGATCAGCCTCGAGCTCAGTGGGCTGAACCCCATCGAGGTCCAGCTGCACAGATAAGCATAGATGACTGGGGCACCAGCGGTCTCAGCCTGACTTTGCTGTTCCCAGGCCCCCTTCAACTTTCTCCCCTGGCACGTTTTTGTATTTTATTTGAAAAACATGTATAGCCACAAACGTCAGGTCATCTGTTTTCCTGTGGGAAAAATAATCTTTTTTAAAAACGTGAACGCTGTAATGTACATATTTTTCAAATAAAAATCAATTTCCCGGGGCACCTGGGTGGCTCAGTCGGTTAAGCATCTGACTTTGGCTCATGTCATGATCTCATGGTTCATGAGTTTGAGCCCCGAGTCGAACTTAGCACTGACCGTGCAGAGCCTGCTTCAGATTCTGTCTCTGTCTCTGTCTCTGTCTCTATCTCTGTCCCTTACCCCCCCACCCCACAGTATCTCTCTCTCTTTCTCTCAAAAATAAATAAACATTAAAAAAAATCATTTTCCCTTCCTTGCTACCTTTGCCCTGTTTGTAGTTTGGAATTTCAGGAAGAAATAAGGAACAGAAGGTTTTCCCCCAATTTTTCCCCCTGGTTTTATGTGTATACGCCCTGTATGTTATTTAATCCTCGACACTGCAGCAGGTACTGTTTTTACCCCCATTTTACCTAAGGTGAAACTGAGGCAAAGAGAAGTTGGGGAAGGTCCCACAGAGGAGTGCAGAGCCAGGGTTTGAACCTGGCCTCCCGACCTTTTGTGCATTATTTCCTTAGTAATATCTGCTGATCCGTATACTTTCTTATTACTGATCAAGTCCCACTGTCTTCACGTTTGTTGAAAGTTACATTCTTAAGTAACTTCTAGAATTTTTTTGTTTACGTACGTGGAAGGATGCTTCACTGCACCGAATCACCGAATCTTTTGGACAGTAGAGCTAGGATGGCTCTGTTCTTTTGCGGGAAAGCTGTGTGCCTCCCACTTGCTCAGTGTTCTGGATCCTTGGGGATACAGTAGCAGTGGCTGGCTTCCCCCAAGTGGAGCCTGTGCCGGTGCAGGAGGAGACCAGTGTTCAGTAGGCCCGCTGCTAAGTGCCCTGAAGGAAGAGGGCTTTGCTGCCTTGAGGGGGGCCAGGGAAGGCCTCTGATAAGGTGGCATCAACAGGGACCAGAGCAGAGCGAGCTTGGGAGAGGTCTTACCCCTTAACTTGGCACCGTAATGTTGCAGATCAGGCAAGTTAAGGGCTAGATAAGCTGTACCCTGTCCCTTAAGAATTCGTCTGTGTCCCCTCTGCTCTTCCTGGGAAAGCCATCTTGCATCTTTCTTCAAAGGCGGCGTTCGTCCCGTATGAAATACATCTTCGTGTGTCCTTTATGGACCAGGATGTATTGTAATAGTTCGAACCTGTGCACCTCTAGTCACTGTTTTTTTTTTTTTTTTTTTTTTTTAACGTTTATTTATTTTTGAGACAGAGAGAGACAGAGCATGAACAGGGGAGGGTCAGAGAGAGAGGGAGACATAGAATCTGAAACAGGCTCCAGGCTCTGAGCCATCAGCACAGAGCCTGACGCGGGGCTTGAACTCACGAACCGCGAGATCATGACCTGAGCCGAAGTTGGACGCTTAACCGCCTGAGCCACCCAGGCGCCCCTCTAGTCACTGTTTTGAAAACACTTTCATTTTCCTTCTTTGAAAATGTAGTATTTATAACAACAGTGATTTCGGTTTTTTTTTTTTTTTTTTACTTTTTCCTGCCTTCTTGAGACTTCTGTCTGCTCCTAAGTTAGGCAGTCCTTGTACCTGATGTCTTTCTGGAACCTTTGAAATGGCCACCTTCATCTAGCCAGCAGCATTAGTTCTACGCTTAATGTCTCAATGAAGTTTGACGGTTACTTTACAACCTGAAGTAATTTTCCTTAGTTTATTGAGATTAGTAATCCAAGATTTGAGTTTATTTCCCCCACGGTTCTGTGTGAAGCAAAGGGAATTAGTGTCTGATTCGGGAGTTGTTAACTGTCACAAAAATAAGGAGGTAACTACGAACCTGATTGTGTTTTTGACAGTAAGACCTAAAGATTGTCTATATCTTTCTAACTAAAGGAGGCAGTTATTTAAAATACATGAAATCAGTCTTCTTGCTCACAGCACTTAAATCATTGCTATGCCTTAACGGTGGCAGGGAATCAGTAGAGGGAAACTTTTATAATGAGCGCTATTTCCTTTTTTTGTTCTGGCTATGAGGAAGTTAAGAACCACATTTTAAGCCCAGTCATGGTAACTGTGGTAACCCTTGCTGTTAGTAGATTTGCTCGATCCCTTTTTTACCCTTGGCCCTGATTCTCTGTGCATGTTATCACATACAGTTTTGTGGCAAATCTCTTCTAGTCTTTTTTTTTTTAAGGTCTACAGAAGTAAATTTGCCAGTAGAAGATGATAACTCGCTTATTTTGAGTCACAGAGACGGAGGCATAGAGTGAGAAAGAGATTTCTGTATCGTCTCCCCCGGCCCTGGCCACTGGGGCATCGCCTGGAGACTGCTTTTGCCTCTTTTGCATCTTTCAGAAAGTCTTCTGGTTTAAGAGTTGCTTTTTATAGCGTGAGCCCTATGAGGAGGATAGCTGTGCTATTTGCAGACTTGTGAAGCTTTCTCAAATAGATCTATTGTTCTTAAAAATTAATTTACCTTTTGAACGGTCTGTATACCCCAGTAGACCAGTGTTCTGCTTTGGGTCATGAGGGGTCGTCGCTCTCTGGATGAGGGCAAAGGATAATGGGGCCTGGGTTTTAGAACCTACCCTGCATGAAACATGCCTACAGGAATGGCAGAGCACTTTGGGTGTACGGACTTTTCAAGAAGTTCTACAGCGCGTAGACACGGCCTGGCGTCACTGCACTCCCTAAACACTGGGCCGACTGACCGGCCTCTGAAGCTTCCCCTTTTCACAATATGGTGTTTCATAGAGGCCATTTTATCTTTTTGTTCGGGCCTGTTATCTTGCAGATAGAATAAAGACATAGTTCATTGAAGTAGCAGAATTTGAATACTTCTCACTTCGGGGTTAATGCTTTCTGACATTTTCGTTCTCTTATCTTTTTTATTTTTACCTTTTATCGAAACATGATGTCTATGTAGAAAAACGGATCACAGCTGTTTTCACAAACTGAACCATCTGTGTAACCGGAGGGGGTCCCCAGTACACAACTGATATCTGTGTTTAAGCTTCGCTAGTGAAGTCTCCTCCCCCCGTTCCCCCAGTTTGGTTTGGAGATGATTTGGTATGGCTTTATGTCTGATTCAGGAACCAGCACGGTGAGATTTGCTCTGACTCGGGTGCCGGCGTCCTTTACGTAGACACTCAGAAATCCTGGGTCAGACGGTCCGCCTCTTCGACGCGAAAGGCCAGTTGAGTTCGCTCGTAGTGGAGTGTTCAAAGTGACCCTGTTCCCTTTTCACTAATGGTTTCACAGCATTGCTTTCCCAGTGGAGTTGATGGTATTTGACATCACGTATAGGTTCATGGACAGAGTCTTCAGCTCTTAAAAGTATGTGCCACCTTGAGCACCTGATGCGTGTGTAATCCATGTTACGACCCCAGGCTAAGTGAATAGCCTTTGTGGCTACAGCGCCTCCCCCCCCGCCCCCCCAACCTGGTTCTGCTCTTGGGTCAGTGCTACATGATTTACTTCCTTCCCTCTTTTTCCATTTTGTGCAGCTGACCAGCTCCTTTTTTTTTTTTTTAAAGGTTTTATACATTCTTTACACCTGTTAATACTTTTGTTAGGGTTAATACAGCTTTGATCAGATTATGGTCATGCTTTGTTATAAAACTGCGAAAGATGGCTTTTGCAGATCTTTCTTCTGGTGGATTAATTATACGTTGGCTTTATAATCTCGTTCCCAGTGGGCAGCCTCTATTTGCAAGTTGTTTTATGATAACTTACACATCTTAGGTACTGATGAATGCGATTTTGTTAGAATAAAAGAAGCATATGAATTCCGAGGAGAACTCTTCCTATTACTTTTCCTGTTATCACATTCTAAAAGAAATTTATACCATTTGGGACCACCACCAAGGTGATGTGCAACGTCCTCAACAGTGGTTGTCTTACAAATGCAGAAATTGATCAAAGCAACAGACAGTATAACTGATGCTGCGTATCAGCCCCTTGGCCTTCAGGTCGCGCATCCAGCCACAGTAATTATTTCTGCTCTTCCCAGGCCACCCTACACCTAGGACTAGAATTGCCAGTAAGTATCTGGCGTCTGACTCCCACATTCCAGCCCATCGGTGGGAAAGGCCCCATCATCCTGGTTTCCGGGTGAGCTTGGCCCACTGTTAACTAGGGCGCGGTGGTCAAGTGGTAAGTGCAGTCCAGCAGCTGTTGAATCCCTTAGAAAACGTCTTCCTTCAGGGATCGGCTCTGAGCGTGCTGCTTCCAAACTTTCAGGCCCTTTCACCTGCCGACATGACTGTATGACAAATACGTGGTACTTCCAATGCCCCCACCGCCCCCCAGTCTCCTCTCCTCCCTAGGAGGTAATTTGATTGAGGAAGATGCAATCAGCAGAGAACTTCTGTGCTTCCCACCATCATAGCTGCAGCGTGCCTGCAGCCCTAGGATAGCTTCTGCCTTTGGTCCTGGCGCTGTGCGGAGCTGTGGGAGCCTCTGCGGAGTGGGGCACGCTCCCCGTGCAGGAGCGCTCATTCCCTCTTGTCTTCCGTCAGCATACAGATGGCTCTGAGAGCTCCCGTCTGGAAAACACAAGAAACCAAGACAGGACTACCTGCCCCTCCATCCACCTCTTGTCTCTCTCTCTCTCCGCTTCCTTTACAGCAGAATTCCTCAGAGGAGATGCTTCTGTGCACTGTCTCCCCATCTCCCATCCTTTGCCGAAGCTACTGCAGTTGGCCCCTCGTGTCTTTACTGAAACCGCTCTTCTTAAAATCAGTGGTCTGTGGGGTTTGGGAGGACAGGAAGGAAGCCTGAGGGCATTGCTAGGACCCAGCAGGGGCAGAATGAGTGGTGACAAGCGGACCGTGCACCTCTGTTGATGTGGTGTCCCGGAGCACAGATGCGGGCGATTTCTTCATCTTGTGACTTAAACACGCGCGTTAACACTGACCTCGTTTCCCCACGTGTGTGATCCGCCTAAGGTGTGTCCTCCCTGCCTCAGAGGAGCGAGGACCAGTGGACAGAGTGTTGCGAGGGCATTTCGAAAGCTGTCAAGTTCTGCGAAGACCAAAATAATCTTAAGAAGGAAGAAGAAATTAACAGAAAAAAAAATGGCAATTTCCGAGATACGTATATAGTGGACCCTTAGGGGGTTAGGGGCACCAACCAATTCCCCCCTGCCTCCCACACCATCAAAAGTCCATGTGCCACTTCCGACTCCCCCAAAACTTAACTGCTAATAGCCTACTGTTGACCGGAAGCCTTACTAATAACAAGCAGTCGAGGAACACATATTTTGTATATGTATTACATTCTGTATTCTTAGACTAAAATAAGCTAGAGAGAAGGAACCGTGGTTACGAAAATCATGAGGAGAAAATACGTTTACAGCAATACCTATGTTTATTTTAAAAAACCTGCATGTAAGTGGACCCACGCAGTTCAAACCCATGTGGTTCAACGGCCGGCCCTACCAACCTGCAACAACCATTTCCTGTGAACTGTGGGCATCACGTCTATTCCTCGTAATAGGCCTGTGAGGGTATGTGGGGATAGTCGTTCCTGTTCTATAAATGAGGAAACTGAGGCTAAGAGATACAGAAGGACTTGCGCCAAGTCACCCAGTGAGGCATCTGAGCCGGGTCAGTCCGGCTCCACAGCCCACACTCTGAACGACTCTCCGACTTTGCCTCCACAGTAATTACTCTTCCTCTGACTTCAGATTGAATCAAATTTCACTATCAGAGCTGGTTCTTCGAAAGTACTGGTGAAGTTTGGACAGTTACCTCGCAAGGCTGGTCAAGAAAAATGAGAAGAAACAAATACTTGACTTCAGGAATAAGGGAGTATAATGAAGAATGAAAATCATTATAATAACTGTGTTTAGTTTTATGGCAAGGCTGCAGAACAATTCAAAAAAAATAATTCTTTCTGTTTTTCTTTCCATGTTTTAGAGAGAGGGTACGTATGCGAGCAGGGGAGACGGGCAGAGGGAGAAAGAATCTTAAGTCAGCTCCGTACTCAGCATGGAGTCCGATGTGGGGCTCGATCCCACGACCCTGGCTGGGATCATGACCGGAGTGAAAATCGAGTTAGGCGCTCAGCCGACTGAGCCACCCAGGCGGCCCTCAAAGAAATGACTCTAGACGGTTTTTTAGAAAAAGGTCATCGATTTGCCCTCCTTTTAAATATCTCGTCCCCACCAGGGTCAGCTCTTTTCTTATTACATTTAAGCTTCCTGAGCTGGCAGAGATCCACCTATACCCCCTGTTTACTCATCCATCTTAAGTTAATGGTCATCACATTCATATCTGTAGCTCTTGCCTTTCTCTGGAATTGGCCCTTGACTGCCCCCTAGAACCACTTTTCCTCTCAAACTTGCCGTTTCAGTTAATGGTACTTCCTCTCTTGTTGCTACACAAAATGGAAAGCCGTGCCTTTGTCCTCTTCCCATGCCTACTTTTTCTCAAAGCCCTGGCTTTTTTTTTTTTTTTAACCTCATATATCTCTTTGGAGTCTGACCCTCCCTTTTCAACCCGGTGGCCTCTATGTTTGCACTTTTCCCCTGTTTTAGCTGGCCATGGCCTCCTTGCTAGTCTTCTGGCCCTTCTCTCTCCTCACACAACCTTCCGTGATCTTTCTTCTGCTGGAGCCTTCCGTGGCTTCTTGGTATTGAAGAAAGACGGGAATAAATGAACTGGATACTAAGCTTGAGCAACAAGAAAACGATTGGGAAATTGGAGGCTTGTCTAGAACAAAGCCAGAGTAAATGAATTAGGAACAGAGCAACAATAGTATTGATAAATCGATCCAAGAGTTTTTTTTTTCTTTTTTTTCAAAAAAGAAGAAAATAAACCTGATAAGGCTAACACATAAATAGGTGAGCAAATGCAAACGTACATTAGGAATGGGGGGCTGTGTGGACAGTGGTAGAGGCCATTAGAATGAAGAGACAAACGTGAAGAAATTCCTGCTAATAAGGTTAAAAATATGAAGCAATAAATAAATGTCCAGGAAGATGATCTGGAAGAAAAAGATGAGATTCTATAATGTGTTTTGAGAATATTTCTTAAGTAATTAATTTTTTAAAATGTTTATTTTTGAGAGAGAGAGAGAGAGAGAGAGCGTGGGGGAGGGGTAGAGAGAGAGGGTGACACAGAATCCGAAGCAGGCTGCAAGCCCTGAGCTGTCAGCACAGAGCCCGATGTGGGGCTTGAACTCACCAACTATGAGATAATGACCTGAACTGAAGTCAGACACTTAATTGACTGAGCCACCCAGGTGCCCCATGTAGTAATTATCTTTAACTTTTACTTGCATTATCTGAGCAAGGAGGAAAACAGGCTTTTCCTAGTTGTATGAAAACCTACTCCATCTAAATATAGATTGTTGGGTTGTTATTGTTAGACAATTCAAGCCATATCGAACAAAACAGTTTTAGATCAAAGAAGAAATTTAACCTGTTCCCAGAGAAGTCTAGGTACAACTGTAATAAGCTGTTTTTCTCTTATCAGACCTCAAATCAGCGAAAAACATTGATGACAGAACTTAATATAGTGGCAAGTATGGGTAGAAAACTATAGCACAGTTATAAAAATCCTAAGTAAAATATTAATAAGTTGAAGCCAGAAATTAAAGTAATGATGTGCCTTGACCAATTAGAATTTATCTTAGAAGTGCAAAGATGGTTCAACTTAAAAAAAAAAAAATTGAATTAATCACCTTAGTAAGTCATGGAGAAAAATCATATGATTACCTTAAAGAAATTCCAAAAGCACTTGATAAAGTTCAGCCAGCTTTCCTGATTTAAAAATTTTTGGTAAAATAAAGAGTAGGAAGGGACACCTGGGTGGCTCAGTCGGTTAAACTCATGATCTCACGGTTTGTGAGTTCAAGCCCCGCGTCAGGCTCTGTGCTGACAGCTCAGAGCCTGGAGCCTGTTTCAGATTCTGTGACTCCCTCTCTCTCTGCCCCTCCCCTGCTCATGCTGTCTCTCTCTGAAAAGTAAACATTAAAAAAAATTTTTTTTTAAAGAATTGCTAAAACTGTAGATTAATGAGCAGAGGAGTACTTTACAAAATTTAATCTATTCAAGTGTTTTATTGGCCTATGTGAAATTTTACAATTTTTCTATAGAATTTATACATTCAAATTTGTTGTGATTGAAAAGGAAATTGGTGGATGGCCATTGATTACATGTTTGTTGCACATCTACCTTGTTCTATTCACTGCTCAGTGGTCCGCAAAACCAGAAATGACCCCTGTCCTTGTATACGAATACTACAGTTCAGGGAGGGAAACCAACAGTAAGCGAAATCACACAGAAATGTGAAATCACGGCAGCTTAAAGACCCTACGAACTAGAGCAGAGTCAGGGGAAGCGGCTTGCTCGGGGAGTTTCCTGCGGACGTGAACAACAGCATCACTGAATTCCTAGCAGCTCTTTAATGCTTCCATTTATTCAGTGGGTAATTGCATCCTCTACATGTAATGATATCAGGGTCTTTTTAGTATTTATACTCATTTAGCATCTCATTGAACTAGAGAAAACCTCCAAAAAACTGTTCAGTACTAGTACTCCTGCTTATTCCTGACATTAATACTTCATTTACTGACCCAGAATTTCACCTTTTGGTAAGACTTTTAACATGAGCATCCAGTGGGAAGATGCTCTATATGGCTATGGGTTAACGTGGATGCATTTTACCATATGAAGGAAGGATTCTCCTATTTGGTTGTTTTCCTTTTTTATTTATTAAAAAAATTTTTTTTAGTGCTTATTTATTTTTGAGGGAGACAGAATCCAAAGCAGGCTCCAGGCTCTGAGCTGTCAGCACAGAGCCTGAGGTGGGGCCCAAACTCACCAACCGTGAGATCATGACCTGAGCCGAAGTTGGACACCAAACTGACTGAGCCACTCAGGTCCCCCTATGGTTTTAACAATTCTAATAAAAATCCCAAGAGGGACTTTTTGGTTTTGGATCCTTAATGACAAGTTTATTTGAAGGAAGAATGTTGATCCAAATAGCCAAGAAACTTTTGGAAAAAAAAAATTGATGAGGCTTTCCTTTACATTAAAATGTGTGCATTTATTTTAAGGATACATTGTGAAACTATTGAAGTCAATAGGCAGATCATTAGAAGGAGTTAGTCTAGAAACAACAAAATACAGGTTTATCATAGAGCACTGAAATCTTAAAGATATTAAATTAAAAATGATATACAATCTCACGAAATTTAAATTTAAATAGTTTGCAGAAGAAAGTTCAATCAAATGGGGAAGTGTTTATATCATATCGTTACATTAAAAGGGCAGGTTACAAAACAGTGTATCTCCTCACAACCTAATGGTAACAATAGCAAACATCCTCTGTCTCCTTTGTGCCAGAAACTGTACCAAATACTTTACTTATATCTCCTTGTTTATTTTTTTAAAGTTTATTTACTGATTTTGAGAGAGAGAGAGAGAGAGAGAGAGAGAGAGAGAGAGAGAGAGAGAGAGAGAGAGAGAATCCAGGCAGGCTCTGTGCTGTCAGCAAAGAGCCTGACATGGGGCTGGATCCCGTGAACCAGGAGATCCTGACATGAGCCAAAATCAACAGATGGACACTTAACTCACTGAGCCACCCAGGTGCCCCTATAATCTTGTTTAAATCAACCACTCCTGTGAATAGATACCATCAGCGACCCTGTTTTACAAATGAAGAAACCAAAGATTGATGAGGCCGCTAGATCAGTGGCCAAGAGCTAGTAAGTAAGTAGTTGCAGAGAACAGGAATTCAAACCCAGTCTGTCTGATTTCAAGAATTGTCCCTCTTAATTACAGTAATTAACGCCAAGATTTTCACAGTGGATCACAATACGGTAGTATTCTAAATGACTTTTTTTTTTTATGTTTTGTGATTTTTTTTCTATTTTCTAGAATGACCATGAAGTCCTACTGTAATATTTTAAACATCAGTGCCCGTATAGATTGAATAGTCATCTGTGAGAGCTATTTTAGTTGGATGTAACTTATTTCAAAGCTTCCTTTAAGTCCCCGGTGACTATAATGTATTGTAAAGGTGGTGTTCAAAATCGTTCTGAGAGAACTGGAAAATAGACATTCGCTTCTATACCTTAGGCCAGAATAGATAAAATGACTTAAAAATTAGCAGAGGAAACACATGATTTACAAAAGAAGAGATACAAATGGGCAGTAAACCAAAAGTTTGGTCTCACTAGTGCTATTTTCAGATTAGGAAGAGATGAAAAGAACAGAATACTCTGAGCAGAGTGAAATAGACCATCTTCTACACTGTTGGGTGGGAATGAAATTATTATTACATCCTGGGAGGGAAATGGGGCAGCATATGTGAAAGGTCTTAAAGTTATTTACACCCTTTGCCTCAGCAATTGTATTGGTTAGAATTTAATTGCCAGATTGGGTGAATTTAAAAAATATAGGTCAAGCATACTTGTAAAATACTATTTATCAGAAGGGGGAAAGGACAGCCTAATTGCCCAAAGATGGTTAGGTTTCACAGAAGGGAATGAGTGCATCCACTTACAATTATACCGATGCCTGTTTATCGAAACCTAAGTGAATCCCACCAAGTGGAGGGATTGTTAGAATAGAATGAGGCCACGCATATGCAATGCTCACTGCAGCGCTTCGCATATGGCAAGGCCTCAAACGTTAGCTTTAAGAAGAAATAAGTTATAAATTAATGTTATTTCCAACAACCTACCGACAACCATTACTGCCTCCTCACTCTTGTGAGACTAAAGCCTTTCTCTTGGCTCCAAGACTCCCCAGTCTGACCACTCACGTTCCAACCTTCCATCTTTTATTTTCCAATACCAGCTCCCTCTAGCCAGGGTCGCCTGCTTACTGCTTCGCATTTTCTCACCTTTATACTTCTGGGTACACCACTCATCCCACCCGGAATATCCATTCTCTCTGTTCCCCAGTCTGAACCCACCCATCCTCTTATTATTTACTTAATTTTTTACATTTCTATCCAAGTCAGTTAGCACATAGTGCAATAATGATGCAGGAGTGGAACCCAGTGATCTACCCCCTACGTATAACACCCAGTGCTCATCCCAACACGTGTCCTCCTAATGCCCCTTGCCCATTTAGCCCATCCCTCCACCCACCTCCCCTCCAGCAACCCTCAGTGCTCTGTATTTAAGCGTCTCTTCTGTTTTGTCCCCCTCCCTGTTTTTATATTATTTTTCCTTCCCTTCCCTTATGTTCATCTGTTTTGTATGTTAAATTCTACATATGAGTGAAGTCATATGATATTTGTCTTTCTCTGACTAATTTCACTTAGCGTAACACACTCCATCCACAATGTTGCAAATGGCAAGATTTCATTCTTTTTGATTGCTGAGTAATATTCCATTGTATGTATATATCACTTCTTCTTTATCCATTCATCTGTCAATGGACATTTGGGCTCTTTCCTTCCTTTGACTATTGTCAACAGCACTGCTATGAACATTGGGGTGCATGTGCCCCATCAAAACAGCATACCTGTATCCTCTGGATAAATAACTAGCACTGCAATTGCTGGGCCATAAGATAATTCTATTTTTAATTTTTTGAGGAACCTCCATACTGTTTTCCAGACTGGCTGCACCAGCTTGCATTCCCACCAGCAGTGCAAAAGGATTCCTTTTTCTCCGCATCCTCAACGAACATCTGTTGTTGCCTGAGTTGTTAATTTTAGATATTCTGACAAGAGTGAGGTAGTATGTCACTGTGGCTTTGATTTATATTTGCCTGATGATGAGTGATGTTGAGCATTTTTTCATGCATTTGTTAGCCATCTGGATGTCTTTGGAGAAGTGTCGATTCATGTCTTTTGCCCATTTCTTCACTGGATTATTTGTTTTTTCTGTGTTGAGTTTGATAAGTTCTTTATAGATTTAGGACACTAACCCTTTATCAGGTATGTAATTTGCAAATATCTTTTCCCATTCCGTCAGTTGCCTTTTAGTTTTGCTGATTGTTTCCTTTGCTGTGCGGAAGATTTTTACCTTGATGAGGTCACGATAGTTCATTTTTGCTTTTGTTTCCCTTGCCTCCAGAGACATGTCGAGTAAGAAGTTGCTGTGGCCAAGGTCAAAGAGGTTGTTGCCTGCTTTCTCCTCTAGGATTTTGACGGCTTCCTGTCTTATGCTTAGGTTTTTCATCCATTTTGAGTTTATTTTTGTGTAGGGTGTAAGAAAGTGGTCCAGGTTCATTCTTCTGCATGTCGCTGTCCAATTTTCCCAACAGCATTCGCTGAAGAGAATGTCTTTATTCCATTGGATATTATTTCCTGCTTTGTCAAAGATTAGCTGGCCTTAACGTTTGTGGGTCCATTTCTGGGTTCTCTATTCTGTTCCATTGATCTAAGTGTCTGTTTTTGTGCCAGTACCATACTGTCTTGATGATTACAGCTTTGTAATACATCTTGAAGTCCAGAATTGTGATGCCTCCAGCTTTGATTTTCTTTTTCAGGATTGCTTTTGTTATTTGATGTCTTTTCTGGTTCCATACAAATTTTGGGATTGTTTGTACTAGCTCTGTGAAGAATGCTGCTGTTATTTTGAAGGGATTGCATTGAATATGTAGATTGCTTTGGGTAGTATCGACATTTTAGCAATATTTTTTCCTCCAATCCATGAGCATGGAATATTTTTCTATTTTTTGGTGCCTTCAGTTTCTTTTATAAGCTTTTTATAGTTTTCAGTGTATAGATTTTTCACGTCTTAGGCTTATTCCTAGGTATTTAATGGGTTTTGGTGCAATTGTAAATGCGATTGATACCTTGATTTCTCCTTTTGTTGCCTCATTATTGGTGTATAGAAATGCAGCCAATTTCTGTGCATTGATTTTATATCCTGCGACTTTGCTGAATTCATGCATCTGTTCTAGTCGTTTTTTGGTGGAATCTTTTGGGTTTTCCATGGAGTATCATGTTGTCTGTGAAGAGTGAAAGTTTGATTTCCTCCTTGCTGATTTAGATGCCTTTTATTTCTTTGTGTTGTCTGATTGTTGAGGCTAGAACTTCCAATACTGTGTTGAATAACAGTGGTGAGTGAGAGTGGACATCCCTGTCGTGTTCTTGACCTTAGGGGAAAAGCGCTCAGTTTTTCCCCATTGAGGATGATATTAGCAGAACCCACCCATCCATTTAAACTCTGCTTGGGCCTTGTGAAATTTAACCTTCCAGCTTCAGAAATCACTCACCATCCAGGGCTTCTTTGGTATATTAGCTCTAGTCTCCAGCTGTTAAGACAGACACAAATGAGAATTTATCTCTGTCGGTTCACATGGTCGCTTGAACACAATTTGATGCTCTTTAATGACTGCTGAATTACAGTATAGGTTTAAAAATAATTGTTGAGGCAAAATTCACATAACATAAATTTAAATGTTTTCTGGTGAACAGCCCTGTGGCATTGAGTACAGTCACAATGTTGTGCAACCACCCCAAAACCTTTCCATCACTCCAAAGTAAGCCCCTCACCCCTCAGCAGTTTCTTCCTCTTCCCTCCTTCAGCCATGGATGTGCATTCTGTTTCTATGGATTTACCTTTTCTAGTTATTTCGTATCAGTGAGCTCACACAATATGTGACTTTTTGTGTCTGGCTTCTTTCACTTAGTTTTTGTTTTGGAGGTTCTTACTCATTATATTTTGGAGGTTCTTTCATGTTGTTATATGAACATGTAAAGTATTTCATTCTTTTTTAAAAAATTTATCTTTAATATTTGAATGTTTCCAAATATAGGCTAGCATTTTAGATGTAGATTAGAGTGAAAAGTCTCCAAATTTTGAAATGGTTAAAGTATAAATGTAGATTTATTATTTGAAGAGTAAAGTGTACTAATTAATGGTGATTGTAGTACTTTATTCTGTTTTAAGGCTGAATAGTGTTCCACTGTATGTATATACCACAGTTTGTCCATTGTCTGTTGATGGACATTTGGGCTGTTTCTACCATTTGGTTATAGTTAAATATTGCTTCTGTGAAGATGCATGTTCACATACTTGGTTGAGTTCCTGTTTTTAGTTCTTTTGGGTATATTCCTAGGGATGGAATAGTAGGACCATATGGTAATTCTATGTTCAACTTTTGGATGATCCAGTAAACTATCTTCCACAGTGGCCACACCATTTTACACAGCAATGTACAAGGGCTCTAATTTTTCTACATCCTTGCCAACACTTGTTTGCCTCGACAATAAAAAAAAAAAAGCCGTTATTGTGGCAAACCTCATTGTGGTTTGATTTATATCCCCTAGTCAATAATGATGTAGAGCATCTTTCCTTGTATTCAGTGGCCATTTGTGTATCTTCTTTGGAGAATTGCCTATTCCAGTCCTTTGCCCATTTTTTAATTGGGTTGTCTTTTTGTTGTTGAAATCAGGACTTATTTATATATTCTGGATTCTAGACCCCTAGTACATATCTTTTAACATTAGATCTCCCTGGCTCGACTTTGTTCTCCCTTTTGTAATATTTTTTAACCTATGATAAATGCTGCCAGGTAGGAGATGTCTGAAAAAGGGATCTTAACAAGTACTGTATTAGTGACTGGTTGTGGGGACAGTCATGACAGCTATGCAAGGTATTTGGAAACTAGAATGTGACACAGCTGTAAGGTGGAAGGCAGGATGCCCCTTTTGGTGCTTTTTTGCCTTGTCCTTATTTTGGTTTGGTAGATTCTGTGTGTGTGTGTGTGTGTGTGTGTGTGTGTGTGTGTGTGTGTGTTCCTAACATTATAATTCATAGTTAAGAACCTAAGAACCATAAATTTCAGGTTCGGAGAATAACCAGGGATGTTTGCTTTTCAGAGTCATCCTTTCTGAACTTCCACGACTCAGACTGTGAACCCAAAGGGCCGCCACCCTGTGACTCACTGCTTTCCCTCAACACTGAAAAGATCCTGGTACGCATCTTCTGTCCATGCTTCTGTCTTTATGACCTAAAGTACAATGATACGTGTTTCAAAAGGCACAGGTCACCTCTGTTTATCAACTAGGAGTTGGTTCTAGTTGGTTCTATTTGCATAAGATAAAGATAGGTCATCTGGTATTTAGTCACATTACATTATTATGACTTATGGATTGGATGGTTGATCATTCTAGACCTTGGCCTTTTTACTTCTCAGTTCCAAGGAATAAAGGGGAGATAATGGCTGAGCCTTACTTCTAGGAACCTAATGTATTTTAAGGTATAATATATTATTCTTCTAGCTTTTGCCTGTGTGGATATCTTTTATATCTGTGTTTTTAACTGTCAGTACCCGCTGAACTGTATAGGAGCCCTCTCCACTCCAGGGATGAGTTCCTGGCACTACATAACGTCTGTCTCTGCCTGTTCACGTTAGCACGTACACTCCTCCAGCCTAGCTGCCTCAGGTGCAAGGCTCTTTTTGTTGTTGTTGTTGTTCACACTTAATTCTCTGAGGCTGAGTTGTTCTTTCAGTGCCCAAGGTGAACATATTTTTTTCTCCAGGCCTTTTCCTTCAACATCCACATAGATACTGTTTGCTTCTTGTGTTTAAAATTTCCCTTTAGGTTGCTGTCTCTTCTCCAGATAAAGCTTTGCCTTTGCATGTGAGAATTACTGAAAATGGGTAGAGTTTGCAAGCCAAAGAATGATCAACAGATGTTACCTAACTCATTGCATAGCGATCAACTCGATATATGGAAGAACTTGAATTAGACTGGTCCCCAACCAGAATGGGCTAGCTTGTAGTGAGTTGGCCACCAATGAAAACACTTCAGTAGAAATTGGGTAATCCCCACCTTGGGGAGGGGATTAAATTCTTAGAATTATTAGGGACCTACCGTCTTACTGACAGTAATTCAAATATTTTCTCCGTGTTGCATTTCTAGTTTAAGATGGCACTAGCTAGTAACCTATGGGAGAAAGCTCATCAATCTTGGCCTTTCATTTTCCCTAGGTTGAAAATATGGGAGTTCGACTATTCATTTCTTCATTAATTCTCCAGATATTTATTTTGCACCTATTATGTGCCAGGCGTTGTGCTAAGTAAGTACTGGGAATAATGCCACAGTGAGCCAGCTAGCCTCAGTCCCTGCACTCGTGACTCCTAGTCACTAACCAGATAATTATACAAATGAACATAGAGGTATAGCAAAAGATCAACATAATCTCCCTTTAAATTAGGGGGATCAGGTAGGACAGCTTTCAGAACTTGAAGCGTAAGCAGTGACCTGAGGATGGGTTGGAGTTGGTGTCCCAGCAAAGTGGGGCTGTGTGCATTAACGTCTTTGATTGGAGCTTCTCCCCGCTGTCCACAGAAGATATCTACAGATGCAGTATTAGGTGGGAAAGACTCGGGGCGCTTGGGTGGCTCAGTCGGTTAAGCGTCCGACTTCGGCTCAGGTTCCGATCTCACAGTTCGTGGGTTCGAGCCCCACGTCGGGCTCTGTGCTGACAGCCCAGAGCCTGGAGCCCGCTTCAGATTCTTTGTCTCCTTCTCTCTCCTGTTCCTTCCCTGCTCATGCGCGCTTTCTCTCTCTCTCTCTCTCTCTCTCTCTCTCTCTCTCTCTCAAAAATAAATAAAGATTATAAAAAAATTTTTTTAATAAAAAAAAAAGTGGGAAAGACTCTTTTTTGATCAAGAAGTTAATTTGTCCGTATTATACTTTTCTGCCCACTTCTGTTAGATGTTATTTCTAGTAAAATAAAAACACTTTAACTCAGATATGCTCTTCAGTATACTCTTGATGTTGCTGGGTAATGATTTCTTTTTTTTTTTTAAGTTTATTTATTTTGAGAGAGAGAGAGACAGAGACAGAGGGAGAGTAGGGGAAGGGCAGAGAGAGGGAGAGAGGGGAACCCCAAGCAGGCTCAACACTGACAGTGCAGAGCCCAACACAGGACTGTGAGATCACGACCTGAGCTGAAATCAAAAGTTGGACGCTTAACTGACTGAGCCACCAGGCGCCCCAAGTAAATGATATCCTTTTATGGGATTTCATTTTTGTTTTCTTCCTGTGCCTTTCTGCCCAGAGCCTTGGCAAATGGGAAACTCTCACTGAGTACTGGATGAAACAATTAGACTTTTTAAGTACTAAAAGCAATATTCATAGACTCCTTTCCTTGGCTATACGCGACTTACTAAGCGGAAAAATATTTTACACCTGCGTGCTTATCTGTGACCACCTGACAAAGAGGAGAGCCTCGTGTCTGGTCACACGGGATGTATGTACTGTGATGCCTTCACATGTTGTTAAATCTGCCGCTTCTTAAGTCTCGCGAGGATCTCACTGTAAGGCTCCCCATAGCTGTGTGGAAGCTTCCAGCTATAGAGCAAAATGCGAAAGAGCTGAGAGACTTCCTCTCTAGTCATCAGGTTAAACATTCAGTGTTAAACATTCCCATAGTAGTAGAAGTTTCAGATGTTCCATTTTGTCTGGAGTCCTGCATGGAATGAAGTGCGCATTCATCCCGACATGGGATGCCCTTCTGGCCTCTAGCTTTCAACCAGTGTTTTAACCAGAGGTAGATTATTCTTGACCTGTTTCATAGGCAGACTAAACACCACGCCGTATCTGAGTATCACTCTAGATTTTGAGAGTAAAGGGAGTATAAGCGGAAGTGCCTTGTTACTCTGTTATTTGAGTCCATGAAGTCCAAGAGGCCACAGTTCGTCATCTGCTAATGACCACCAATCATGAGCTGGAAAGCACAAACAGCAATTAGGAGAGACTCTCCTGTAAAATTATTTGGCCATCATATATGCCTATAGGCATCCGTCCTATGCATTTTTAAAACAGAAGAACTCAGTTAATCAGGACGCCACTGAGTTCTAATCCTGTGGTCTTGCCCAAAGCCGCAAATCTTCAGTCCCTCACTGTCTTAGCTTCTCCTGTCTCTGTGTGTGTACAAGTTTTAATTGTGTCTTAGGTGAATCTCACATGAAGTAATCATTTTAACACGTACCCTGGAGGCTAAACATATCCCAACTTAGCATCAGCAGTTAAATCTTCTGGGGAAGTGGCCGCTGTAGCGTCCGACGTGATTTGTCTCCTGCACCCTATAGAGCCGTCATTTCCCGTGCTGCCTGTAAAATCACTCCAGTTACTAAGCAAACTTACTCATTTTGTCTGCCCCTAGTTTCCACTTTTGGTTTCGTTTTCCTGCCAAATGGGCATATGTCTGCAGCAATTCTTTGTAGGCAATTTACTGCATTGAGCAGGATGGAGATGTTCACCATCTGCTGTGCACTTTCTACTAGAATGTCTTGTTTCCTGCTCAGATTTTGTGGGTCCCTTTCTGGCGTCATCTCTGGACAACTGGTAGCTCTTTTTTCTAAAGTATTTTTAGAGTTTACAAAGCAATATTCTATCATCCAGCCGCATCGGAGGACCGATCGCTAGAACGTAATCCTCGTAACCTAATCGAGGCCATTAAGTAGTCTCTGAAAACATGGAGGGAGCGTGGAGCAGCCAGCAGGATAAATCCCTATGGGAGCGAAAAGAAAGTTGTTCTTAGAAACAGAACCACTCATGGTAGGGAGGAGGCAAATCAGTTACACCATAAGCTATGTGCTTGAAGTACACAGTTGGCATGACTTAAAGCGCACCTTTTCTCACTTCCATATGAATCAAATGTAGCTTCACTTTGTAAAAATACAGGTTTTCATTGCAAGCCTCGTTCTTCATTTGTGAGAAGCCAACATGTACGTTTGTTTGTTTTTATTTCAGAGCCAGGCCAAGTCTATTGCAGAACAAAAGAGATTCCCTTTTGCCACGGATAATGACAGCACAAACGAAGAGCTAGGTGAGATTTGAATCTGGGGGAGGGGGCGGTTCCTGGGGTATTTGCCTAGAATTTATGATTTGATGCCGAGCCCGTAGGCAAGGTGGTGGAGTGGAAAGAACACAGACACCAGCTCTGCCAACATGAGTGGTGTGATGTCGGGTAGGACATTCAGCCCTTGTGTGGGTCCGTGCACCCTGTGTCAGGATAACGTGAAATAGAGAAAATACAGTAAAACCTTGGATGGCGAGTAACTTGTTCTGCGAGTGTTTCACAAGACGAGCAAACATTTCTAATAAATTTTAACTTGATAAACAAGCAGTTGTCTTGCCATACGAGTATTACGTGATGCCGAATGTCACATGATCACAACTGAACCAGTTGTTACTGAAATTCACTTTGATACGCAAGTGCTTTGGATTATAAGTGTGTTTCTGGAATGGGTTATGCTCGCCAACCAAGGTTTTACCGTACAAGGTTTGGAGGAAATGATCGGTAAGGACGTGTCCACCTCTGTGTTTCTCTGGAAAGTAATAATGATGGTCATGAGCCCTTAGGAATGGTTATCATTCATTAAAAGGTCACTTGGGCCGCACAGAAGTGAAATCCGAGGGGACTCACACCTACTTAATCTTCTGTGTAATAAAATAGCTAGGTGTGGGTTAATTTTGCCGGGAGGCCAGTCAGTTATTGTTGTGAGTGTAGAAAAGTTGAGTTCATTCAGATCTGCAAAGGGGTCCTGCAAGTTGGCTGGGTCGTGGCATGTTTTAAAATAGTCTGGCTTCACCGGTGTCTGACGTGCTTTGGGTGTGTCTCATTCATTGCCTAGTCAGCTTCCACTTGAAGGAGTGGAAACAAAATTGAAGACCAGACTGAACGGTGCAGCTGGATGCACTTCCCATAAGCACGTGCTCCTACCTGGTACCTGGTGACCCAAGGCACCTTTGGGAATTTTTTCTATCTTTTTTTTTTTTTTCAACGTTTTATTTATTTTTGGGACAGAGAGAGACAGAGCATGAACGGGGGAGGGGCAGAGAGAGAGGGAGACACAGAATTGGAAACAGGCTCCAGGCTCTGAGCCATCAGCCCAGAGCCTGACGCGGGGCTCGAACTCCCGGACCACGAGATCATGACCTGGCTGAAGTCGGACGCTTAACCGACTGCGTCACCCAGGCGCCCCGGGAATTTTTTCTGTCTTATACGTAATTATTTTATCCTTTCTGTGGCCATATGCATTTTGTATTAAGACTAAGCACTTCAGGACGTGTGGCTGGCTGAGTAGGGAGAGCACGTGACTCCTGATTTCGGGGTCGTGAGTTCAAGCCCCACATTGGGCCTAGAGCTCACTTAAAAAAATAAAGACTGAGCGCTTCTTGTATTGGCTCCTTTGCTCTGTTTGTGCAGGCAATTAAGAGTTGACTATTTTTAAAGTATTAATCACTTCTTGGTGTTATTCTTTGAGTGGGCTTTGAGAATTAATTACCTGTTAAGAAATCAGATTTGGCCTTTTCTGAAATCCTTGGATCTGGTCAGCCCTGTATTCACATACTAAGTGATGTAATTAAAGGCCTGGTATGGGGTCTAAGACTAATCCTAGTGGATCTGGATAGTATAGGCCCTGGCATGGCTTAGGATCTTTCATATCACAGCATTTTTTTTTTCTTGGAAGAACAGCTTCTGTCAACACACACATTGCCAGGAGATGTAGAATTCTGGTCAGTAATGATTTCTGTGAGAATTCCGGTGTTCTCTTTATGTCTTTGTACTGCCACAGCAAAATTTGGCCCTAATACTTATTTATATCTTTGCAAGATTTGGATTAAAAAAAATTTTTTTTTTTAACGTTCATTCATTTTTGAGAGACAGAAACGGCACGAGCAGGGCAAGGGCAGAGAGAAAGAGAGGGAGACACAGAACCCAAAGCGGGGCCCGAACTCACGAACCATGAGATCATGACCCGAGCCGAAGTCGGACGCTTGACCAACTAAGCCATCCAGGTGCCCCAAGATTTGGATTTTTAAAAAAAATTTTTTTTTTTAACGTTTATTTATTTTTGAGACAGAGAGAGACAGAGCATGAACGGGGGAGGGTCAGAGAGAGAGGGAGACACAGAATCTGAAACAGGCTCCAGGCTCTGAGCGGTCAGCACAGAGCCCAACGCGGGGCTCGAACTCACAGACTGCGATATCATGACCTGAGCCGAAGTCAGATGCTTAGCCGACTGAGCCACCCAGGCGCCCCTGGATTTTTTTTTTAATGGATTCTTTTGGGCTTTTCTCAAAACACATTTACTCTTAGAAAGATTTGAGAGCTGCGTTTGATTTTATTTGAGTGGGGTTCAGCAGCCGAGCCACGGAGAACAATTGAAACATGTCCCCAAGTACAGTATTTATCCCCTCACACTGTATTTGTTTTTAATGGGTCGCTTATTCTTTTGTTCACTCGACAGATATTTACTGATTATGGGGAGATGGGTAGGAAATTCGAAAAATTTAGATCTGAAAGGAACCTAAGAAAATGTTCTGCAGGCTTGTTAGGCAAGACCCAGAGAGTAATGAGAAGTGACTGAGGTTCCCGTGATCACCGGTGTTTGGCAGAGCGAGAACCTGAGCGCCTATCTTGGCCTTCCAATACATCACCATCCTCCTGCATTCCAAACAGGACACGTTTATATTTCAGGCCCTGTTCATGTAATCATCAGGAAAGTCAAACCGTTTTGCAGGCCAGCCCAGCACACGGCAGTTTCGGTACAGCCGTGGTCTACGGCAGGGTATGTGTCTGGAGGGTGGGTCCCAGAGCGGGCAGCCTGGGGCCTGTGTCACTGCGCATTCTCTTCAGACAGTTTGTTTAACTATACCCTTGTCTTTGAATGGGGATAATCTTCGTACCTGCCTCGTTGCACTCAAGGAGCAAATGAGTTAATACATGGAAATGTACAGAGTGCCATGCACGTTACCCGTTACTCTTGTTGTTTTTCCCGCCTGCTGCTCCTGGCCCGCACCCCAAGGGTGTCTCTGGCCATCTGCTCATCTGATACATCTGAATGGTATCCATTCTTATTATTCTGAATATGAGTTTGACCGTAATTTCTCTTTTCAAAGAAATTATGACAAAGACAGCCCTCTTCGTTTTGAAGAATGCCCCCAAAGCTCTTGTCTTGTTATGACATTAGTGCTTTTGAAATTTGCCTTTTTCAGGTTAATTATAAGGATACTTAGTCTCTTTCTGCATTGAATATTTTCACTACTTTTAACTGTCAGGAAATTTAAGCTCTTCATGACAAGAGAAGATTTAGTTGCTTGTCTGAAGAAAAGATTTAGTTGCTTGTCTTCACGACAAGAAAAGATTTAGTTGCTTGTCTCCTTGAACACCTGTTAGGGCCTAGAATCAGAGTGTTGCAGTAAAGCTTTATTTGCAAAGAAATGTGACCAAAATAGTATTGTTTTGAGCGAGGAATACAGTTTTTTGAGGGACATTTGGGGATTTAGGGAGTTAGGGCAAGTTTTAGAGATGAAATGTCATGTAGAATATCAATAATGTATTCTAGTTTGGACAGGTGAAAAAATGGAGTCCAAATATTGCTGTGTTTTAGGAGGTTGTCATGGCTCTAATTTCAAAATACTGCTTACCTACACAATTTGACTGGAAACTATTCATCTTTAGTGTATATTTAGAGTAGTGTTTTGGCGGTATTTTGAATACAAGAAGTAGGAAAAAGACTGTTGCACTGCACTGTTGTGAATTGGCTACAATGAAGCATTCTGCTCATATGTATTAATTTGAGCCTCTGTTTTTGTTCTTACTCGGCAACTGGCAGTAAGTTCAGCACCACCACCGCCCCCCTGCCCCCCCCCCCCCCCCCCCGCCCCGGAATTGAGACTTGTGCTGCTATTTGGGTGTTTCTCTTAACTTTCACCATAAAACCACATTGTCATGTTACGTGGGTTTTGTTGAGGCTTATTACTAGCTCTTTTGATGTATAGGTGGGAAACATCATAAAGGTTATTTGGTATTTGAAAGTGAACAATGGGCTTAGAAAAAGATAATTACTTCTGTAGGCAATGTTTTATAGATGGCTTTAATAATTTAAATCTAGAGAGCACCAGAAGACTGATAGCAAGTGGCGAGCGGTGGAAGGAATTCAATTACATCTTCTTAACTTCCAGGTTTTCTTTAACTGCTTCTAGCCCTTGGAGCTGCCTTTTAGGATTCAGCGAAGCATTTAGTCACCAATTCTGGTGTGAGATCCTTTGTTCTTTCTTTTAATATTTTTGTATTTTGTTTCATAGCTATTGCTTATGTGTTGATTGGCAGTGGTCTCTATGATGAAGCCATAAGACATTTTTCAACAATGCTTCAGGTAATTTCTCTTCTTAATTATGTAATTTCAAGTTTATAGTCACGACAGAAATACAGGCTTATGCGTAAAGTGCTACAAGAATACATTGACTTTAAGGTTATGTGAGAAAGTGAAAGAAATCAGCCCTGACTGAGCACTTTCTTGGCGTAGGCCTTGAAACACGGCTCTCATTGTCATCTTTGCAGTATTACTTTATTTTAAAGGAGGAAAACGAGATCAAAGGAGGTCAAGCAATTTGCTGACAGTCTCCCCACCATCAGCTAGAAGAGATGGGACTCAAATGCAAGTTTAAAAGAAAAGAAAACCATTAGCTTCCGTTCACTTTGCTCTCTACCATGCCATCCCCCATAAGATACGGATGCTGGACATTCAGATTCACTTTCCGTGCAGGAGTTGATCTGCACGGTTCCACTCGTGGGTTTGTTTCTCCCCTTAAGTGTAATTGTGAGACTCCTCAGTGGCAGCATTGAGCCTTCACTGATTGATGGCTGCATTAAAATCTGGTTAAGATAAAAGGCTTAAACAAACGTGTGTAAGAGTTGCAGTGGAGACCCGTAAAATAGCCCAACGTTGTTAGCCTTACACCCTTATCTTTATTTAACGGTGTTCTTGTAGATGCTGACCATTGCCGATTGTCGATGTGTGTGTGTCCAGTAGAGTAGTGCAGTGAAGAAGCATGGTCTTTAGAGTTAAAGACTTATACCCATGTTCTAATCCCCTCTGCTGGTTGCTAGCAAGTTATTTAACCTCATGGCATGTGGGGATAATAACCATTACCTCCAAAAATATTCTTGTTAGGTTTAAATGACATATTCTGTAAAGTACTTAGGACTCAGTGCCTGGCACAGAGTAAGTGCTCGTCCCTTTTAGCTACTCGAAGCACCATTCTAGCATATTCGTCTGTGCCAATACAGTGAGAACCAACAGATAATTTACAATCCAGCAGGTAAACTGAATTTTAGAATACTCATTTGGGAGTTTCTGCACCACTTTTTGTTTTCTTTTTCGAAACATGGAATTGATTATATTGACAATCGTGCCTTCATCCTCGAAATCCCAGAGATTCAAGCCGTTGTGTGTTTGAGTGCTCATATGGAATAGCATTCTTCAGCAGAGTTTGAAGGATGAAGGGTAGATTATTAATGTTAAAAATCACCTTTCTGTGAAGCCTTGCAATATTGGAAAATATAAGCAAGCACTTCACACAGTTAGCACTTGGCCCTGGTTTGAAAGGGAGGTTTTGGTACCTTTATAGAAACAAAAGTCGGTTAATCTCTGGTAACTGATAGCAGAAAACAGTGCGAGCTTTCAGACATATTATCAATTCATTCAACTTTTTGAAAACTATTTTTACCATGGTAGTTGAAGGCAGTATAAGAATCATAAAGAAAAAGTTTAACAAAAAATTTCCTAATTCTGCCACTGTACCGTTCACTGAAGTTGTTTTGCGTATGACCTTTCAAAGCGTGTATGCATTCGTGTTTTATAATCTGAATACACGTAATATTTCATATTACTTTTCACTGAATTTTATACTGTAAATGTTTTTCAGTAAGTCTCTGTGATCTTATGCTTCCATTGGCTCTATGCTACTCCTCGTGTTGCCCATTTATTGTTTTAAAACGTATTTCTCTTGCCATTGCGTTCAGAAAGTAGATCAAAATTTCTGTGTGTCCAGGCAAGGTCTTAATATACTGATATTTGACATAGCATTTTCATCAGTCTGCAATACAATGGGCTGCTTTCAAGTGGGAAAGTTTTCTTGGAGCATGTGTGGTTTATACAGTTGGACTCCTTTTCTGGTGATGCAGGCTATTGATGGGGCAGGAACAGAGAATGGGGAACAGCGGAAATTCAAATACTACGGGCTCACTGAGGACAGGCCTGGGTGACCACTTAGAACACATTTTGATGTAGGAACAAGAGTGCCTCTGGCTTTCCTGCTGGTGCTGTTCTTGGTGACTTCTGTCTTCTGTGCCTTTGTCTCGGTGCTTCCCAGCCTTATCCACATCAGGACACGTGTGGAAAAGCCTATTCGCACAACACACTGGAGTAAACAAGAGCAAACAAACACAGAGGCATCTGGATAGAGCTCAGTGAAAATTTCTTATGTTGTCTTTATGTTCCATAACTACGAGAAACACGGGATATAAAGATTGGTTAAAAAATGCTAAAATTCTTTTCAAAAATTTTAATGAGAGGGGCACCTAGGCGGCTCAGTCGGCTGAGCATCTGACTTCAGCTCAGGTCATGATCTCACGGTTCGTGACTTCGAGCCCCGCATCGGGCTCTGTGCTGACAGCCCAGAGCCTGGAGCCTGTTTCGGATTCTGTGTCTGGCCCTCCCCTGCTCACACTGTGTGTCTCTCTCTCTCTCAAAGATACACAAACATTTAAAAATTTATTATTTTTTTAAATGAGAAACTCAGTCCTGCCTTTCAGGACAAAACTTTTCTGTGTCCAGGGTCCTGAAGAGCGGTTTGCTCACCCCTGCTGCATGGATACTGCCCTCTTGCCTTTCCCTGTCCATGTTAGGACTGGACTGAGTACCACTGCAGGACCATTTTTGTCAGCACGTGCCAGTGGGTGTTCACCTGTTCCCTGCAGGACCCTTTGCACGGGCAGAAACTCTGGAAGCCAGCACACGTCCTCTAGCAAACCTGCAGTGGTAACTGTTTGCACACAAACGTTTCAGGGGTTTTGAGCTCATGAACGCTTGACAAGACTTTTCGTTTGGACAGCCCGTGAGCTCCTCCAGTATCCAGCAGCAGAGTGTGGAACCTGATTCCTTTCACAGAAAGCTGAAAACAAATGGGACCATGAGGGCTTGGATTATATGAGATTTATCGTTTTTATAAGATCGTTTAATGTGCAGTTTGGATCTGTGCATGTGGGCTACTTAAATTCCAGCGTGACCTTTTGATGTAAAGCTTTTAAACCTTTTTTTTCTTAGCTGCACCATGAGGGGCAAACTTACAAGATGTTTCCACAGTTTTTGTTGCCATGAGGTATTTGAGTAGTTCTCTAACTAGGGGGTACTTGGTACTGCTATAAAGGAAGGAAAAAAAAAAACTCCTCAAGCATGCAGGTTTCTAACTGAGCATAATTTCAAAGCTTGATAGATCTATCAGACTGCATTGAAAATTCTTGATTTAAAAGCTTGTGAATTAGTGCTCTCTCTGAGTGTCCTTCCGCATGTCCGTGCATCGAAGACCGTGTTTTTGAAAAGCAGAACCATTCCCTGTGCTTCTTTGGTCCCCAGGCGGGGCTCGGTAAGCTAAGTGCTACAGAAGTTTTATGAAGCCATTGGCCTTTGTTATTAATTGTGTGGGCTTGAGCTCATCTGCTTCGGGTGGAACTGAATCCATAAAAATGTTTCTTATTTCACACGAGCAGACAAGATAGGAAACATGCCTCTCTGTGTGATTTGTGAACATCCTTCATGTAATTATGTATGTGGGTCTGCAGCTCGGGCAAAACTCAGTCCTCATTACCTTGCTGTGCACTGACTTTTTTGACTTATTTGTCTTTGATCCACTGACTTTTGAGTTTTAATCCGAAAGCCAGGCTTGGCAGTGGAAAAATAAATATTTGTAAAACTTAAAGCCCCTTTATAAATGGTATAATGAGGATAGTAAATTAGACCTTTCTGAATTTAAGGAGATCGGTGTCTTGGGACTTGAGACATCTAAGTGTACATGATTCCAGTAATGTAACTATCTTATTATACAATGATTGTGCATTCGCATAAAGTAAGTAATATTGGAAGATTGAAATCTTAGTTTTCATTGAAGTCATTTCAAATTCAGAACACTTAGGGGCACCTGGGTGGCTCTGTCTATTGAGCATCCAACTTTGGTTCAGATGATGGTCTTGTGGTTCGTGAGTTCGAGCCCCACATCAGGCTCTCTCCTGTCAGCCTGTCAGTGCAGAGCCCGCTTCAGATCCTCTGTGTCCCTCTCTCTGCCCCTCCCCTGCTTGCACTCTCCTCAAAATAAATAAATATTTTAAAAAATAAAGTAAAATGCTGAACATTTGACAAAACGTAAATATTATTAGACTTGTAGACTCAAAAATCTTTTGAAAAATGGGTATTCTGAGCCCAATTTGTTTTTAGAAGTAAACATTGGTTTTTAGCTGAAAATATAATGCATTATGACATTTCTTAAAGATCTTTGACTTCTTGTTAACATCCAAAGCCCATGATAGACAAAATAATAAACTTGTATCAATCAAGAAAGGTAAGAAAATCTGCCCTTTAAATTTAGGACCTCTTAATACTAGATTGTAACTGAAATAACAACCACAATAATCCCTTACAGATTCACACAATATTTAGGTTTCTGTATTCAATTTACTTTTTTTTTAGAATTACTTTTTTTTTTTTTTTTTTTTTTTTTTTTTTTACGTGTAGCAAGAATTACTATCAAACTCCACTCACTGGACCAGAGACCCTCATGGTGTTAGGAAAAGACTTGACCCTTATGTAGAACACTACTGACGCTTGTGAGTTCGTTGGCCAGCCAGTGGCCTCTAGAATTTCTTTTTATTTTTTTTAAGTTTATTTATTTATTTTGAGAGAGAGTGAGCGCACAAGCGGCGGTGGGGCGGGAGAGCGGTGCAGAGAGAAAGAGAGACAGAATCCCAAGCAGGCTCCACGCAGAGCCTGATGCGGAGCTCGAACTCATGAACTGTGAGATCATGACCTGAGCTGAGACCAAGGGTCAGATGTTTAACTGACTGTGCCACCCAGGTGCCCTAGAATTTCTTTTTAAACAGTATAGCAGGATGTATAATTACTGTTGTTGTTAAATAATAGATTTTGTTACTCGTCTTGATTGGTACAACTTGTTATCTGTCACTGGCAGAACTGAAAGTCACCGCCACAAGCATCAGACCACGTGGGTAACCCAGAGGGAGGGCTGGGGAAGTGAGGCATGTGGGGCCGCTATAGGGTTCTCTGCCAGTGGCAGCCACACATAAAATCCTAAGGGCCAAAATAATGATGACCAAATTCAGGAAGTTGTCAGTGTTCAGATATTTGAACTGTTACAAACTGTTTAATGGCTATCTTTTAAAGGCTTGAAATCTTTTATTGCTATAAAATATGATAGCTGTGATTGCTGGTGGCCCACCTGGAGCCATTCCAATGGCACATGTGTCACCCTGCTTTGCCTTATGGAACTATGAATTGGCTTTTTTTCCAATCACGGTACCCCATTGTTTCTGGCCAGGTCATCTGCTTGCTCCCCCTATGAGAAGAGGAGGCCAGGCCAAGCTGACTTTGATCTGATAGTCTTTAATACTCATTAAAATCTTCTTGTCTGCCTAAAAAATGGCCAGTGATTGTTGTTAACTAACAACTGCTACATATTAAGACTCACATGTCAGGCTAAGACTAAGTGTCACAAATCCAAACATGAGGTTACATTCCCTTGAGGAGATTGTCACCGTGGGTGACAAATGTGCAGATGCAGTATAATGAGTAATAAGCGAATGACTTCAATGGAATTATATCCGTTAAGAGGCTCCAACTCGACTGCATGCTTTCCCCTGATCCCTCCACACACCCCTACCCATAACTGAGAAGGAATCCCTAGTTGTGTGCCAGTGCTGCCCGGATCAATGGGTGGCACCCTCTTCACTGGCATATATGAGTCCACCTGCTCCACACATCGGTGTGCTGCTGATTTCAGCACCGACTCTCTCTGGATAGCTCCCAAAGGACCTCTCCTGTCCCTCTGCTTCTCCTGGCTCTGGTCAAACCACAGCCAAGCCACTATCACCTGCCAGATGACCGGTGCAGGCATGGTTGTCTGGCTTATCACCTCACACTCTCCACACACATGCACACCATCCATACACGTACACTTTTGCACTTTAAAACACACACATACTTTGCTGTTGTTTTCAGCTTGAAGATTAAAATCCTTAATAACGTCCCTGTCTACCTCTCCAAACTCATCTTGGAGCAGATGCTATACTTCCTGCTTGCCTTGGGGCCTTTGGCTCTCTCTGCCTGGACCAGCTACTCTGAGATGCCCTCACCTGCGACACATTTCATCCAAGGCACCTCTTCCTGGGGGAAACCTTCCTAACCGTGTCTAGTCTTTATGCATTTGCTAAAAGCACTATTTACTACTCTCGTTCTTACTGAACATGTAACTTTACATTTATGTTTGCGATTCTTTGGCTAAACTCCAAGAAGGCAAGAATCTTACCTTCTGTCTTTGTTTTTGGTGACTATGGTATTCCTCACACGTGAAACCAGACATGGCTGAAAGCTGGCCCTAAGTATTTGTTCACCAAATGACTAATGTCTATACGGCATACAGTAGGGACCAAGGCAAAGGAGCTTATTTATTTTCCAGGGGAGTCTGGAAGGAGTCAGGGGAGAGGTGGTGTTTGAGCTGAGGCGGTGGGTGAGTGTTCCTGGCAGAGGGACTAGCATGTGTAGCACGCTGAGCTTGGGAGAGCGTGTTGTATCTGGGGAGCTATGCAGTAGTACTCGTTTACAGAGTACGAATTATGAGTGGAAAGTGGAAGGAGATGAGACTGAACAAGGCAAGAAAATGACCGATATTTTCTACCAAAGCATTTAGATGTTATCTCATTGTTTTTCAAATTGTGAGTTGCTGCCTTTTAGTAGGGCCTGAACTTGATTGGCAAGTGAAGACTAACACCTTTTTAAAAAATGAAACACACTAGAATAGAAACTAGAAGACTGCATGTCAACAGGAAGACTAGGTTTGACTTAGTGCAACTCTCATTTCTAATGCGTGTATGTGTGTGCGTGTGCATGTCATATACATATGTATGTGTATCCTGGGTAACGACGTAAAAGGCATTTTACTATGAGTTAGAGCCACAGTATGTTTGAATGTGGCTGTTGTAGGTATACAGGGTGTATGGAGATGCCACTTCAGTAGAAGAACTATTTATTTACGTAAACTTTTTTTTTTCTGATTTGCCCCTTATAATTATTTTTTTCAGTTTTAGGAGAAAAGCTTCTTAGATCATATATTTTGAGACATTACACATCTGAGAGCAGGTGTTCCATTCACTGGAGAATGTCCTCAGAGGGGAAGAGCCATGTGGGCTCACTGCCCCCTGCCCCAGCCTGTACTACTTTCTGTGGACTGTTCTGTCTCTTGGCAGGTGGTATTGCTATGGAAACACATGAAGTCAATCTTACCTTAATTCCTCATCAGGAAACTGTTTTCCCTGCTCTTCCTCTCCCTCCGTGCCTGTATCCCTCTCCCTCCAAACTAGCCTCTCTGCCTTTTTTATTTTTATTTATTTATTTTTTATATTTGAGAGAGAGACAGAGAGTGCATAGGGGAGAGGCAGAGAGAGAGGGGAGGATGAGAGGGGGAGACACAGAATCCAAAGCAGGCTCCAGGCCCCGAGCTGTCAGCACAGAGCCCGACGCGGGGCTCGAACCCACAAACCGTGAGATCATGACCTGAGCCGAAGTCGGACGCTCAACCGACTGAGCCACTCAGGCGCCCCACTCTGCCTTTTTTATTTTCCAGCCAGGGAGGATATTTAAATGTTTCAAGTGTTATTATCTCTGGGTGGCAGGATTATGGGGTGCCCTTCTCCTTTGTGCTTTTCTTCATTTTCTAGATTTTGCTGTAGTTTATAATAAGTATTCCAACTATTTATTTGAATAAAATGTTTTGTTTATAATAAACATGTCGATATTCTATAACGCATATTACTTAAAACATCTTTTTCCGACTATAAATGTATACATGTTTGTCTTGAACAAGGAAAAGGAATAGTAGTAAGTAGAGTGGGAACAGAGCTCGTAATCCCACTCCCAAGAGAAAATTGCTGTTAGCATTTTGGAGCATTCTTTTCTGTGCACGTACGGACCCACACAAATCATTTATAAGTACTGTTTATAAAAGGAAGTGGCATTCCCCTGCAGTTCTATAACTTGGACTTTTTTCCCATGTAACGCATAGCATGGAGCCCTTCATGCCAGTCACATATAAGTTATAAATCCCAACTCCAAACAGAACCGTCTGGAGCCAGGGAAGTGGTTTAAATGAGCAAAGTGGACTGCTGTGACGTAGAGGTGATGGGTGGGCTTCCGAGAAACTGATGAGTACACACCCCTCATCTAAGGAAGCCGCCAGTACTTAGCTCTAGTTTTTTTTTTTTTTTATGAGAGAATGCAAAAATATGGGCTTATCTTTGCTGCATGTTTTGATTTTTCAAGTGAGGCTAGAGATCTTTCACTGTTTACTTGAATTTTTCCCATTTTTATACACCATGAGCCAGTCTGCCGGCTGGGTTGAGGCCACTGATGCACCAGTTTGCTGCTTGATACGGGTGTACCTGATTCTGTTTCAAGTAGTCTTTTTTGTTTTCCAATATATGGAATCTTCTCTTTTATTTTTTCTCGTTATTGTTGGAGTTGCTGTGTCTTTTTCTGCAATGCGGGCAGACAACCTATCTCACATTTGAAACCGAATGATAGACTAGTCTACAAAGTGCCTCATCTGGTACAGTTCTGTTCAATTCTTTAGCAGCATCAAGAGTTTCACCCCGGACGATATAGCCAGAGCTATATCTTATTTCTTAAATGCAGAGGAAGGATTCCGAGAAGAGGTAGAAATTGCAGAGGCTAAATGTAGAAGAGAGACATTTCCCTCAGGAAGTGGGATGCTTCATACCACTGACCTGTTTGTGGGGACCTGGTGGCGAGGCAGAGAACCCTGTCCTTGGGCCTGAGAAGGGTTTCATCTAGTCCATCAGGGGGCAGCTTGCAAAAAGGGTCTGATTCCTATTCTGACATATAGCATAAAGGACTGCATTCACCCCAACCGATTGTGGAGTGGACTCGTTTCTTGTTGCTCGATGGAGCTGGCACTGGGAGGTTCTTCCCTTTTCAGATGATTTCATGACTGTGCGAGGGGACAAACTGGGAAGAAGCATTGCCCAGTGCTTCGTGCCTAACCGTTTATTTCCCCAGGCCTCCGTTTCCCCACCCAGAGCACATGATCGCGGACGCTGCGGGTCATAGGGTTGTTGAGAGGATGTTTTAAAGGAGATGACCGTGTGACAGAAACTAGCACAGGGCTCGTTAATGTTGGTTCTCTTTATTATTTTTTTTAACGCAAAGAACCTTAATCACGTGTCTCATTCAAATGAGCCCCAAGCACACTGACTCTTCTGGTTGGGGACCGCGTGTGGACGTATGTGTGGCAGTAGCATAAACTAGAGCTTGTTGCTTGTGGCGTTAACGCGCTTTACGCAGAAACTGATTTGTTTTGTTTTGTTTTGTTTATAGTTTTTGACGTGTTTCTGTTTTGGTCTGACTAGGAGGAGCCTGATCTGGTTAGTGCAATTTATGGCCGAGGGATAGCCTATGGAAAGAAGGGATTACATGTGAGTATGGAATAGCTACTCTTGCCATAGTGCCTAACATGACCTGACCTGGACCAGGGTTCCGACAGAACCGCTCCCTGTTGATTGAGTGCCGATGGACACACAGTGGGGGCACGCCAGTTACCGCCTGAGAACGTGGCTTTAGAGAATGTACTCAACATCACGTGGCCAGGAAGGTGGGAGCGGGGGACTGGGGATCTCTACCCAGGGCTCCTGGGAGTCCGTCTTGCCATCTACTCTAAAAGGACAGCCTTGCCAGCCTAAATTGTATTTCATGATGAGCTGGACATAGAGCAAGGAAAGTATGAGACCTTAACTGAATTCCCAAGGAATATTCATTGGTAGAAGTGGAGTCTAGGGATGCATAGTGCAGTAGGACTTAGAATCTGAGTTTCTTCCACAATTTTTAAAGGTTGGATAAAAGACCAAAAGGGTTTGTTTGTTTGTTTTTTTTGATAAAGATTATTTTTATTTGTTATCATGTATTATACTCTCCCCCAGATAAGTATATCGTTTTCACCTTCTTCCCCTTATTTCTCTGGGGAATGCAGAAGGAGGGTTATACTAGACATATTTTACTCAACAAAGGCACCATGGTATAAACATGAAGACTATATGGTTAATAAGGAAATAGTTTAAGATTCAGATCTTTGTATTTTCAGTTAGACTATTATGCACAAACTATTCTGTTGTCCTATTGTATATTAGAAATACTCAAATGAATGATGATTGAAGGAGAAGCATCACTTTCGTCTTTGCCAATTTAAAAAATTGTACTAATGAGGTGCTGGCCTATTGGTGAAATTTTATATAATATTTGTATACTTCTGAGACATAGAGGACTGAGAACGAACTCAGATCTGGGAATGACAGAGGTGTTTAGGAAGGAAGCAGTGTTACATTCAGAGCATCAATAAATGACAGAAGTTGTCAGAGATGAGCTTCTTCCCAATTCTCCTCTCTTTTCATTTTATATCTCGACATGAAATTTCCTTGTATCTTTAATGCATTTTTAATGTAAAAGTGACATGCTCATATTTCTAATATAAAAATAACATGCAAATTTTAAAGACAACTTACCTGGACTTCCTAAGGTGTAGGTAGGTAGGCTTAGGGGTTTTGACGGACACTGACTCGGTCCCTTTGTATCCCCATGTTGTCACTGGTCAGCATCATTTTGCATGCTGCTATCCATCCACATACTCATCCATTGAAATCCATTGATTCAGTGTTTAAATAGGTTCAATTTAGAAAATAACCTACCATCAGTGGAACTTGTGATATGTAGCCAGGTCTAATGGGCTACTGATGGGTAGGTAGACGTGAGTGAGTTAAATAATCATAACTGAATTTAAACCAGCAGCTCTTTTATCTAGAAGCTAAGTTCATATTTACTTCTAAGTAAGTAGTTATATCTTTACTAAATTTTTAGTTTTTTCAGAAAAACTATTGAACCTGATTTTGAGTAACAGTGTATCTCATACTAAGCTAATGCCTTTTCAAGGACATTAAGAATGCTGAACTTGCTCTGTTCGAATTGAGCCGAGTAATTACCTTGGAACCAGATCGTCCAGAGGTATTTGAACAGCGAGCAGAAGTGAGTGCGGTTTTCTTTTTCCCTCTGTCGTTATTGGATTAGTTGAATCTCAGATTTTTTTTCCTATTATTTTATGACTTATACATTTTAAAGCTCCCTTATCTATTGCATTTTCCTCCATAGGTACTTTATGCCTTTAAACGTGCTTGAAATTACTAGAGAATTGTGGACTGACTGAGAGATACTCCTGATTTAACATTTAATAGTAACATTTAGTATTAAAATATGTGGTTATAACATGTACTATTACTGTCAGTGTTCATGTTTACTCTATCTATGACATACTTTAGTCAAACAGTATGACAGTATGGTCAGAATGAAGTTTATAACCATTATAAGTGCGTGTGTGTGTGTGTGTGTGTGTGTGTATACGCTTATGTATAATTCTTGGGAGATGTACTTATCTACATAGAGACATAGAGCAGGTAAGGGTGACCAAAACCAGACCTTGAAGGAACTTAGGACTTGAAGTGGAGACAAAAATAACTTGGTGAAAATACCAGGTAGTATTTGTGATGGGAGTCGGGAAGAGGAAATGCTTCTTCAGGAACAGAGAGACGTGGTGTGTCAGAGCTTGGGGGAGGCTGGCAGGGGCAGGGTAGGGGTGTGTCTGCTGAGGCCTCACTGAACAGATAATGCTAGAGCCAATCAGAGCCCACGTCTTGGGGGACAAGGTGGAGAAAGGGTATTCAGATCAGAGAAAGGAGCGTGTGGTGAGGCATTCCTTTTAATAAAACGTGTTCCTCTTACCGTTTGCATAATATAGTTATAAACTACCCAGATTTCATTTTACCGCTCATTTAACCATATCAAATGCTTTAGAATTTGTTAATGTGTTCACACTGGCTAAAACTTAACTTTTAGTCATCTGACATAATGGGATTTCATAGTTGAACTAAAGGAAAAATGGCTTATTTCCTCTTATGGGGGAGAAAACTTAGAAGTAAAGAAAACACTAAATGTGTTAGTAATTTAACAACTGTATTTGCGATGTTTGTATTCTCAAAATTACAGTGTCTAAAGTTATAGTTCAGTTTCACAAAGTGAATTTTATGTCTTATTGGGAATTTGGGTTTCTGAATAAAATTCTTTCTCAGTTAATGATATAATTCATTATCTCTTGTCTATTTTGGATTGTAACCATAAGGGTTAAGGGATTGTAATTTGTTCGTTACTGCACGAGAGCCTTGTTGGTATTTAGGGTGAGATTTGGTGATATCTGCTCTGGGGAGGGGTGCTGATGCTTTTTCCCTCCATTACTCTGAAATCATGTTAAAATGTTACGGTAAAGCATGAATTCATTAAGTGTGCATAGAAAGAAGACTTGTTCAGCAGCTTTAGAAGTTTCTCAAAAGCTACTCAAAAAGCTTCTCATATCTACTCAAAAGCTAGCCGTGTACCCAAAAGTGATATTGGTCATCCAAAAAGTAATTTTCAATGATCTTAAATATATATAGTGATATTCCTCTTTCCTGGCATCACGGGGCAACGATATCACTACAAAGTGGTTTTCCTAGCTAAATTACAGCTTACCGTTTACATACGTCTGAAATTATTTGATGAGAAATCTTTCTCTTTCATCCTTGCTGCGATAGTCTGTGTTTAATGAACATCATTCTACCTTTTTTAGTTACTCAGGTCATTATTATGAATGTTGATTATTGTGCTGAGGTGTGGTGATTCAGTTATGTACGTAGGGGTTATGAACTAGGTAGGGATGTTCTTTCTCCCAAAATCTAACCCCAGACTGCTAGGCTTTTTGAATTCTCAGGTGTATATTCCGTAATTTCTTTCTTTCCTTTTTCTGAGCTTCCATTCTTGCCACTGGTGATGTGCCTGCCAGAATCCTCTCTCTTTTGCTGGTTTTCGGTTCCCACAGAGTAGGAAACCACGTAGTAGAACCTGATGGAAATGACCTATATTCTAAGAACAAAATTAACCCGAATTTCAGGACATTTGCTCAGGATGAAATGCTTGAGCTTGATTGCATGAGTCCTGATAACCCATTTTGGATTTTCTCACGTCCTCTTGGTGTAGTTTTGCATTCTCAACTGTCTTCTGTGTTGTCATTGTCACCTGCACACAGCTGACTGCTGCATCACCAGGGTTTCCCAAACAAGCCTGCGGACCTTTGTTCTTCCGCCGTGCAGATCTTGACCGATGAGCTGAGAGTTAACACAAAGGGACTCCCAAAACACCTGGAGTCTTAGATTGTCAGTCAGCCCTTAGTGCCACAGAGGTCGTAGCTAAAGACCATGGAGGACTCTAATCTGTGTCTGTCAGTTTCTCTGCTCTTAATGGCTCAAAGTCATCCTTCAGATTAACTTTGAAATGCTAAATTTTGTTTTGAAAGATAATGATAGGTTGAGAAAAAAAGGGTCACGTTTCAAGAAAAGTGACATCTGTTGTAACACAGACCATGAAACCGTGACAAAGCCATTGCTGTAGTTCTAGTTCGTCAGCCTCCCCGTCTGCGGGACAAAGATCGGCAGCCCCTCGGCCTGTTGACTTTGAACCTCACTGAGTAGTATGTGGGGTCAAGGATTCTTGCTGCCGGGAAAGTAATCTTGTGAGTGGGGTGTGGTGAAGTGGAATTGAAAAGTCAAGAACATTGGCAGTTTGGGGGTTTGTCACTGGAAGATTTCTCCGCTAATGACATGTTTGGGTTTATAGATTCTGTCCCCTCTGGGACGAATTAATGAAGCAGTGAATGATCTCACCAAAGCTATTCAGCTGCAGCCCTCAGCACGGCTGTACAGACACCGGGGGACCCTGTACTTCATATCAGAGGTGAGTTATTTTTGCCTTGAAATGTTTCTTTTGTGATAATAGAGACTTCACTTTTCTGTTCACTTCGGAAAGCTGCTCTTTGATAGATAGATGTGGGTTCGGGGCTGCGTAATAATATGCTTGTGACACAAGACAGTCGTAAAAGCACTTTCTTTAGCTGAACTTGAACCCAGCGGAGAAACGTTAAGTACCAAGAGTACATTGTCTTGCTTGAACTGTCAGCAGTGACTAATTCTAGACTCGGGGGAAAAAGAAAGAGAAAATGAAGAGATTTGGTTCATTGACTGTACTTCAGCCTTTTTTGCACATGTCAGCACAGGGAAACAGGTGCACATGTTACCGATGTGATTGTGAAACTGAAAGGCACAGTTGGAATTTCTTCGGGGAGCAAGAGCCATAACTAGAACCAACGTGGCTTCTCAGACCGTAGCTTATCGGTGGCAGTGACCCAGATCTGGCAAGATTATCTTTTATCATCATAGTGGTATCTCTGATTGCCGCCATTATTTGCGTGGGTTTACGTAACTTCAGGAACAATCTTCTATTGCAAGAGAAAATGGGTATGAAAACCATCTCAGCATAACACACGTTAAGGTTGACCTATGGCATAATCATTTTAGAAGTGTTCAGTGTAGTAAGATGCTAGTACCAGAAAATAATTTGTTAAGTTTCTCTGACAGATTATGACTTTAATACTGTTTTTATAAATAATCTTTTTTTTAATGTTTATTTATTTTTGAGAGAGAGAGAGAGAGACAGAGCATGAGCAGGGGAGGGGCAGGGGCAGAGAGACCATAAATAATCTTTTTGTAGTTGAGACAGCGTATTTAAATTAAACCTTTGCGGCATTTTCTCCATCAATTTCTTAAGAAAGCCAACTGTTTCAACGAATAGGATAAGCATTCAGCTGATATTTATGGTCATGAAATGTTCCCTTTAAAGCCGAAGAGGGCATAGAATGAAATGGGATTTTTTTTCCTCTACCAATCAAAAGTAGGAAATGTCTAAATATCTAATGAATGCTACTCTCTTTTTTTTCCCTTGCTCTCCTTTCTGTAGGACTATGCGACCGCCCACGAAGATTTTCAGCAGTCCCTAGAGCTGAACAAAAACCAGCCTATAGCTATGCTATACAAAGGTCTAACTTTCTTTCACAGAGGACTTTTGAAGGTGAAAGTGTTACACAATATGTGCACCGTATAATGATCCTGCTTTTCTCTCGAGGGTGGGAAGACTTTAATGGGATTCCACTTGGCCTGTTTGCAAATGACATCTCACGTGTCCACCTGATTGGTTTATTTTAGGAGGGAGTTTGAGTCGGTGTATTTATTGAGCTCCTACTATCTGGTGCAGACGGGACAAGGATAAATAGGGAGAAAGAATTCTTTGCACTTTACGCTTAGGAAGGATACAGTTCACCAAGTTCCCCTCTCCCCCCCCACCCCCCGACGTATAATTTATCATATGGTAAATACATGAAAAAAAGTAGTGTAAACAAAGTGCTTTGGAAACAGGGATAGGAAGGATTCACTTAAACTGCGGGGTTAGAGAAGGTTCCGGAGAGCACGTGGACGTTGTCCTCGGCCTTGCAGGCGGAGTGGATTGGGGGCAGCCAGCTACTTCAGGCCGAGAGAAAGCATGAGTGCTGGCATAGAACACGAAGGTACGGCCAGTTTGCGGCGTAGCAAGTAGGTTTGAGTGGAAGGGAGTTGAGCTGTCAGGTCGGCCGAGGGGAGGCCCCCGAAGTGTCTAGAGTGCTATGCCGAGCATCTTGATTTTAATTTGTAGGCCCAGAGAGCTGTAAAATCTAGCTTTAGGGGAAAGGATGTCATTGAGACCCAATCTGCTATTTAGGATGTGGATTCTGACAACCCAGTGGCTGGGGGGCTTAGGGGCAGAGGACCACGGGGAGACACGGGTAACCGGAGACCTGATCGGACCCCTGGGGGCTCCAAGAGTGGGTCTGGAGACATTACTACAACGAGCACATTGCTGCTGCTGCCTGGAGATTGCTGTTGGGGGGAAGGAGTTGAGGGAAATAGAAAAGGTGTCGTCCAAGCCGATTGATGTGTGGAGAGGCAGTGTCACCTCTGGCCTGTCCCTGCCTCCTGTCCTTGGCCTGGCACTCTCTGGGCGTGTTGAGGACCTATGGTGCAAGAGCCTTATCTTGGGGCAGAGACCTGGCTGGGAGTCAGGAGGGGAGCTCTGGTCTCTCACAGTGGCCTCCTCAGCGCCCACAGCCGGCACAGGGTCAGAGCTCTGGTGCAGGACCCACCCGAGCCGTCCGTTTGAAGACAGGCTGGTCTAAGAGTCAGCCTGGGTAGGTGAAAAACGCTTAATGCTGTCTGGCAGGTCAAGAGAGCCTGCAAAAGAGAAGGTTGTTCTTTACCTTAACTTTGAAAGCTGTGACGAATCTCAGGAGCGCGTGGCAGGAAAGAGTGCTCTGGCAGAAAGAACGTGCATTTTATTACGGAAAGTGGTTTCGAGGATCATGCCCGCACTCTTGGGGGGTAGGCACAGTTGACCTTTAAAAAGGCCACATGTTGTAAACCCTCAGCGTCATGGGCGGTGCCTGTCACATAGTAGGTGCTCAATAAGTACTAGTGGACTGAATGAATTTCAAGGACAGAGCGTTGGGTTTGGAGTTGGAAGGCCGTGGCTGGAGCTCCCACTCTGAACCCTGTGAACTGTCCCACTGGACAAGCTGCTTAAGCCTTTTCAGCTGCTCCTTCCCTTATCTGTCATGTAGAGATGATTCTGCCGTCCGCCTCTTGAAGGGGTTCAATAAAACAACGTGTGTGAAAGGTACTTTAAGAGCTATGAGCACGAATCAGGTATTAGTTATTATAGATCGTGTTACATGTGAACATTTAATTTCATCTAAGTGTCATAGACCTTAAAAAAATAACTCCCATCCACAAACTACCAAACCAGAGGGAACCGGGGAGATTTTCTTTCGTCCGCCTCCCATCCTTCCTGCCGGGGTGTGGTGGGTGGTCCTCACAGACCTCCTGTCTCCCCCCGCAGGACTCAGGCCAGCAGCCCTGGGTGTCGAGAGCAGTTATTTAAAATGTGCTTTGAGCAGCTGCCAGGTGGGCTTTTCCAGTTTTATTTTGCATCTGCCTCTCACCTTCTCTCAGTTACCTTAAATTTAAAAAAACCTCATGGTCACAACACCAGATGCAAAGTCTGTCCCTCGAGTAGCAACCTCACCAAACTACGTGGTGCTTTCTCCTCTTCAGTGTGCTCGTAAACCCAGCATCAACGTGTGTAATGGATGGGAACCTTTCCTTTGCATTTTTATGGATCTGCTGTCCGAGGAGGTCAGAGTGTTGACGTATTGTCTGACTCGTCCCAACAGCATCCCCACAAAGTATATAGAAGGGGCAGAGGGTGTCCCAGTTACACAGCGCGGAAAACTAGCAGTGACACATCTTCCTTAAACTAATGAACTTAGCGTAGATATCTTTAGGTCTCTTGTTAACTGTAGAGACAACGTGTTAAATGGATCCATGAATGGGCGCTGTCTTTATATCCTGAAGCTGGTCTGCCCAGGTCAGCGGCAATTCAGAAATGAATTATGGGGGTGGTTTGCTTCTTTACTTAATGAGGTAATACATGAGAAATTCTGCAGGCAATATGACCTGACAGATTTCGCAGCCGTCCAGCTTGGTAGATCTGTCAGCCATTTTGGATTTCTCTGGGGAAAACATGGCAAAAACTTGTCTCGTATTTGTGTCGTAAGGATATTTCAAACATGGTACACTCCCAGCACATGTTTTTTTATCAGCCTCCGCTTCGAGAGGTCCCTGCAACTGTTCTCTTCATTGTAACGAAGCAGGGAGGCCGGAATGATGGCCACCCACCACTGGTGAGGGAGGAAGATGGCGGCCCAGGTGGGGTGATGCCTGCCCGCGCTGCGCAAACAAACTCCGAGCCGGTTCGTGTGCTTGGAGACTGATTCATTTCGAACGTAGTTTCTTTGTTCCAAGTGGCTTCAAATCTTGATTCTGCTATGTCCCCTCTTTGGCAGAATGAGGTAGAGAGCTGTGCAGTGATTAGACAGGAACCCTGAAACCAAAGACTCTTAAAAGCTGAAGAGAAATCAGACTTTGAAGAACTGTGGCGTCCCAGCGTGCTGTAAGTGCAGTGGGCAGCAGATGTCGCCCGGGCATCTCCCCCAGACGTCCACAAACACCCCAGACTTCCCACGCCCCAGCTAGACTCATCACCTCCTCCCACCCCTGCCCTGCAGCCGGCCCCCCTACTTCCTCACGTTGGCTAACACTCTCGCCTTTCACCCGGGCTCTTCAGCTCCTAAGCTTCCTGCCCTCCCTTCTCCCTCACCACCCCCTACCCACGGCCACTGGATTCTTAGTGCCTTTCAGGATATCTCCTGAGTGTGACCCTTCTTTTCTGTCCTCAGAGACACCGTCTCAGTCTGAGCTTTCTTTATCTCTTGCCTCGGCTCCTGCAGTCACCTCCTCACTGGGCTTCGTCCCCTCCCCTGTCCCGCCCGCCTGCTCTGTTGTGGCCAGTGGCGGTCATCTCTAGAGTCAGTTTTGTGAGGTCGCACACCTACTCAGCCCCCAGTCCTCATTGCTGGCAGGGTGACGCCCCCACTGCAGAGCACGCCAGAGGCCCTTCCCCTCCGGTCCCGGCTGGCCACAGGGCCTGGCCCCCTGTCTCTTCCTTCCCTCCACTCCCACCCAGGCACCTGCACTCTTGCCGTCCTGCCTCCCCCACCGCTGCGCACCCCCACCCCCCCGTCCAAGATGCCCTCTTTCTCTGACACCCTCCTTCTCATTCTCCCAGACCCAGCTCAGTTGTCACTTGCCCTCCTGGTGAAGCCTGTCCCGGTGTCCCAGGCTCAGTTAGGTGTTCCTTCCTCTTTATTCCCAGAGACTCTTACTTGTATCTCTCTTGTAGCTCTTAGTTTATATTCTAATAACCTGGTTAAGTAATTGGCTTTCTAACTGGACTGAGTTCTTCGAGGACAGAGAGAGTGATTTGTTCGGCTTTGTGTCCCCTGTACCTCACCCTGCCCCCGGCACATAGTAGGCGCTCAATACATGTTTGTTGAATTGAAAACGTAGTTGTAAAAAACCCAGAAGATCTAGACTGTGCCAGGGCCAGAGCCTAATGAAGAGTAGTCTTTGACATTTAAGTGTTAACATTTATCTGTTCTCATCCTTCCGCTGAACGGTACACAGTCAGTGGGACTCCTTAATGAGTAGGTTGTTGTCCCCATTGTCACCTTAGAAAGGTTTGAAAGCCCGCCCCTCCTACCCTGCTGCCTCCTACAGAGAAAATCAAGAAGCAGGGAATGAATGATTTTTTTTAGAAAAGAATTAGGATTATGTGCCTACCAAATCACTAAATATTTATTGAGTGCCTACCATGTGCAAGGCATTTGACATGTTAGTAGTTTTTGTGTTATGAATTATCTAATCAGGTGTGAAATACACAGTTTTAAAGTCTTTCTCTTGAAAGCCTTCAGAGATCCTTTGTAGCCATTAACTTAAGTAAGACACATCTTTTCCTTGGGAAATGTGTGAAATGTCTTCATCATTTTTTATCACAGTAAATAATCAAGTCATAATGGAGAGCACGCTGAATACAGTGTAAGCCCAGGATGTTTACTGGGAAGCAGACTGGTGCATTGTAGTAACAGTTTCCAGAGGATTCCACAGCGGCCAGGTGCACTGTGCGTTCCCGGCAGGCTGCTCCCTAGAGCGTAACACCCGTGCCGCCTTCTCACTCCGTCAGCCACAGACCCGGAGTTGTGCTGGCAGAAAACTAGGTCCCCCAGATGCCCCCACCTCAAGGTCTCTGTTTTGTTTTACTGTATCTTTTTCCTATAGATCATGAGAATCATTCACAGAGTCCATCTAGGAGCCTTGGTGCTTTTTGTCTTTTTTTAATGAACAATCTCACTTTGGGCTTCCTTTTTTGTCTCTTTCGCTGGTTCAGTTTAAATGCTGCTAGTTATGATCATTTAAAATTGTATACAGCTAGTAGGCTTACTTTTATTCCACAAGGCCTTTGTTGATTAAAGAAATGATATTGACACAAAGGTGATATCGTTACCTAATGAAGTAGATGGAGGGAAGCCGTTTCCCCGTTCTGAAAGGGAGAAACTTGTAAGGCTCTGTTACTGCCCACAACAGAGCATTTGTTTCCTGTTGAAATCAAATCCTCCTGACTCAGTTTGTCAGACTCTCTACCTCTTTTTGTGAAGTCCTCATATTAAAAAAGGAAAATCATTCCAAGACCGTGTACATTATATATTTAAGTCCATTAGTGATTTAAGTGAAACTCAATTTTAATAGCCATGCGCATGACCTAATTTCCCATATACTTTTTTCAGGAAGCTATTGAGTCCTTCAAAGAAGCCTTGAAGCAGAAAGTTGATTTTATTGATGCGTACAAAAGTCTGGGACAGGCCTATAGGTAAGAAAAGGAACAGTAGTCAGGGTAGGAGGGAGGGTGTAGAGTGGGGAGACAAGAGAGCCTCACATAATAGTGATATTTTATTAAAAATTTTTTTTAATCTTTATTCTTGAGAGAGAGAGAGACACAGGGTGTGAGCAGGGGAGAAGCATAAAGAGAGGGAGACACATTGGGGCGCCTGGGTGGCGCAGTCAGTTAAGCGTCCGACTTCAGCCAGGTCACGATCTCACGGTCTGTGAGTTCGAGCCCCGCGTCAGGCTCTGGGTTGATGGCTCAGAGCCTGGAGCCTGTTTCCGATTCTGTGTCTCCCTCTCTCTCTGCCCCTCCCCCGTTCATGCTCTGTCTCCCTCTGTCCCAAAAATAAATAAACGTTGAAAAAAAAAATTAAAAAAAGAGAGGGAGACACAGATTCTGAAGCAGGCAGGCTCCAGGCTCCGAGCTTTCAGTACAGAGCCCGACATGGGGCTCGAACTCACGAGCCACAAGATCATGACCTGAGCTGAAGTTGGATGCTCAATTGACTGAGCCACCCAGGCACCCTGTCATAATAGGGATATTTTAAAAGAAATTGAATTTCTTAACCAGAAGAGATTGTCCTTCTAAATCACATAGGCATTAATATGCTTGTTGAGAGCTCCTCTGGAATATAGAAAGACCCGTGGGTCAGAGGGTATCATGACGTATATATCGTCTTTTAAAACGACTTCGCTTGGTATATATTGGTCTAGAAAATGTTCGTCCTTCAAAATTTATTGCTTTGAATAGCAGCATTATATGCTGGTTGAGTCATAGACACTGATGCTTTTCTAGACCGTAAGTAAGGTTAATTCCCGGGGCGCCTGGGTGGCGCAGTCGGTTAAGCGTCCGACTTCAGCCAGGTCACGATCTCGCGGTCCGTGAGTTTGAGCCCCGCGTCAGGCTCTGGGCTGATGGCTCAGAGCCTGGAGCCTGTTTCCGATTCTGTGTCTCCCTCTCTCTCTGCCCCTCCCCCATTCATGCTCTGTCTCTCTCTGTCCCAAAAATAAATAAACGTTGAAAAAAAAATTAAAAAATAAATAAATAGGGTTAATTCCCACATCACTGTGATTCGTTTGAAGATTCCTTGATTAAAAGGATGGAAAATTATGCTGCATAGGATGATATCGATGACCATCAATATGATCAACTATGATATACAGTCACTGTGCATCTCTATTAGGAGTGAGAAGTTGTGCTTTGACCCTGGCGTCCCGACTCCTGGTGTTACCCTGACCAGTAGAGCTACTTTGACTTTGGGCTTTCAAAAATCTTTACAGTCTGACCTGAAAAGGAGATTGCATGGCTTGACGGAAGGGCTCGGGATTCAGGAGTCAAGAGATTCGGTTCTGGTTCCAGATTGTCCATTCCACACTTGTGTCTCCTCAACTTCCCTGAGCGTCAGGGTTCTCCCTTACGAGGTTCTGTAAAAGTTAGGAAAGAGACAGTAACCGAGATCCCTGTCAGAGCTGTTAGTCACCTCACCCAGGAAGGATTGAATTCTAGAGCTTTTTTATCTGATGCAGTCATTGGAGAAGCTCTCTTACCACTAACTTGAAGAAAGTGTCTTTGCATTCGTTTTTAATTTAAATGATGATATTTATCCTTGCTGTCCCACAGAATGGTTGGGGACATACATTGAAAACAGATTTGAAAGCACCTAGAGTAACTAGTAAGGTGATATGTAAATGTAAATGGGTAGTATATTTTTAAAAAATATTATTTACAAAAAATAGACTCATGGCACGTTTTTAAGGTGTTTTTGTTATTTGTAAAAAATTTGATAGGTGAAAGAAGCCTAATAATATTTCTACTCTGAAATGATTACTATCCTAAAATATACTTTCTTTCTGATGTCTTAAATTACAAAATGATTTACTGGATTTTAAGGGAAGTAACTTCTGTGACAGGAAAAATACAATTTTCGGCCTATGAATTTGATTCAGAATGATATACCTATGTATGATTGTCACCTACATACTCTCCCCACCCCCCGCAAAGGAGAAACATGATTTTATCTAAATACTAAAATCTACATATAGTTTTTTTTTTTTAACGTTTTATTTATTTTTGAGACAGAGAGAGACAGAGCATGAACGGGGGAGGGGCAGAGAGAGGGGGAGACACAGAATGGAAGCAGGCTCCAGGCTCTGAGCCGTCAGCCCAGAGCCCGACGCGGGGCTCGAACTCACGGACCGCGAGATCGTGACCTGAGCTGAAGTCGGACGCTCAACCGACTGAGCCACCCAGGCGCCCCTACACATAGTTTTTTTAAGGGTTGGAGCTTGTCATGAATTGGGGAAAAGGATTTGAATAAGCACTTGCTTTTGGAAAGCAATAAATTCATTTTCCCCAAAGAATTTCAAGGGCCTTGTGGTTATCCTGCAGCCGAGTAAAATTTGGGAAAAGTGAGTGAGATGTGATGTGTCAAAGTGTAAAGTGGTAAAACAGAAAAGGGCACCCCTGTCAAGGTATCTGATTCTCATATGGGACTGTAATTCTGAGGCTAACTTGTTCTGTGTGTTTACTGAAACGTTCTGCACTGTGCTCATAACTGTTGTCAAACACCTAGAGAACTGGGCAATTTTGAAGCCGCCACCGAGAGCTTTCAGAAGGCGCTGTTGCTCAACCAAAATCACGTACAGACCCTGCAGCTGCGGGGAATGATGCTCTATCACCACGGCAGCCTGCAGGAGGCCCTTAAGAACTTCAAGGTGAGCATCCATAAGTGAGAAGCACTGTAACAGCCCAAATCAAGAGTCAGACACTCGACTGACTGAGCCACCCAGGCGCCCCTGGGATCATTCTTCAACAAAATTTAGTGAAATGACTAGAGAGAAGGGCAAGGTAATGTTTATACCCCCCGCAAAAAGAAAGAGAAAAAAAAACCACTGCTGTGTCCTAGAGACTGATTTACAGAGCATGCATTTGGTCTGATTTAGCCTAGAGGGAAAGCCCTTCTAATTCCAGATTGAAGAATAAAACGCTTAAGAGTTATCTGCAACTGTATTGAAACTAATGGGGCGTTTTCTCCCTCCATGCCTCAGCGGTGTCTGCAGCTAGAACCCTATAATGAGGTGTGCCAGTATATGAAAGGACTCAGCCATGTTGCGATGGGACAGTTTTACGAAGGAATAAAAGCACAAACTAAAGTTATGCTAAATGATCCTCTTCCAGGCCAGAAGGCTAGCCCAGAGTATCTGAAAGTGAAATATCTCCGAGGTAAGTCACAAAATTGCCGAAGCACTGAATTTGGATGCTCAGAGCCACATAAATCATATTGCTTGTCGCTTGTGTCGTACGAGACAGCTGAGTCTCGAAGGCACTAGGGAACATGAACACGGCCATCCCTTGGTGGACTAGATAAGACCCCTGTCTTCTAGAGACCAGTCACATACTTTGTCTATCACTTCCTATGGATTTTTTTCTCTTTAACATTAAAAAAGTTTAAAAAATTTTACTCAAGTCAAACCTATTTTGAGCTAAACGTGACAACCATCTGGGTATGGGATGGGTCTCATTACACCTGGTCTGGAGACATAGGAGTAATAGGAGAGTAACATTTTCTGAGGTTTTTGTTGTTAAATGTAAACTTGGTAGCTTTGACGTATCTCCTTCATATCAAATTCTCACCTACTTTGGAGATATTCAGTTGGGATGAGGAAGAAAGCAAATCTTTATGTCATCTTTTGATTAGGCAGAATCTCACCTTTTCTCTGCCATATAAAACTATATTTTTGTTTTGTTGTTTTTTTGTTTTGTTCCAAAATGGATTTGTTTTTTATTGAAGCATACTTAACATACAGTGTTATATTTGTTCTAGGCACATGGTGCAATGATTTGACAATTCTGTATACTTTCAGTGCTCATCACGATATAACATTTTTGTTGTTCGTGCAGAGCTCAGATCTTTACTCCCCTTTTTCCTCTTTCCTTTGTCATCAAAAACCCTCTCATACCACTACTGCCCAACTGTAAAAATTTATGAGCCCTGCAGTTTTAAGTTTTTAGTAATCACGTTAAAAAAAATAAAAATAAACAGGTGGAATTCATTTTATAATACATTTTATTTGATGCGGTGTGTGCATAATATCAGTTCAACATGTAATTATTATGAAAACACTATTTGTTAGTATCATTAGATACTTTACATTATTTTTTTTTTACTAAGTTTTTGAAATGTGTATATTTTATATTTACAGCACATCTTTGTACTTACATCATTATACTTACATTGGATGTTAAATTTTTATTGGAAGTTCTTTTGTCAAATACCTTTTTTTTTTGTCAAAAACTTTTTTTTCTTCAGTTTTTTAGAGTGTGGGGAGGGGCAGCGAGAGAGGGAGAGAGAGAATCCCAAGCATGCTCCTCAGTGCCAGCATGGAGCTTGATGTCGGGCTGGAACTCACGAAACCATGAGATCATGAGCTGAGCCAAAGTCGAGAGTCTGATGCTTAACTGGCTGAGCTACCCAGGCACCCCGAATTTTTGTTGGAAATTCTTAATTTGAAGTCCTGTTTTGTAAAATTTATTTATTTATTTATTTATTTATTTATTTATTTATTTATTTATTTTAATATATGAAATTTATTGTCAAATTGGTTTCCATACTGTTTTGTAAAATTTAAAGTTGAAAAGTAGGTTCATATATGTGAGTTGTTCCAAATAGACTCAAGTTTTCTAATAATTGACTCAAATATCAGTTTTTAGGTTTAGAGTAATTAAATTAACATTTAAAATACAGTTTCTCGGTTACACTGGCCACATTTTAAGTGTTCACTAGCTAGGTGGCTGGGGGCTGCCTACTGGACAGCATAGCTCCTCACTGTAAATTACAATTTCCTCTTGTTTCCCGGGTTAGTAGAACGTGGGAGCTGTAGACTGAAGGAGGGGCACTCCATGTTCTGGTCTTTTTCTGCACTGCTTCCGTAGAGATAAGCGGCAGTCAGTTGATGAAACCATGTACATGGTCAGTTGATTTATATCAGTTGACAGAAAACCAGGCTCCGACACTGAACTCGGATTCTCAGACTCTGCAGCTAAAAAGTGAGATCTTTGATGGTGTCCATGGAAGGATGATTAAAATTTAGCCAAAGTGGACCCTGATTGACTGGCTTATATTTGACCCTGGTAACTTGAGTTACCCTGCCTGTATCATGTGATGTTAGCGACTTACTAAAATTTGGAGCCACCCTTTAGGATTCTGGGAATTAACAGTTTGTCACAGAGCAGTTGTATGACAGCCAGCAAGAAGAAATACTTCTGGAGCGATATTTGGGGGCGTGTGTCCGATGTGGGTGTGTCAGATCTCGTCTCATACCTGCAGAGTATTCTCGGTATCTTCACGCACACCTCGATACTCCCCTTACGGAATATAACATTGATGTGGATCTGCCTGGAAGCTTTAAAGACCACTGGGCTAAAAATCTGCCTTTCCTCATAGAAGATTATGAAGAGCAGCCAGGGTTACAGCCCCACATAAAGTAAGTGCTTTAAATAAAATGACTTTTTTCAAGACTGAACTATAAGCTTATCATGATATCTCTTGCTCAGTAAACGGCTTTCTACCCACGTCTCTCAAGTATTTATTTTTGGATTTGATATGTCTGCAAATAGTTTACTTTATACGGCACCTTGAAACTTACCTTTGGATATCATCTCTCCTGCTAGCCTGGCCTTCCCTGCTAATTTGATGCAATCTTCAAACTTCAAATGTACTTACTGGCAGTTTTTGATATGCATTATTATTACCATGTTAGTTTTTTTTAATTTTATTTTATTTTTGAGAGAGACGGAGCATGAGCATGAGCATGAGCAGGGGGGGGGCAGAGAGAGAGGGAGACACAATCTGAAGCGGGCTCCAGGCTCCCAGCTGTCAGCAGAGAGCCCGACGTGGGGCTCAAACCCACGAACCGTGAGATCATGACCTGAGCTGAAGTCAGACGCTTAACCTGCTGAGCCACCCAGACGCCCCACCATGTTACTTTTGAAACAAATTACTTAAAGCCAGAAGTTTGAAATTACACTGCTGGTCAACTACTGCTTGCATTATGGCAAAACATACAGGCTAAAGGACTATCCCATTACAAAAACAATTAGAACAGAAATTAATTCCTGGGAGTCTAGCAATGCCTTAAAAATTAAGAAAAAACTGCAAAGATCGATCCCCTCATGCTGTAAAAAGAAAGACAAGCGGGGGGGGGGGGGGGAGGGGGGGCGTTGTTGGTGGCAGATTCAAACTAGAGTGGTGAATGATAAGCACATTTGAAAAGCAAAAAGCGTCCTGGAGGTAAAGGCATGTAACAGCCACTACAATGGGAGGCCTTAAGGTCTAAGCAAGATAGGCTTGCTAAACTTTTTCAAGGAGCTAAAGCAGCCCCATATTGGGGGACCATATTCACAGGATCTCAACAAGAGCAAATGCAAACCTGCGTGGAAAGAAAGTAGTGCCAATTTGGGGTCCAAGTATTCCCGCAGATTAAGATCATTAGAATGAGAGTCAAAAACCAAGATCACCAAAACCATATGTCAAAATCAACAGGAATAACAAACACCAGACTTAGACTCTCAAGGGCTTCAAGTATTGGAATTGTTGAATACAGTCTCTAACACCAAATGAAATTGTTGAGAGAAATTATGAAGAAATCAGAAACATGAGCAAGAAATAAGAGATTATCAAAAATGACCAGGCAGATTAAAAATAAATTGGAAGCTTTGAGAATAGAAAATACTGAAATGAAGAATTCAGTATGTAAGCTTAACAGCAAATTAGACATAGGTGAGAGAAACTTGCTTAATTGGAAGGTGGAGCATTAGGAATGAATCTAAACTGTGGCACAGAGAGTCCAGGTGTTAGAAAACATGAGATAGAAGATGTGGAAGATGTAAGAATGTCTAGCATATATCTAATTGAAATCTTGGGAGAAGAGAATGGAGGAGAGGCAGTTTTTGAAGAAATAATAGCTAACAATTTCCCAGAACTAAGGAAATATAAATCCATAGATTTTTTTAAAAAGTTGCATAAATGACAAAAAAAAGCCATATCCAGACACACCATGAGTAATAGAAAAACACATAAGGAGAAAATTTTTTAAACAGAAAAATCCTATCACCTACTTATGGTCAATAATTGGACTGACTATAAACCCCTCAACATCAAAATGGCAGTGAGAAGATAATAGACTATCTTCAAAGTGCTGCAAGAAAAAAAATAACTTTCAACCTAAAGTTCTTTACCCAGCAAAACTATCTTTTATGAATATAGACCAAATAAATATATATTCCATAATCAAAAACTGAACTAACCATCACCTGCCATTCATTAAAAATCTCTTAAGGAATGTAATTAAAGAAAAAGGTAGTTGGCCACAGGCAAAATTTGAGATACAAAAAGGAATAATGAGAAAAGAAAATGGTAAGCATGACAAATTGGTAAGTCTAAATAAGTATTGTCTATATAAAATAATGCCTGGTTTGGGGGCTTTATAAAATGGATAGAAATAAAATACTGGGAACAATAGCAAGTAAGTTGAGAGAGAGACAGTAAGAATTAAGTATGCTAAAGGAATATGAGTTAAATATTATGTTGAAGCTTTAAGTTATACATAAATATTTAAAATACTAGAATGAGTACTAAAAGTTAGAAACAAAGTATATAGCTTCTATATTAGTGGACGAGTAAAAAAATTAAAAATAAAGTCTACAATCAACCAGAAAAGAGGGGAAAGAGAGGAAGCATACAAAAGCAGGGCAAATGAAAAAAATAAGAATAGGTTGAAATAAACCAGGTATATTAATAATGACAATAAATATAAATGGATTTTTAAATGTCAAAAGACAGACATAGTTGGATTTGAATTTTTTTTTTAATGTTAATATATTTTTGAGAGAGAGAGACAGAGCGTGAGTCTGGGAGGGGCCGAGAGAGAGGGAGACACAGAATCTGAAGCAGGCTCCAGGCTCTGAGCTGTCAGCACAGAGCCCGATGAGGAGCTCAAACCCACGAACTGTGAGATCATGACCTGAGCCCAAGTTGGACGCTTAACCTCTGAGCCACCCAGGCACCCCTGACTGTTTTAAAAATCCAGTTAAATGCTTTCTGCAAGAGACATGTAATGCTTAAGGACACAGAAAGATTGAAAGTAAAGGGATGGAAAAAATTCTACATGGGAAACACTAAAAGATTCCTGATGTAGGCATGTTTATGTTAATGGATTTAAATTTTTTTTTAATTACTGAGAACAAAGATCGTTACTACATAAGGACAGAGGTTCAAATCACCAGGAAAGATGTAAATTTAAACTTATATATACCTACTAAAATAACTTTACAAATTGATAGAAATATACAGAGAAATCAATAGATTCAGTATCCTAATGAGAGATTCTAATTTTTGATCAGTCACACACACACACAAAACTAGTAAAGATTTAGACTTTCTGAACGTCACGATTAACAGACTTGGCCTATTATTCTGCTATAGAATTGTGTACCCAGTAATCGAAGAATACATAGTCTTTTCAAGTACACTTTGGTCATTTATAAAGACTGACCACTTACTCATATTTAAATACATTTCAAATAACTGGTGCCACAGTAGACTATGGTAAAATCTTCATTACTTGGAAATTTAAAAGCACACATATTAAAATATAGATTAAAGATAAAATCCACACTGGAAATTTGAATATACTTTAAAAACAAAAAAAGATGAAAACTCCACATACCAATACTTGTGGAAGCAGTGAGTCCATTATCTAACCAAAAGTAATAAAAAGAAGAGATTGCTCAAAGAAGTTCTATATATTCTCTACCACCCCATTTTAGAGAAGTACCCATGTGCAGAAAAGCACCAACCTAGGCAGGCCTGCACTGCTGTCCCTGGAAAAGTCTGCTTGCAAGGCCGGCCCCTGGGTGGCGTCTGGGAACGTGGGTTTCAGGAGGGTTCCCATCATGCCCAGAACTCATAGGAGTGGCTCGCTGTGTGCCAAAGCTGCTTGTACAAACAATATGATTTATGTTAAACACTTGCTTTGCCGCTGGGTATTTGGAATTTGAGTAATTCCCAGGCAAAGGCTGTTTACACGATCAGCGTCTGATAAAAAAACCCTGGGCACTGAGTATCTAATGAGCTTCCTGGTTAGCATTTCACAGAGCAGGGAGGGGGGTTTAATCCTGAGTGTCTCCCCTGGGACAGGACCCTTGGAAGCTTGCGCCTGGTTTCCTCTGCGCTTCGCCCCCTGAGCTTTTTCCCTTTGAGGATTGTGCCTATGTCCTGCTGTGCTAAATCACAGCCATGAGTACAACTGTGGAGTCCTGTGAGCCCTCCCAGCGGATTATGGGACCCAAGGGTGGTCTTGTGGGCCTCTACACAACCTGTAACCTAAGATTGCAAACTCTGTTATGCAGACTTCGGGCAGGTAGGCAGCCAAACGATTAATAGGCCCCAGGCCATCCCAGGTATACTTGGTCTAATGCAACCTGGGGCAGGGGTGGGGGAGAGACATAGGGCAGAGATTTGGTTGCTTGTTGATAAAGTCAGTCCATGCAGGTTATGTATCCTGGGGAAGTTCATGAAGCAAATAATGGCCAGAAGTGCCTTCTGAATTGCACTCTAGTTACCAGTGTTACTCACAAGCGTGTGATAATAATTGTGCGCATACACGCGTAAAGATTCTTCTAATTTGTGTAAGATCGGGTGCCAAGCACTAGGGTCAAGATCCTGTGGTCATAGATTTCTCGATCAGTTCTCCAGTGGAGGAAATGACTGCTCTTCAGGTAAAATTGGATTAGCAGACCTCTGTTGTAAAGTCCCTAACCGCGTATGTCGTGTTCCTTCCAGAGACGTGTTACATCAGAACTTTGAGGGTTATAAGCCAGAGGTACAAGAGCTGATCTGTGTAGCTGATCGTTTGGGATCCCTGATGCAGTATGAAACGCCTGGCTTCCTGCCAAACAAGAGAATACACAGAGGTATCCCGAAACCATCCGAAAACGGACAGGTTGCTGACATAAGAGCAAGAATCGTCAAACCATGTTGCGCGTAAAAAAAAAAAAAAATCATTTGTGCCAACTCGTAAATCCCCATTTGATCCGGACAAAACTGTAGAGATTCATTCACACTGAATTCTGAAAGAGAGCTTCCCGTGTGGCCTTGGTGTTGTCGCCACCCTGTTGATGTAGAATATGGGTCTTCAGTTGTGGCTGTGGATCTGACGACTCGTCCACAGAAGCGGTTTGCTTAGTGTGGGAGCGAGGGAGAATTTGAATCTCCAGTTCTTTAGGAGGCAGAGCTGGGAGGAGACAGCTTCGGGGGGGTGCCTCTAATTTCCTCTGATAGATGTTAGTTTTATGAAGACTGACACGATTGTAGCGTATCTCTGGTCTTGTTAAATTACCAATACGTACAATTCTTTCTTTTTTTTTTTTTTTAGTTTATTTATTTTTGAGACAGAGCATGAATGGGGGAGGGGCAGAGAGAGAGGGAGACACAGAATCAAGCAGGCTCCAGGCTCTGAGCCATCAGCCCAGAGCCCGACGCGGGGCTCGAACTCACGGACCGCGAGATCGTGACCTGAGCTGAAGTCGGACGCTTAACCGACTGAGCCACCCAGGCACCCTACAATTCTTTTTTTATACGGTGACTCAAGTTATCACCGAGACTCTGCAGAGTAGGTGAACATCAGTCCCTCGGAAGTGAACTCACAAACCCTTGTTTTCTCAATATTTCCTTCTTTCAGCCATGGGCTTGGCAGCGTTGGAAGTCATGCAAGCTGTACAGCGTACGTGGACCAACTCGAAAGTTCGAATGAATGGGAAAACACGGCTGATGCAGTGGAGAGACATGTTTGACATTGCAGTAAAGTGGAGACGGTAACTAATTAAACTCGTGTTTAAATGGAAATAAACTAGAAGGGTTATCATTGTAAAATAATAGAAGGCTCCTCTGGGTAACAGGTGTCTTTGGCTAGTGGAGCCGCCATGAGGTATCACACGAGCCTAGGCACATCTGTACATTGTGCTGTGTTCACCACAGATGTAGCTCCTGTCTGCCCCACGCAACACCGTTACAGTAGGACTGACTGCGGTCCTTACGCTGTACCTTGCACCCCCGTGACATATTCATTCCATTACTGGGAGCCTGCCCCTCCCACTCAGTCGACGGGTTTCGAATTCTGTTTTGATTACTAACAATATGCCTTGTAAGTTACTTTTCCCTCTCTACAGTTTGTCGGAAATTGCTGGCATCATTATTCTTTGAAACGCCTTCGGCCGATATTTACGAAATATAGGAACTGACTGCTCTCAAGTTTCCAAGCACATTTTTAAGCGAAGTGTTTTAGAAAAAGCTGTCTCTTGGAAAGAACGCATTATCTGGGGTGTACCTTTGAATGAACTGTAGTGTACTGGTCCCTTGATAGTTGAAGTGTGTGCCTGGCTAACCAGCTATGGCTTAGGGGGGAGCTACTGATATTCATTGACATGAGAAAAATACTACTCTTCTAGTAAACCTATACTGACTTCCTACTGGCTCCAATTGGAACATTTATTTGGAGTTAGCAGGTTGGTGTGGCATACTTTTAGATAATGGGCCGAGTACTTGCTTTCTCCCCACTCTTTGCAAAGACTCATCCTGTTTCATTGGTAATGCTTTTGAACATTTCTAGGTTGTATAAGGCCTCCATCTTTAACAAGCTCTGGTTTACAGGATTGCTGACCCGGACCAGCCGGTGCTGTGGTTAGATCAGATGCCAGCACGAAGTCTTAGCAGAGGTTTTAACAACCACATCAATTTAATCAGGTAGGAACCCTTTGTGCATCTTTCCTGTTTGCACAGGAGTTTGTTCTAAATAGACAGGTCATGGAGACCGTGGACGAACGACCCTTGATCCTCTCCCGGGGACTTTTTGAAAAGGGCCCACACGGATTAGTTCTGTACCTGCAGGGTCCCGCCTGCACTCCTTAGAGTGAGTCCAGCTGCAGGAAGAATGCAGTGCGTGCCATGTTCCCTCTCCAGTCTCTCCTCTTAGGAAGAGACTGTGTGATAATTCAGGTGAACAAGTGTGCAAGGGACGGGGAGCGGAAGGGACGGAGGAGAGAGTGCAGAATCAGGAGCACCGGCGCCAGGTTGGAAATGGAGGAGAGCGTAGGGACCCACAGGGAGGCGGTCCCCTCTCTGGCTCAGGTGCGAGGTCCTTCCGATAGGCCAGGTGACAATAGGACAGAAAGGAGATGGCCACATTTGGGGGCTGGCGCTGGGGGGAAGTGCAGGGTACGGGAGTGACTTCCTGTGCACGGTTACGAACCTGAGGTTTGAGATGTCTGTAGGGAATCTGGGGAGCAATGCCCAGGGAGCGGTTGGGTGTGTAACACGTTGTACACGCGCATGCCGGTCGGATGTGTCCATCAGTATGTCGGCTGTACATGAAGTTCTGGGAGAGAGTTTGAAAACTAGGAGGCGGGGACAGAAATGTGAGTAAAATTTATTTATTATTTTTGAGAGAAAGAGAGACAGAGCGCTAGCAGGGGAGGGGCAGAGAAAGAGAGGGAGACCCGGAATCCGAAGCAGGCTCCAGGCTCCTAGCCGTCAGCCCAGAGCCCGACGCCCGGCCCGAACCCATGAACCACGAGTTCGTGACCTGAGCTGAAGTCGGACACTTAACCGACTGAGCCACCCAGGTGCCCTGAGTAAAATAATATTTAGAGTGGGCAGAGGAGATGAAGCCTGTGTGTGAGCTGGACCACAGGAGAACTACCAGGAGAACCAAAGAAGAGGAGAAAAAGCCCAGGGATTGATGAAGGAAATTGGCATAAAAAGGCTGAACGTCGTAGAAGCACTTGAGGATTTTTCTCCTCATTTTGGCATCTCCGGGCCTGAGTTCGGTGCCTCTCCTACCAGGAAAAGCTGCAAGAGCTGACGGGCAATCCTGCCAAGACAGTTCTTTGCTTCTTCCATGCACCGGGTGCAAATAAGCACAGACTGTTTTGCTACATTATTCTCACAGCTCTCTTACCGTTCTCTTGAATTCACTTGGAAGTTAGATGTTGTTTCCGATACAGTCCTTTCTAAAACGATTCTTAATTTTTTTTTTTTTTTCTTTCAGGGGCCAGGTGATCAACATGAGATACCTGGAATATTTTGAGAAAATTCTTCATTTTATTAAAGATAGGATTCTTGTTTATCACGGGTAATCCTTCAATTTTCTTTTTCACGGTAATCGCCAGCTTTGGTAGAGTTTGCAGTAGTTGTATCTGTGAAACTTGAAAACTAAGCCTATTGACTGACTAAACAAAGTCTATCAAATGTTGACACAGTGTTTGGAGTTGTAAAGCCTTTCAGTAATGACTTACCAGCCTTCTTTTTTTTTTTTTTTAATTTTTTTTTAACGTTTATTTATTTTTGAGACAGAGAGAGACACAGCATGAACGGGGGAGGGGCAGAGAGAGAGGGAGACACAGAATCGGAAGCAGGCTCCAGGCTCTGAGCCATCAGCCCAGAGCCCGACGCGGGGCTCAAACTCCCGGACCGCGAGATCGTGACCTGAGCTGAAGTCGGACGCTTAACCGACTGAGCCACCCAGGCACCCCTTACCAGCCTTCTTTTAACAGCTGTACAGAATCCATGAAATGTTTTAATCTTACGATACTGTGACTTTTCTCATCTCTTTCTCTGAAAAGCAAGACGTTTCTTTGAATTTCTTTATTAGGGGTTTCAGCCATAATATTCATTCTCTGTCACCTGAAAGGCCATATAGTGAACCCACAGTGAACAGAACATGGGGAAAAAAGAATTCTGAATGGATAGTTATCACCAAGTAAATATAAAAGTGGCACAAAAACCTAGCAGGATATTTCCGTTTGAGCAACTGTAGAAAGGAAAAAAAAATTCACTTCTAATTTCAAAATTGGTCTATGAGAATCAAGGCGTCATCACCAAATTATGACCAGAGACCCGTGCATGTATATACGACCAGTGGTCAGCAATCTGTTCTGTTTCTCCGTTTCACCTTCTAGATGGGCTTCTATCTGTTTTCTTAATTGTCATCTACGGCCCCAAATTCATTAGGATTAAACCATCCCCATATTCAGAAACTTTTGTTTGGGCCCACCATTTTGACTATGAAGCTACTCATAATTGAGGTTGATTCATTAAAGCTTAAGGTAATAGCAAGTAATAGAATTGTATATTACATTTCTGTATTAATTTTACTTGCCATCTGCCTCTGTCTCTGTCTCTTTTTCTCTCTTTAAGAGCTAATAATCCTAAAGGATTGTTGGAAGTCAGAGAGGCTCTGGAAAAGGTGCACAAAGTAGAAGATCTCCTGCCAATTATGAAGGTAAGTTTATCATCAGAATCCTGGTAGGTGTTTTTAGGGAAAAAAACATAACTAGAGTACTTTTTAAAGAAGAGCTCGTAACCGTTTAATGCATGTGTATTAATAGTGTGCTAGAAGCACTTTAAAATTATAAGCATTCTGAGGGGCACCTGTGCGGCTCAGTCGGGGCTGAGTCCCACTTCGGCTCAGGTCATGGTCTCACCGCTCGTAAGTTCAAGCGCCGCATCGGGCTCTGTGCTGACAGCTCAGAGCCTGGAGCCTGCTTTGGATTCTGTGTCTCCCTCTCTCTCTGCCCCTCTCCTCACGCTCTATCTCTTTCTCTCAAAAATAAATAAACGTTAAAAGATAATAATAATAAAATTATAAGCATTCTGAAAACACTAACGGAAACACCCTCTGAATAATAACCCAAATCACATAAAACACAGGCATCAGTCTCAAACATAAAAGCAAAGCTGTGAGGAAGCAGTTGATACAGGAAACAGAAGGAAACTTAAAAGTATATACCGTTGAATTCTGCTTCTGGCCACAGTGGAGTACTTGATAGTTGACTGCCTTTCCATACTATAACAGTTATAAAACTCCACAAAATACAAGGCACCTGTTTTCAGGGGTTGGCAATTACAAGACTGTGATTTTTGAGGAAAGGGAAACACTTTCTGTGAGCCCCGTGTTCACCCCAGCCTTCTACCTGGGATTATTTACTAAACCACTGTGTATGTGGAGCCTAAACAGAGTTTGGTGGTCTTGCTGAGCTAAGGAGGCAGAGATTGGAGTTGGGGTCTGCCGAAGTGGCTGGAGTTTACAGGGCAGAGTACAGAAGAGGAGAGAGCGGCTCAAGGTGAGAAGTCCCCAGAGGTCAGCACGGGCGTTCCTTGTCACGCTTGGCTGAGAGCTGGGCTCTGCTCGCTCAGTGAGACCCAGAGGCCCTGCAGACAGTGGCCGCTATGGGCGTGAGGGCTGAACGGAGGTATGAGCGGTTTTATACCAGGGTGTGAGAGCTGAAGGGAGGTAGCCTCAGTTTTACACCACTGAGAGACATTGGAGTTGTGACCTTGCCAGAATGGAGGGATCCTGGGAGCACCCTGGGCATTTACTCACAACCCCAGAAAGGACACACCGTAGGTATAAGACCACCTAGAATGAGGTCCGCATTCTAGGACAAAGGACAATTTCTTTTTCTCTTTCTTTTTTTATGTTCATTTCCTGAGAGAGAGAGAGAGTGCGAGCAGGGGAGGGGCAGAGAGAGAGGGAGATACAGAATCTGAAGCAGGCTCCAGGCTCTGAGCTGTCAGCACAAACCCCTATGCAGAGCTCGAACCCACCAACCGTGAAATTATGACCAGAGCCAGGCTGGACGCTTAACCGACTGAGCCACCCAGGCGCCCCGAAGGACACTTTCTGAATAGATCACCCTAACAGAAAACCAAGCCTAAGAGGATTAAATGGATCTGCTCGTGATTGGATTGCCTGCCAAAACAAAACTCAACACCCTTGAAAGGAAGGAAACATAGTCTAGACTTCTTAATTATTAGGCAAAGGAAGAAGCAGGAGAACGTGACCCATAACCAAGAAACCAAAACCAGTTAACAGGAACAGACCCCAGGAGATCCAGAAGGTGCAATGAACTCTTTTAAAGTCTTTGTTTCATTAACATGTTCGAGGACTTAAAGGAAAACATGAGCACAATGATGAAGAACCTGAGCAGGAGAATGGAAACTATAAAAAGAACCAAAAGAAAATTGGAGGACACGAAAGTCAGTGGTGTCAGAGAAGCCGCTACTTTAGTTTTGCATATGGCCCAAGGTTTGTGTGCCAGTCCTCAGCTTTCCTTGTCCAGAGGCTGTCTTCCAGATTGGGACGCCTTATGAAGGTCAGTCGTCATTCCTCAGAGGAGGCCAGAGATGGAACACACTACTCAATAATAATACGGAGAAAGGGTAGTGCTAACACACAGCAGCGGGGGGAACTTTAGAAACATTATGTGGGGCAAAGGAAGTCGCATACGGAAGAGTATGATTCCATTTGTAAGAAGTTCGACTGATCTAGAGAGACAGCAGAACAGTGATGGCTTCTGAGGAGTGAGGTTTACCTGAAAGGGGTAGGAGAAGACTTTCCAGAATGATGAAACTACACTATATCTTGACTGGAATAGTGGATACATGGGTGTATATATTTGTCAAAATGCACCAAATTATACATGTGAAGTTCATTGTATATAAATTTTAGCTCAATGAAACATACATAAATTAATTTTCCTGAGAGATTCGAGCCAGTATCGTATGATAGGTAGATAGGTAGACAGATAGTAGCAATAAAAAGGAAATAGAATACTCATGATTAAAAAAAAAAAATCTCCGTTAGATAAGACTAGTAGATTAAAGACAGTTGAATATCAAATACATGTGAGCTGGAAAATCCAATCAATAAATTCTCCCAGAATATAGCATACAAGGACAAAGAAGTATAAAATATGAGAGATGATGAATGCAGAAGATTAAGAAAAGATCTGATAGAGATCAGAAAGGAGAGAAGAAAGATAAAGAAACAGAGCGGTTAGTCAACAAAATAATAGAAGGAAAGCTTGTGGAGAGTTGAAAAGATCAATGCAGGGCCTCCTAGATGTTCAGCATGATGCTCAATATTGACACCTAGACACATTCTGATAAAATTTGGGGACTTCAAGATTAAAGAGAGTTCCTCAAAAAAATTAGATGTAGAGGGGAGCCTACAAATTCTTGATTTCGGCTCCAGTCATGATCTTTGTGCTGAATGTGGAGCCTGCTTAGAATTCCCTCTCTCTCTCTCTTCCTTTCTCCCTGCCCCTCCCTCTTACTCCTTTCTCAAAATAATAATAATAATAACAATAATAATAATAAATAAAGGTAAAAAATTAGACATAGAATTATGATAAGATCCAAAAACTCCCCTTCTAGGTGTATATTCAAACGAATTGAAAGCAGGGACTCGGATATTTGTACACCCATGTTCATGGCAGTATTATTCACAGTAGCCAAGAGACAGAAGCAACCCAAGGGGCCATTAATGGATGAATGGATAAATAGTATGTGGCATGGCCATACGATGGGGTATTATTCGCCTGAAGAAGGAAGGGAATTCTGACACAGGCTACAGCATGGATGAAGCTTGAGGACATTAGGCAGAGTGAAATAAACCAGTCACAAAAGGACAAATACCCTACGATTCCACTTATATGAGGTGTCCAGAGGAGTCAAATTCATAGAGACAGAAAGTAGAAAGATGGTTGCCAGGGGTTGGGGAGGGAGACAGAGCTTCTATTTGGGATGATGCAAAAAGTTCTGTGGAAGGTTAGTGGTGATGGTTGCAAACAATGCGAACTTTTCCTTTTACTGCTATTATTTTATTTAAATCCAAGTTAACATATAGTGTAATAATGATTTCAGGAATAGAATTTAGTTGTTCATCCCTTACATATAACACCCAGCGCTTATCACAAGTGCCCTCCTTAATGCCCATCACCCAGTTAGCCCATCCCCACCACCCAGCACCCCTCCAGCAACCCTCAGTTTGTTCTCTGTATTTAGAAGTCTCTTATGATTTGTCTCCTTCTCTGTTTTTATATTATTTTTGTTTCCCTTCCCTCATGTTCATCTTAAATTCCCCTTATGGGTGAAGTCATATGATATTTGTCTTTCTCTGACCAATTTCACTTAGCATAACACACTCTAGTTCCATTCACATTGTTGCAAATGGCAGGATTTCATTCTTTTTGATCACCAAGTAATATTCCACTAGTAGTGCAATTGCTGGGTCGTAGGGTAGTTCTATTTTTAATTTTTTGAGGAGCCTCCATACTGTTTTCCAGAGAGGCTGCACCAGTTTGCATTCCCACCAGCAGTGCAAAAGGGTTCCTCCTCCTCTGCATCCTGGCCAACATCTGATGTTGCCTGAGTTGTTAATGTTAGCCATTCTGACAGGTGTGAGGTGCTATCTCATTGTGGTCTTGATTTGTATTTCCCTGATGCTGAGTGACGTTGAGCATTTTTTTCATGTGTCTGTTAGCCATCTGGATGTCTTCTTTGGAAAAGTGTCTATTCATGTCCTTTGCCCATTTCTTCACTGGATGATTTGTTTTTTCGGTGTTGAGTTTGATAACGTCTTTAAGATTTTGGATACTAGCCCTTTATCTGATAGGTCATTTGCAAATATCTTCTCCTATTCCGTTGGTTGCCTTTTAGTTTTGCTGATTGTTTCCTTCACTGTGCAGACACTTTTTATCTTGATGAGGTCTGAACGTTCTTAATGCCATTGATCTATACATTCACAAATGGTTAAAGTGGCAAATTTTATGTTACATATTTATTTTAACACACAAAGAGTAAAAAGAACATCTTCAAGCTTCCAGAAAAGAAAGAAAAAGAAAGAAAGAAAGAAAGAAAGAAAGAAAGAAAGAAAGAAAGAAAGAAAGAAAGAAAGAAAGAAAGAAAGAAAAACTAAGGAAGGAGAATTTCACTGATGCCCAACTTCCTTCCAGCAGCAGTAGTGGATTCTAGAAGACAACGAAGGGAAATTTATTTGAACCTACTCTACCAGCGTTCAAGTGTGAGGGTAAAATAAAAACTGTTTCAAACATACAGTTATTTAGGAATTTCACCAAGTGTAGATTTTCTTTGTCAAAATGATTGAAGGGCATATATACTCTCATCAAATAAGCCCAAGAGAGAAGAAAACATGAGATGTAAGAAATCGTGGTGAACAAATAAACCAATGAAATGAATTGTTAACACCTGATGTTTAAAAATATGTATGTCTGGAATTAAAATACTGGATAATGTCAGCATTAGAGGTTAGAAAAAGTAGAGAAAGGAAGTAAAACTGTTGTTACTAAGGTATGTGTTTTTTCAGTGAGACAGTATAATCACTGACCCATGATATTGACAGAAAAATGCGTGTTTAAAATATCTATACTAAAAGTTTAAAGGCAAACACTGAAACAACAGAAATGCGACGTATCACCATCTAGACCTATAGAAGGCAGGAGAACGGCATAAAGAAAACAATGTCAATTCAACTCAAAGCTTAGAAAAAGAGGGGGATAAAAAAGTAGGGTGGGGTAGGAAATGTAGGTAATGACAGTGACAAGTCAACGTGGTGTTAATAATTGATCCCCTCAGTGAAAGACTGAGGATTTCAGACTGGTTTTTTAAAGCCCAGCTATATGCTGTTTACAGGGAGAAAGGCGTACCAGGCAAATGCTAATGAAAAGAGAATGTGAGTGTAGCATGTCACTATCAGAAATATTGCAATTCAAGATGAAGTATATTTACAGGGACAGAAATCGTTGTTTAAAAGTATAATCTATTAAGAAGTTACAATTTTACAAACATTGCCTCTACCCCAGATTATAACTACTCAACAATTTGGCAACAGAAGGTGGATATTTTTTTTTTCAATTAATGGTTTGAACTTTAATGTAAAACGTGAGTCAGTGTTCTCCTTGTAGCTATAGTAGAGAGGTTTGATGTACATCAGATGAAATTTAAGAAATTGACATGAAGAACCAGAACTTATCCATTTCTTTCTTTTTTTTTTTTTAAGTTTATTAGGTTATTTTGAGAGAGAGACAGCGCGCGTGGGGGAGGGGAAGAGAGAGAGGGAGAGAGAGAATCCCAAGCAGGCTCCGCACCGCCAGCGTGGAGCCCTATGTGGGGCTCGAACTCAGGAACCGTGAGATGGCCTGAGCCGGAACCAAGAGTCGGGTGCTCTACCAACTAAACCACCCAGGCGTCCCTCCATTTCTTTCTTTCTTTTTTTAAAATGTTTATTTATTTTTGTGAGAGAGAGCATGATAGGGGAGGGGCAGTGAAGGAGGGGGACAGAGGATTCCAAGCAGGCTCCATCCTGACAGCACAGAGCCCGACACGGGGCTCAAACCCACCAACCATGATATCATGACCTGAGCTGAAGTTAGATGCTCAACCGACCGAGCCGCCCAGGTGCCCTCTGATCTTACCCATTTCTGAGGAATGAGAGCAGGAAAGATCAGGTCATGAACAAAGCAGTGAGCTAATACTCTGCACACCAGGGTCCACATTCACCTCTTCCACTGTCTAAGTCCCAGGCTCTTATCTGCTAAGAGCACTGATTCTGTCCAGGCCTGTTGCAGGGGTTATTGCAAGGGCTTGATGCACTGACGCAGTGGTTCCCAACCTTCTCAAAGCTACTCTAGTATTGGGGTGCCTGGGTGGCTCAATTGCTTAAGCGCCCGACTCTTGATTTCATCTCAGGTCATGACCACGCAGTTTGTGGGATCAAGCCCCACATCAAGCTCTGTCCTCACTGAAGAGCTTGGAGCCTGCTTGGGATTCCCTCTCTCCCCCCCTCTCTCTCTCCCTCTCTCTCTCTCTCTCTCTCTCAAAATAAACTTAAAAAAAAAAAGCTACTCTAGTATCAGACGCCTTCTTCACTGCATCCAAATGAAATTCATAGAGAATATATCACACCTACGCAAAATGATTCTTTAAAAGGCCAACGTAGTGCCATAAAGGAGGTCTAAATGGTAAATCATTTGTAATAGAATAGTGTCTGTGTTAGGATGTTGGATTCAGGCACGTCTTCACAGAAGCCAGAAAGAAGTAGCTGGTTGCTTACTACACCTGCGGAAAAAGGGGGGGTGAACAGGGCAGCTACAAACGCAGCCCCACATCAATGTGATTTGCTGACTCTGGTATCACGAGCTGCTGGTGACAGCGTTTTCTGAAATGGTAAACTTCCAAACAGTGCCTAATATCCTGTTTCCCCAGTTGGATGTGCTATTTGCCTTCATGGAAAATTCAGCGTGGATTAAAACTATGTTAACAAATATTCAGTGTCTAAGTGTGAAATGGAGTCTGGTTCTAGGCCCAAGTAACTATTAAAATATTATTTTAAATGTTTTTAATGTTTATTTTATTTTTGAGAGAGAGACAGACAGACAGACAGTGTGTGTATGTGTGTGTGCGTGCGCGTGCGAGTAGGGGAGGGGCAGAGGGAGACACAGAATCGGAAGCAGGCTCCAGGCCCTGAGCTGTCAGCACAGAGCCCAATGCAGGGCTCGAACTCACAGACCTGGAGATCATGACCTGAGCCGAAGACAGACGCTTAACGGACTGAGCCACCCAAGCGCCCCAGGAATTATTAAATTGTAAATAAGTTTGTCATCTACGTGGCAGTCCAGTGGGGCATTGGCAGTCATGCATAACGCGTGACTGTTCCCTGACCCCCACCCCCCGGGACATCTAGTGTTTTCAGCCCCACCTGCTAAGTTCCGGTGGTAGCCTCCCCGCCACCCCCACGCTGTAGCCACCAGACTCTCCCATGAATTCCCCAGATGCCCCCCAGAGGGCAGAACCGCTCCACTGAGGGCCGCTGGGACGTCCTGTACAGAAAGAAAGCTGGCGCATGTCTTCGTTTTTAATCTCCCTCTTGTTGGTACTTTAGGCTTTTAAACTTACTCTTTTGGGAAGAATACCAAAGCAGCTTAGGGGGATTTTAAGTTTATATTCTATGTTTGTTTAAAAAGAAAAGCATAGTGGACTCCAAGCCTGCAATTTACTCAGGGTGCCGCCGAGAGGCCGGGCGCCCGCCCGGTGTGAGGTCCCCGCCTGTCTGACCGTGGTCCAGAAGTGACCATTCCGTCGCAGCCCTGGACACCCAGCTTTCACCCGGGACTGTGGGCATATTGATATTTTTAAGGGCACGCATGGAAGTATATAAAACACCTTTGGTTCTCCAGTGCTTGGTGCGATGCGATGTTACGACAGCTTCCACTGAAACCTGCTTTCAGTGACAAACCAAGTTGAAGTACAATTGACCGTTGAACAACATGGGTTTGACCTGCGTGAGACCACTTATGTGGATTTTTTATCTCTAAAGGCGGCACAGTGCTGTAACTGTATCTTCCTTGGGATTTTCCTTTTTCTAGCTTACTTTATTGTAAGAATACAGGATCCATACAACATACAAAATGTGTGTTAATCCAGCTTTTATGTTATCAGTCAGCTGCCCATCACGTTGTTCAGGGTCACTGGCTACCTCAGCTCCCCTTGAGGCAGCTTATCAGCATATAATGTGGTCTGGAGGCCGCTGCCACTCCCGGCTCAGTAACTCCTGCCGGGCCCTCCCCTCCCAGCTGGTTTCCTCCTCTGCAGGATTGAGACTATGCCAGAAAACATACCTGTCTTACTGGTATGTTGTAAACATCAGATGAGAAATTAGCGTGTAGTAAGTGTTAATGCATTTCTTCCCCTAAAAGCCCTTTCTTGGGGCGCCTGGGTGGCTCAGTGGGTTAAGTGTCCGACTCTTGATTTTGGCTCAGGTCTTGATCTCGTGATTTGTGAGATCGAGCCCCACATCTGGCTCTGCACTGAGCGTGGAGTCTGCTTGGGATTCTCTCTCTCCCTCTCTTTCTCTGTCCTGCCCTGCTCAAATGCACACACACACTGTCTTTCTCAAAATAAACGTTAGGGTGCCTGGGTGCCTCAGTCGGTTAAGCGACCGACTTCGGCTCAGGTCATGATCTCACGGCTCGTGGGTTCGAGCCCAGGGTCGGGCTCTGTGCTGACAGCTCAGAGCCTGGGGCCTGTTTCGGATTCTGGGTCTCCCTCTCTCTCTCTGCCCCTCCCCCACTCACGCTCTGTCTCAAAAATAAATAAACATTAAAAAAAATTTTTTTTAACAAAATAAATAAACTTTAAAAAAATAAAATAAAAGCCCTTTCTTCATGGAAGAGTTCCTGTTCCTGTTCCCAGTGCTGGCTCTGATCACCTGTGCCTCGTGTCCGTTTGGCCGAGGTCCTTCTCTGGACCACCCGCGGGGTCTGCCTAGTTTAGACAGCCTTTCCCCCGGTAGTGGCTTATGTAAAGCACAGCGTCTTCTTACTTTATCCTTGGTTCCTTATCAGTTCGAAGAAAAACAGCTGGCAACCCTAAATAATCGAACCTGGGGAGGATTTTTCTGGACTAATGACAAAATCTATTAGCATTTTGGTTTTGCCAAAACTATTTTCCTCTGAAAGTGCCTTCCTGCTTGTCACCCCTGAAGGCCATTCTTGGCTCTGTGTCGTCCCTCTGACATACTTTTCTGTGGTCTGCAGAGTTGTGTGTGCACATGTGTGAAATTCTCGATTTGACAGATGGAATTCTGAGTACTTTTCGGGACAAATCAGACTGCCTCGAAGGAGCGCGAGCATGAGCACAAGGTGTTTTTCGAGTTTGGGGGGGGGTATTAGGCACAACTGTCCTGCTAAGAATCCCAGGGTGCTGCCAGTTAAGATGATGAGAAACCCAAAGGCACTCTTCGAAGTGAGCAGCGCGCCCGCTGACTCGGGGAGCTGTGAGCCTGGTGTGCTGAGCTTCTGTGCTGGCCTCTCGTGGGGGCCCCGGGGCAGTGCAACTTGACCCTGGGCTCTGTGTGGGGCCATAGGGACTGGCAGAGGGCCCTTGGTCACTGTAGAGGTAGGCATGGTCATGGTCGCTTGTGTCGGGAACTTCGGTGACCCTTCTGAAAAACATGGAAATCAGGGGGCGCCTGGGTGGCTGGTCGGTTAATCGTCCGATTCTCGGTTTCAGCTTAGGTCATGAGCCTTACAACCGGCTCCGCCCTGCTTGGGAATCTCCTTCTGTCTCTGCCCTTCCCCTGCTTGTGTTCTCTCTCTCTCTCTCTCTCTCTCTCTCTCTCTCTCTCTCAAATAAGTAAATAAATAAATAAACTTCAAAACACGGAAGTCAGAGTCAATGCTACAGAATAGCAGTTGGGGGTTTACAATGAGTTATACGCTAGTAATGTGAACTTGTTTTCCCCGAAAGCAGTTTAATACTAAAACGAAGGATGGGTTCACTGTGAACACGAAAGTTCCCAGCCTCAAAGATCAAGGGAAGGAATACGATGGATTCACAATCACGATTACGGGAGACAAGTACGTATGCTTCCTAAGCGTGGGCGTGAAGGCGGGCTGGTGTCAGGAAGTGCGCAGGCACCTGATTATTGCCACGGGAGGTCAGACCTACCAGACTTTTGCTTTATCCTGAAATGAAAATTGTCAAGGTCCAGTGTGCAGCTATAGCCAGTTATGTTTTTAACGTGACTTTTAGAGTATTACGCCAGCAGACATTCGACTGTGCTGCTATCTGACTACTTTCTAGATATTAAGTATAATGTCTAATGTGCTTTGTGGAAAGCATTCTTCTGGGTTCTTAAAGTTCCTTGTGGGCAACACTCTTAATGATAAAACGAAAAAAGATGACAGATTGGCAGATAGAAAGCCATTGTAAGATTTTTTTTGGATATAGGTTTTACTATATTATGAGATTAGTGCAGCCTTATTATGGAAAATTTAGGGGGCACCTGGGTGGCTCAGTCGGTTAAGCGTTCGACTTCGGCTCAGGTCATGATCTCGCGGTTCGTGAGTTCAAGCCCCGCGTCGGGCTCTGTGCTGACAGCTCAGAGCCTGGAGCCTGTTTCCGATTCTGTGTCTCCCTCTCTCTCTCTCTCTCTCTGACCCTCCCCCATTCATGCTCTGTCTCTCTCTGTCTCAAAAATAAATAAACGTTAAAAAATTTAGAATGCACAGATAGACAAAGATAAAAAAGAAAATCATTAGGTTGTTTTCCTTAAAAACTGAGGTTGTACTCCACATTGTTTTATAACCTGTTTCTTTTCTACCCTTACCATTACCTGATCATGAACATTTTCTCATACTCTTGTAAGCATTTGTAATGATTACAGAGTATTTCATTTTATGGATATTTTTGAGTTTCTCTTACTACTTTTCTGTTACTGACCATTTAGAGTGTTTCTCATTTTCACTTTATAAATAGCACTGCAGTGACCATTTTCATTAACCAGTCTTACTTACATCTGAACTCCAAGCTTCACCTTGGAACCTTGAATTCCTTGAATTCTGGGTGTACCCCCCACCCATGTGCCACCCTCCCCCACAGCACAAGTAGATTCAAAACTGGTGCCTCCGTCCCCTGTCTCCTGGTGGCTCCCCACTGCAGACCCTCCACTGCCTGTGGATACTGAGACCACCTCCCCTGCCAGACACGAAAGGCCTTTTGTGATGTGGCCTCGAGCAACATTTCCTGCTTGAACTTGGCCTGCTGATTCAGCTCGGCTGCTTGTTCCCTGAGGTCACCTTCCGCCCCGCTGCTTCTGAGCCTCTCTCACTCCCGTCCTGATTTTCAAATTCAGGCCCCTTCCTCCATGAAGCATTTCCTGTTTTCGTCTGTGTCTTTCCAAAGTAGACCTAATCTCCCTCTTTTGGGAGTTCACCTGACGAACTAGGTGATGCATATGGTCTTATAATAATTGATGGCCTCAGGGCTCTGTCCCTTTCCCAGTAAATGCAACAGCTGTGCTGTGTTCCTCTTTACAAGATCTAAGAACTGTTTAGTTACATGATAAATGCCTGTTGCCTCAACTTTCTATCCTCCGCAGTACCTGGCGTGTAGCCAGGTGTGCAGCAAAAGCTTGAAAAGACACCACGGAGTCCTTGAACTTCTTCTGCGCACAGTGCTGGCTCCCGATCTTCAGTCATAATAGGGTGGCTGTCTGAGAAAATATTTACTCTGCCCTCATTTTTACGATGTGTAGTTTCCTTCTATATTAGCTTAAGCTCATAGGTACACATGGTTAGACTGAACAAATATTGTATTTTGTGAAAAAATCGCATGCTTATGGAACACGCCTCAGTCTGGCTGTAGTTAGGTGGGATACACTCTCACAGACATCTTGTGCCACATCAACCTACTGGTTCCTTCCTTTTTTTTTTTGCTTTCTGTGTTTGGCTCTTTGAATTGTATGATACGTGCTTCTGACACACATTGTTGTATTTTTAGGGTTGGCAACATACTGTTTTCTGTGGAAACACAAACCACAGAAGAAAGAACACAATTATATCATGCCGAAATAGATGCACTTTATAAAGATCTAACAGCAAAAGGAAAAGTACTGATCCTTTCATCAGAATTTGGGGTAGGTTTTTTGGTTTTTTGCTTTTTTCCATTTTATCCATGCTTCCTAGGATTCTTTTGTAACCTTTTTAAAGCCTCTACCCTTTTGCTGGTATTGTGCGTGCACCTTATGCTTGAGATCGGTTTTCGTTGATGACCTATAAATACTTCTTTTTAATATTCTTATGGAAACAATTACTGTATTTAGTAATGATAGTGACTGAGGAAGGGCAATGATACATTTATATAGTTGCTATAAGTCTGGGCTTTCTCAAGATTGAAGTGAACAAGTCGGTCCAGAGTGACAGCGGCCCATGCTGCACTCAGTGGGCCTTTCCTGGTCTGTGACCTCTTCCCTCCTGGTCCCACCCCAACTCGAGGGGTCTCCTTGGAGGCAGGATCTGGCCTGCCCCCTTGGCAATAGCAGCTACCGCTGTGCTGAGAGTATCCGCATTCTGGAGTGGATATCCGTGGTCCTTGGGAAGTCAGTTCATACCTACAATTAAGCATTCAGGCTTTTACGTAATTAAGTGTATTTATCACCTAAATCTCGGCGCAGAGGCTGTGCCTATCAGAATCTTGGGAAACCATCCTCAGCATTAATAAGCGCTTTGTTTTGTTTAAATCTTAATATGTATTTTGACGTGTCAAGTAACATTAAAGGAGGCTGAGATTTTTATGTTTATCAGAAAAGGTTTCAGTTTTAACAACAGCTCAGAAAATATTGCTCGAAACCAAACTGTATGCATACCCTTTCATTCGGAAGAAGTGGTAGCGGGCCCCTGGGTGGCTCAGTCGGTTAAGCGCCCGACTCTTGGTTTGGCTCAGGTCACGATCTCGCAGTTCATGAATTCAAGCCCCACGTCAGGCTCTGCACTGACCGCGGGGAGCCTGCTTGGGATTCTCTCTCCCTTTCTTTCTGCCCTTCCCCGGCTCACACACACACGCTCTCTCTCAAAATAAATAAATAAACTTAAAAGCATTTTTTTTTAATAAAAGGAAAAAATGGCAGCAAAGAGTATGAAGTATTCAAGAATGGGAACGTAGGTTCCTGTAGGACAGGCATGAAATAACCCTTTCCTTGATGTAAATGATTCTTATGTCTTGTCACCTCGTAAAAAACTAGTGTGTAATCTAGTATTTAAATTCATGAGCACATGTCTTTTTTTTCCCCCCCTAGGAAGCTGATGCTGTTTGCAACTTAATCTTATCCTTGGTTTACTACTTTTATAATTTAATGCCACTCTCTCGAGGATCCAGGTGAGTGATATCCTATAATTTAAAAATGTTTTTAAATAAAAGTTTTTACGTTGAAAAAACATACTCTTCTTTGCTTGTCCTACCTACCCCCAGGCAATGGCAAGAAACTCCCTTTTGTTTTTTCCAAAATCCACCCAGATATTATGTCCTCAATCTACCATATCATCTAAAGAATTATGAAAGATTGTTCTAAGATAGTGTGCTTAAGTTTTACAGGTTAGGAGGCGCCTGAGGGGCTCAGTCGGTTGACTGTCCAACTCCTGATTTCGGCTCAGGTCATGATCTCGCAGTTCATGAGATTGAACCATGCCTTGGGCTCCGTGCTGACAGGGCGGAACCTGCTTGGGATTGTCTCTCTCCCCCTCTCTTTCTGCCCCTCCCCTGCTCGTTCTCGCTCTCTGTCTCTCTCTCAAAATAAACACACTTGAAAAAAATCTTAAAAAGTTTTACAGGTCAGGGATTCATTCATTCAACACAAATATATTGAAGGCCTACTATGTGCATGCGTTGTACTCACTGTATTTTAACTTCTCGTATTGGCCCAGACTGTTACCCTTCCTTCTTCTCCCCTTCCTCCCAGTTTTTGCCCATCAGTTTTATACTTTTTGATTACCAACCAATTCCATACTACTTTTATTATTGTGAACAAATTCTCACTACTCATGAATCCATCAGGAGCTTTTCAGGTGTCATTAAGACGGGGGGGGGGGGTGAGTCTGCAGAGTTTTCTGTTTATTCTCTGAGCCGTAGATCAGGGAAGGGGCATGTGCTGTTGCTGGCACAGACTTGAATTTACGATATTTTGGCCAAAATAATATACTTGAATGTCCTTAGCTTCAACACTTTAAAAGTAAAGCTGTCCTAAACATGGAAGTAAGTTTTGCTGTGTTGAGAAGGCATGGAGACAAACCAAGAGCATAAATATCGTGATCTCAGCCTAACTGTTATTAGGGTGCGCACTGAACATATGATGTGAGCACGCCCCTGCCCGCCCCCTTTTATCAACCACCTAAGCAGGCTCCACAAGGATAGGCAGCATTTTCCCTTTTGTCCTCACAGCAGCTCTGCTGGCTCGTGGTGACACAGGAGGGGGGTGACATACAACTATAATCACCTGCACTCTTCCCCCCCTCCGCCCCCACCCCCCCAGAGCCTACATGTGTTCAGTCCCTAATCCGGTTGGGTCTGTCCTCTCTACTGCTCGCAGCTACTGCCACAGTTCAAGCCCTCGTCACCCGTACCTTTCTGGCTAGTCTCCCTTCTTCCAGGCTTTCCTCCTTCCCCTCTCTGCCCCAGTTCTTTTGTTTGTTTGGTTGGTTGGTTTTAATTCCAGTACAGGTAACCTACCGTGTTACCCTGGTTTCAGGTGAACAACACAGTGATTCAGCCTCTCTGCCCCCGTTCTTCGTACCTAGCGGCTCAGGTGCAAACTCGGGGTCGTCACGCACAGTGCCCGTCCCATCTGATCCTAGCTTGCCTTGGCCTCCTCACCGCCCTCCTTCCTCTGCCCTTTTACTGCCCTGCGGAGCTTCTCGAGGGTCTTCCCGTTGCCCTGTCCTGCGCGGCTGCCCGCCATGCCTCACCCCTTCGTGTCCACGCGTGCTCTCCCTCTGCACCAGCTACTTCCCTTCCTTCTTCTCTGCCCCCTTTGCTCCACCCCAGCCCGGAAGGTGTAGCCCGCATGCATGCCCTTGGCCTCCGTGGGGTCGTCCCCTTGGGTGACCCCCAGGCTTCGCTCGCTGCACACGGGAGGCTTTGTCTGCAGCTCTCTTGCCATCTGCCTTGTGGGCCTGGCTGCTTGCTCTCAGAGGCCAGAGCCTCATGCTGGTTATCTTCGCCCAGGGTGCCCTGCACAGGGGCACAGGTGGTCGGTGTGTACTAAACGTCAGAAGCAAGAGAGAGTCTGTTACGTGCCAGGAAGGAAATTTACATGATGCGTCAATTTTCCAAGCAGGCTGTTAGCGCAATCTGAGAAGGTGTTCTGCTTTTCTTCTTTGTGGGCCAAAGGTTTTAATGCTTAAACAATAAGATTAATATGTTTGTATTACAAAGTGTATTGTATATATGCATTTTAAAAGCCACGCCGGATGCAGTTGCTGGAAATAGAAGCAGACACATTTTCTAATTCATTACTTTATAGGAATAGAAAAGCCAGGTGGGAAGAAAACTGCTAAATAAAAGAAACACTTTTTCCTGAGAAAAAGAATATTCTGGGGGCGCCTGGGTGGCTCAGTCAGTTGAGCGTCCAACCCTTGATTTCAGCTCAGGTCATGATCTCACGGTTCCTGGGTTCAAGCCCAGCATCAGGTTCTGCGCTGACAGAACGGAGCCTGCTTGGGATTCTCTGTCTCCCTCTCTCTGCCCCTCTCCTTCTTGTTCTCTCTCTCTCTCTCCTTCAAAAATAAATAAACATTGAAAAAAAAAAAAAAGAAGAAGAAGAATGTCCCAAGTCACATTTACCCTTAAAATAGCGAATCTGTAAATATTTTTATTGGAGTAAATCAGTAAATATTTTTAAGACAAACTATTTTGAAGTTTAATTTCTAGAGACTTCTTAAAAGAGACAAAATGTCGTCTTCTATGGTGGAAAGTCCATAATGAGGTTTCACACGATACCTGTCCGTGGACTGGGACTGACTGACTGGTCGTTGTTCTTTGTTTAAACAGTGTGATAGCTTACTCCGTGATCGTGGGAGCGTTGATGGCAAGTGGAAAGGAAGTAACAGGAAAAATTCCCAAAGGGAAGGTACGTTGACGCTGGAAGGGCAGATGGCGGGCTGAGTGCTGAAATTCCAGTCCGTGGGTTTTTGCGGTGCAGTCCAGAAGTTAAACAGATCTCCGAGGGAGCCTTTCTCCCCCACACTAATGCCATCCCTCAACTTCCTTCTTTTTCAGTTAGTCGACTTTGAAGCTATGACAGCCCCGGGTTCAGAAGCCTTTAGCAAAATAGCCAAAAGCTGGATGAACCTGAAAAGGTAACTGTTTGGGGGGGGTCAACAAAAAGACGTTAACCTCCGAAGTAGGGAGGGGACTTCCTGCTCCTTTTGGGGCTGTGCGAGACTGGGGCTGTGCTCCCTTCACGAGTTCTCACTCTGCCTGTGATGGAATCCACGTTGCCAGGGGGCGTGTAAGAACCCCCTGAAAAGGGGAGTCCACAGATGAAAAACAAATAACGAATAAAAGGCAAGGGCACTGGTGTGGGAGAGAAAAGTTACAAACGTCTTCCTTATATAATCAGGGATTCGTCTCTCTTGGCTAATTTTTACCCTTTATCCCAAACTCCTAGGGTTCAGGAGGGAATTGGAGGAGGGGAGGGTGAGCTGGACCCACTTCAGACTTAACTCTGAGTGGGTGCACTTTGTCCGTTCAGCCGCATTTTTACCGCACTGTAGACTTTGAGAAGGTGGCACTGCATTGTAACGTAGGCAAGGAATACATGTGAGTGGTTAGTAAATACTAGTAAATGCTAACCGGACATCATCCCCAGCGGCTACCAGGAGAAGGCCAGCACCCTCCGCCCTTTCCCGATTCTTGTTTCCAGGAAATTTGGGACGAAATTAAACTCGTAGGTGCTTTAATAGTTAATAAACAACAAGCAAATCTCACTGTCTGACCTCATTTATTCTTGCTCCTTCCCCACGTGTTTTACGTCACCTCCAACTTTGCCTGTCCCATCTATTAGACATAACAGCTGCTCTAAGAATTGCTGGGTGATTTGCGCTCCGTTTCAGACAGAGAAATCCATGTCTGTAGTGCACTCTTGTTCGATTTGTAAGTTTTCTATTAGCTTTGTAACGATCGCTGCTAACGGTCACCCTTCGTTCCAGTATATTCTCGTTTCAGGATTGCTCTTCCCACATGTTTTAGTAAGAGGACCATAAGGTCAGCGATCTGGCTTCTGTCTCTTCCACGGTTTCACAGTGTTAACCCTTCAACAATTCTTTAAGAAATGAATAAAAAACTACCTCCCACTGAGCAGGTGCCCTTTCACCCCACCCTTTGGCATCCATTGTCTCCTCCTTTGCTCAGGGTGACTCTGTGAGTTCAGGAGCCTGTCCCCATTGCTACTGATAAGAGTAGGGGCTGGAGAAAGCCCCCTTGCCAATAAGGAGCGAGGTGGGCCTGGGCCCCGTGTCTCTGATTCAAGTCTAGCACGCGCCCCAACCGGACGTGTGTGTGTCACGGTCACGTGTACATCAGAGTTTAATTTTCCTTCCCGAAGACTCTGGTTACACTCTGCAAGCAGCTCGTTGCGGGAGCTGACAGGTATCCCAGCCCACCGCAGTAGAGGCATCCGTTCTGTTCACAGCGCCTCTGACGTTACACACACGGGGTTGTTGGAAAGAGAATAATGTCATAGGAATAAATATAAGCTTTGCCGTTTTTGGTAAATCTGTGTTAATTTTTCTCTTCCTTCTTTGTGTTTCTCTTTTGCAGTATTTCACCTTCTTATAAGAGTCTCCCGTCCGTGTCAGAGGCGTTCCCAACGTTAAGATCAATGATCGAGGTGCTAAACACTGACTCCTCTCCACGTTGTCTTAAGAAACTCTAGTCACGCTGTGGTATTTATACAAGTAAAGGGCCAGACCTCTTGCTTCCTAAGTTATTTTTTAAAACATGGAATTCTAAAGAAACTAGGTCCTTTATTACTTTTGATACCAATTTTTGATAGGAATTGAATACTTGAAATCATTTTCTTTACTTTTGGGAACCATAACAAAAATCACAGAAGAGGGTTTTGGGGGGAAGAGAGCTGGCTCCGTGTCGGGTCAGGAAAGTGTGCCTAGAGGTCACCAGCCTTGTCGGCTTCCACCCACAACGTCATACAGCTCCTTCCTTACGGCCGAGAAGCTCGCTTGAAAAGCCAAAAATCGGTCATTAAAAGGAACAAAACCAGCCACAGCACAGGAGTGTTTCCATTCCTTTAGAGATCTGGGTATTTTTCAAAGACCTCCTTTATGTGCACATCGTGGTAGGCCATCTTGTTTCCCCTCACGTGACATTCACGCGTGCGACCCCCGTTTTATTCGAACGATAGGACACTCGCGGGCCACCACCGTGCCCCACAGCGCTCACAGCCAGGGACGTCTACTGTGACTGATGCAGACTGTATTTGCCAGTGACCCAAACACTGGATTATGGAACCATGTTTTGTTTCGTTTTTTTTTTTTTTGTTTTTTGTTTTCTCTGTGTTGGAAAAAATAAACGAGGGGTGGTTTCTATAACTCACCGGTTTTTGACACTGGATCACATATGTTTTTATTCTGCAAACTAGTGTCACTTACAGGTGTAAAAACGTTCGGGAAATGAATGACTCCCCCCCCCCCCAACCGAGGCAGGGTAAATGACAGTAAAATGGGTTCATTAAATTGTTGCCATTTCCAGATCAGAAACTGTTCGCTGCTCCCCGCTATTTACTCCTTGTCTTGAAATCTCACATAAGGGGTAGCACGCCAGGACATCGTGCTTGACTTTAGTGACGCTGGACGTGAGCAGTTATGTGCCCGGCTCGGTAGAACCCAGCTTTTGATCAAGGTGACCTGTCCTTCGGACACACGCTGTCCGCGCGTTGACACGGCTTCACAGCAGCCACTGAGTGTGGCTCCCGTTCGTGTCTCATCTGGTGGCCACCAGAAGGGGAGGGAATAAGGGTCTACGTCGTCAGGCACACCCCATCTCGTGAACAGATTCCGCCTCCACAGGTCAGTCTTCTCCTGACGCCGGCATTGCGCCCACAGAGGGCAAGCGGCTGTTCTCATTCCACAGGGGGAGGGAGTTGAGGCTCTGGGCCGGGAATGACTCTCCCAAGAGATCGAGCTGGTGAAGCCGTGGTCCTCGCTAAACCCAGGGCCTGCCTTGCCCCACCACGGTCTCCGGAACCAAAAACTCCATCCTCGGGCTTTTCCCAAGCCTCAGAGACGATATCACACAGCACCGTGCAAAGTCCCGTGTATTCCGTTTCTTTGTACTCTCGGCTTCGTGCTGTTTGAGCAGACGGGTCTACCTGCAGACTCTGAAACCACAAAAGAGCTCCTCCAGAGATGCTGTGCGTTGCACAGCAGGATGGCGCTGGCAGGGGTTAAACAAAGTAGAAAGGTGCAGGCTTTTAACCTTTCTGCCCTTTTTGCTTATTTTCTCAAAGCCAGAATTCTTCACTTTTATCAAAGACCTCCCCTCACTTTATTGCTCGCTCTTTAAGATTTTGAATTACGAGATACCGATTTTTCAACTGGGGGAAATGGTCCAGATAAATTAGCTGACTTTTCTAAAATGCAACAATGCGTCGAACCCCCAGAATTGGAATATATCTTTCTCGAAACTTGGTTTACCAACTCCAAATGCCTACCTTTGCATTTTTATTTCAATAGCCCCATTTCTCTTCCTTCAAGTAAGGTGATTATCACATCATCAGAAATACTGAGTTGCTAAATTCTGTGATTTCAAGATGTTTTGGGAAAACATTCCATCTCCTGCCCCAAGTCCCACAACGCTTGGGCCAAGTTGACTGTGGTCCGAACTGTGTTACGTGCAGTTTTGTTTGGTGGCCAAGAAGGTACTAACCGCTGGGGCGCTGTCACGAGAAGCTTTGGAATGCATTTTTATATCATGATATTTCAAGTTTTCACCTCTTCTATTAAATTGAAAAACTGTGCCTAAAAATCAACCAGAGTTCCATCATACAAGTTATTCGCTGTTTAAAGCTTTTTTACACAACATAAATCTCTGTCTTAAAAGTCAGAATTTGGTTTGCTTTTATCCTTAAAATTTCTTTTAAAAAATTTTTTTTTCAACGGTTTTATTTATTTTTGGGACAGAGAGAGACAAAGCATGAATGGGGGAGGGGCAGAGAGAGAGGGAGACACAGAATCGGAAACAGGCTCCAGGCTCCTAGCCATCAGCCCAGAGCCTGACGTGGGGCTCGAACTCACGGACCGCGAGATCGTGACCTGGCTGAAGTCGGACGCTTAACCGACTGCGCCACCCAGGCGCCCCAATCCTTAAAATTTCTTATCAAAACCTCTTGATCATTCTGAGGAAACAAGACTGTTTTATCTGTTTCATTTTTTTTTTCAACGTTTATTTATTTTTGGGACAGAGAGAGACAGAGCATGAATGGGGGAGGGGCAGAGAGAGAGGGAGTCACAGAATCGGAAACAGGCTCCAGGCTCCGAGCCATCAGCCCAGAGCCCGATGCAGGGCTCGAACTCACGGACCGTGAGATCGTGACCTGGCTGAAGTCGGACGCTTAACCGACTGCACCACCCAGGCGCCCCTTTATCTGTTTCATTTTTATCTTTGTAGCTACACATATCCTTTTGGTTTTATGGCATAATGTTAAGCCCTTCCTGATAGGTGTGTGATACCCTCAGCCTCGTCCCCCTCCACCTCCGTGATGAACTGGAAATCCCATGTTTGAGGTCATCTCTGCCCAGGTCAGATGCGAGTGAGAGGCTGTGTTCCCAATGCCCTGCAGGTCGGGCCACAGGTAGCTAGTGGCTATTATATGGGATGGCACAGCCTGGAGAGACCCTAATTAGACTTTAGGATTAAAGTTTTTCCCACAGAAATATTCCCAAGTGATGTTCTCTGGTGGTAACTAATATGATTATGAACTCAATGTCACAGAACTTGAAGGAGTAGCTGAGCTTTATTTGTAAAATTGCTCCTAAGAAACAAAAGATGCAAACTTTCCAAAGACTTAAAAAGATCTTCTAGATAAGGCGTGTTGGTCAAGTAGGAATTTTATGTGGAATTTTCCTAATATACTTATCTTCCAGTAATTTGGAAATAAGGAAATGAGATTTATGTGGATCAGACCAGAGATTAAAAGGCCAGTATGTCCCAAACCAGATTTGGCCGTATTCATGAACATAGCTTAACTTGTCCATAATGGAGCTGCTCATTCCTTGCCCTGAAGTCTGTCCCTTCCCCACTCTTCCTCTTTCATAAATGGCATCCTGCCACCCGGTGGCTCCAGCCAGAAACCCAGGTGGCCTCCTTGGGTCTACACTGGCTCTTCCCTAGTTTCCAAATCACCACCCAGTTCCACATCCCATCCAATACAATTTACTTCTCTAAATACCCCAGAAAAGTTCATGTCTAGCCATCACTGCAGTCCTGCCCCAGCCTAAGCTATTTAAATGTACTTTAACATTAAATAAAAGTAGGGACACCTGGCTGGATCCACGGGTAGAGCATGTGACTCTTGATCTCAGGACCATGACTTCTAGCCCCACATGAGCGTCGAGGTTACTTTTTAAAAAAAATTAAAAGTGAATGCTTTTCCCTCACCTGCACTAGCCCCATTTCAAGTGCTCGGTATTGGGAAGGGCAGATACAGAACATTCCCATCATCACAGAAAGTTCTATTGGGTGGTGCTGTCACCCTAAAGAGAGGAACAGCCCCTCCACATTTCTGTGGGACAGTAATTACAGTGGGAGTCCCTGTGGTTTGAAACGAGTTCAGGCATACACCGCCTATTCCCCTTCCCTCTTCCAGCTACTGGCAGAGTCCTGGTGTCTACCAGGCGCCATGATGACCTGCAGGACTGGGCCGAACTGTCCAACTGCTGTGGAGTTTCCCTTGTTGGCCATCGCTTCTCCATTCTCAGTGCCAAGGTTTGCCGCCATCTTTCCTGGGGGGACTCAAACCAGATGCTTCCCTCTGCAGGGTGAGAGACCCTTTTGGAACTAACACATTTTAACACTTAGGTACCCAGGTTGGCATTTTTCTTAGCGTTGTACATTATTAGCTTATTTAATCCTCTCGAAAACCCCCTTGAGGTAATTAATGTGTGCCTGTCATAGTCTGTTGATAACCAATGTTAGGGTTGGACCAGCCCTTGTGGTTCTTACTGTGATTTCAGGGGCCCTTCAGCGATAACCATTGAGGAACTCTGAAAAAACCAAGGTTTATTATTTACAGGGCCTAAAATTTACATAGCACACACAGAACCACGCAACAAGGTTGTGGCAAGGTCCAGCAAGCATGGACCTAGGGTTCTGCTCTTACTGAGGTTGAGGATGGGAGGACGTAGGGTTTCACGGGCTCACTCTTTTTTTTTTTTTTTAATTTTTTTTTCAACGTTTTTTATTTATTTTTGGGACAGAGAGAGACAGAGCATGAACGGGGGAGGGGCAGAGAGAGAGGGAGACACAGAATCGGAAGCAGGCTCCAGGCTCTGAGCTGTCAGCCCAGAGCGTGACGCGGGGCTCGAACTCCCAGACCGCGAGATCGTGACCTGGCTGAAGTCGGACGCTTAACCGACTGCGCCACCCAGGCGCCCCGACGGGCTCACTCTTTTATTATTAAATGCAACTCTACAGATCCCGTAAAAAGGAGCAAATTTGTCAAGGCTTATAATCTCAGCCAGGACTAGGAATTGTCACTTACTAGGGTCAGAATTTAAAATAATACATCTCTGTCCAGAAATGGATTCTGAATCGGTGAATCCTTTCATTAGCAGGCGTAAGTCTAGAGCGTCCTATACATGCACATTAAGTCCTAAATTACCGGTTTGGTGTAAAAGTAACTTCCGAAGTAAAGCAACCTTCTGCTTCAGGCAAATATGTATGTTTACCCACCCCACTTCACAAAGGTTTAAAATAACGCGTACAAATACATATGACACCAAAGAATAATATCAGCGGCGGAACAATAACTCCATAAACTGTACGCTTAAACGTGTTTTGTATAGACACTTTGTCAGGCTTCTAGCACTTGAATGGCTTCTCAAGGTCACGCGAGCGGGGCTGACAGGGCCGGTGGCAGCCTTCAGTAAGTTGGCACCATCGCCCATCCTGTCGCACAGAACGTCCCCAAAAATCCCTCCCCCGACCTCCGCTCTGCCCCAATCGCGGGCCTTATGGGTTTCAGGCTAAAGAGCCCCGCCCCCTTAGTGCTCTTGGCCATTCACTTTCTCCTTCCACCTCGTCTCCGTAGAAACACTCGTACGTAACAACAGTCCTGATGCTGCTGCGCGGCCAGTGCGGAGTGTAAAGGAGCCATTCTTTTCTCTCTCAAAATCTCGATGCAAGTACGTTTGAAGAAGGCACACGTACGTTTACGCACTGAGGAAACGCCACAAACCCAGCCCACCTTTATAGCCACCATCGAGATGAAGAAGCAGCACGTTACCAGCACCCCCCAGAAATTTACATCCATCTACGTATACAGGCATCCGTGAATATAGGTCATAAATTCTATAGAAATGTAACGAAGGCTACAAGCAGTTCTTTAATGCCATTTCATCACACTATTGACCCAAGTCAGTTAAAACCTTCTGACCTAAGGCTTCCTTCCCTAGCTGTGAACTACGTTTGTTTGATAAAGCCTTTTTTATAGCCTTTACAAAGGCTTTATGAAGCCATTTGCTCTTCTCCATAATGCATCATCTTATTAACATCGGTCCATTCTTCCTTACAGATGTTTTCATTTTTTTCGATACATGGCAGAGTCTGGCTGGCACCCAGTGCGTTACCTACCTACCCTTCCAGTTTTGTGTCAGCAATAAATGATTTCTTAGTGGGATGAGTCCAATAAGAAAAAGCGTATATTCTCTCAGGCTTATTCCAGACCTTATGCCTCTAAAACATTTCTTTTTAAAAAAAAATTTTTTTTAACGTTTATTTATTTTTGAGGCAGAGAGAGACAGAGCATGAGCGGGGAAGGGGCAGAGAGAGAGGGAGACACAGAATCCCAAGCAGGATCCAGGATCTGAGCTGTCAGCACAGAGCCCGACGCGGGGCTCGAACTCCCGAACCGCGAGATCATGACCTGAGCCGGAGTTGGACGCTTAACCGACTGACCCACCCAGGCATTTTTCTAAAGTTCTCCTAACATGACACAATTGATATTCTATTTCTGTTTGTGATTTAAAAAATGTACTGCCTATGAACATTTGCATCTTCAGTGCCTTTAGGTAACCAGTAAAATCTTGGCTGTTGCAATTCATTTAGTATCAACATTTTCATTAAAAAGATCTTCATCGGGGGCGCCTGGGTGGCTCAGTCGGTTAAGCGTCCAACTTCGGCTCAGGTCACGATCTCGCGGTTTGTGAGTTCGAGCCCTGCCTCGGGCCCTGTGCTGACAGCTCAGAGCCTGGAGCCTGCTTGGGATTCTGTGTCTCCCTCTCTCTCTGCCCCTCCCCCGCTCATGCTCTGTCTCTCTCTGTCTCAAAAATAAACAAACATTAAAAAAAAAAAAAAGATCTTCATCTGTCCATCCCCATGCTGCTTGACCACTCTAATGTCTATATCTTGGGTCAGAATATGGGTAACACACATGCCCAGTAGTACAGCTGCAGATCACCTAGTGAACTTGGCCTGGTACAGCCTGAGCCACCCCAAGCTTCCCAACACCCTGTGCACGTGATGAGGCCAGGCAGCATTGAGATCACGCCCTACAACATTTCTCTTGGAACTTTTTTAAGCAGTCAATATCTTAGATAAAAGAGAAAACCCGTCTTGTCAAATTCTTCCCTTCACATAGTGTGAATTCTTCCACGGGGAGGTGTCTTTTCTTAGCAGTGCCTGACTCCAGAGGCTCTCATGATCTCATGGCCTTTGTGACAGTTGCTCATGATAACTGGTAAGCTATGCTGGCAAGGCACAACTTACACAGGACATGATACCAATTCTTCACAGTGTGAGCAGGGGAGGGGCAGAGGGAGAGGGAGACACAGAATCCCAAGCAGGCTCCGGGCTCCGAGCTGTAGGCACAGAGTCCGACTCGGGGCTCGAACTCACAGACCAAGAGATCATGACCTGAGCCCAAGTCGGATGCTTAACCGGCTGAGCTACCCAGGTGCCCCTAGAGCTGCACGTTTTTATATTTAAAAATTGAAGCTATATTTCAAAACTAAGTGAAAAATTCAGCTCTACAGAAGTTTGGTTTTAAATTTGATATTTACGAACTCTGTTGCCTTTAATCGCGTTAGATGATGCTGAGCATTGTAGAAGAAAACGTTGAGAACCAAATATTTTGTTTAAGACATTTTTACATTGACTTTAACTGCCACTTTATGAAAATATATGCAAATTTTGTATACGTTGACTTCAATTACATCTTCCAAACTTTTAATCCTTTAGATTATTACTAGAGCACAAATTAAGTGAAAATCTTGACCATGACACTACTGATTGTATTAAAAGAAGGCAAGAAAGGGGCACCTGGGTGGCTCAGTCGGTTGAGCATCTGACTTCGACTCAGGTCATGATCTCATGGTTCATGGGTTTGAGCCCCGCATGGGGCTCTGTGCTGACAGCTCAGAGCCTGGAGCCTGCTTCCGATTCTGTGTCTCCCTCCCTCTCTGACCCTCCCCTGCTCATGCTCTGTCTCTCTCTGTCTCAAAAATAAATAAACATTAAAAAAAATTTTTTTTAAAGGCAAGAAGTATAATTTTATGGAATTAATACGATTTATGAATCATGCATGTCTGTATTACTCAGGGGGACTTCTCAGTCTGTGGGAGCACCCAGACATGTGTAATTATGACTACATTCAACTGTTTTTGGTATTGTGCAAACTTCTGAATATATAAAACCTGTCGCCTTACATATTTATCTATCTTTGTTGTCATAAAAATGCATTCCGCCAGGAGGACAGAACATACTCTATTTGACAAGGGATGTATGATTTCCAAGTATTTAAACACGTGGGCTTCCATCGTAGTCTTGCTTGGGGCCCTCACAACGTTAGAGGTGGGCCACAGGGGCCCGTCTCTGTCTCTCGCGTCTGGCCCTCTGGCAGCCGCCCCGCCCCCGGCCCTCACGTGGTGGGTGCATGGCTACCACAAGCATTTGCATCAGGGACCCAAAGACATCCGGTCCCCCTCGGCTGTAGGCCCGGAATCTCAGGGGGAGGGCTCTGATTGGGCCATCTCAGGTCAGGTGACCACTCAGACCCATCAATCCCCGCCACAGGGTAGAGTCACGTGATAACCTTGTAGCAAGGACGGAAAGGCAGGATGCGGGCAGGGTTGGGGCTGGCACTCCGGCTTGTCCAGTACGTGTTGCTAGAATGTGGTTTTATGGATTCATTAGAATGTGGTTCAGCAGACCTCTTCTTAGTGGTTTTCAGGTCATGCTTTTAGTAGTGGGTCTTCCATGGAATGTAATGTCCAGAGGTAAAACTTTTTAAACCCAGGTTAGAAGGATAGCTGTCCACCCCAGTTTTCTGGGAACAGTCTCGATTTATGCCAGTTGTCTCATTGTAATTATCGGTAGTGTCCCTCCTCATTCAAAGGTATACTGGTTTAGGTGATAATTCATATGATGCCCCTAATTTTAGTGACTTTATGTTTGGTAGTGTGAACGTTCATTTGAATTCCTGTTCGGCCCACGTGCCCCCTTCCTCCGAGACCCTGCTGGCCATCATTTGGTCCCACGAACCGCTAGAGGCCAAGCAGGGTTCTAGCTGCTGGAGATACAGCTGAGTAAGTCAGAAACCCTGTCTTGAAGGGGTTCCACTAGGAGAGAGAACACAAATTAGGTCATTATAATACAGCCTAAGAAATCTGGTGCAAACAGAGGAGAAGGGAGGAACTCTGCTTGAAAAAAATTGAGAAAGACCCAATAAGGGATAAAACATTGGACCAGGTGACATGAATCTCCACATTGGTGACTTTGGCATATTGGGAGATGCCCCTTATTTTTATTAGCTACCTAATTGAAAACCAAGAAGTTCATCATTGCTCAGATGATTGCTGGTGGGCGAATCATATCCAGGATGGCTTTCTGACCATGAACGTGGGCCACGTCATCCCCAACATCAGTCCTAGAGCAGATGCCTCAAGTGCCTGTAGTCAAGAGAGCCGAGTGGGATGTGCTTGTGCCACAAGTAGGACCCCCAGAATGCCCTCGAGTCCCAGGCAGAGGCACCTGCCAGATTTCATAGTTGGCATCCCCCTGAGACTGATCTAGAACCAAGGAAGGGACACGAACCATGCAAAGTGTTTGGTATGGTGACCTGGCCTCCGATGCCAGCCCGGCCGCCTACCATCAGGCAAATCGCTTAATCTCCCTGGCCTTAATTCATCTGGAAAATGCAACTGTGAAACTAAATCTACAGCCTTTCTTCCAGCTTTAAATTTTCTATTTGTGGTATAGTGAGCTAACTACAAATCCTTAAATCAAATTATCGCTAATGAAGTAGCTAATTTGAGAAGACTCTTTTGGAAAACTCAGAGCCAATGTAAAATAGTTTCTCCTGGGGCATCTGGGTGGCTCAGTCAGTTAAGTGTCAGACTCTTGATTTCGGCTCAGGTCATGATCTCACGTTCAGTTCACGAGATGGAGCTTGCTTGGGATTCATTCTCTCTCTCTCTCTCTCTCTCTCTCTCTCTCTCTGCCCCTCCCCTGCTCTCTCTCAAATATAAATGAATTTTGGGGCGCCTGGGTGGCGCAGTCGGTTAAGCGTCCGACTTCAGCCAGGTCACAATCTTGCGGTCCGTGAGTTTGAGCCCCGCGTCGGGCTCTGGGCTGATGGCTCAGAGCCTGGAGCCTGTTTCCGATTCTGTGTCTCCCTCTCTCTCTGCCCCTCCCCCGTTCATGCTCTGTCTCTCTCTGTCCCAAAAATAAATAAACGTTGAAAAAAAAATTAAAAAAAAAAAAGAAATATTTGAAACACACAAGGCGTATAAAAAATGATACATGAACCCCCAGAGGCTCACCACCTGGCTTCAGAAACCATCCCCCACCGTGCACTCTCCCTCATTCTCATGAGCAGCCCTTGCCATGCCCAAGAGGTAACCTTGACCCTAAGTTCTGAGATCACGGGGCCCATGCATCTCTTCATATTTTTACTACACGTGTAGGTTTCTCTCCTATTTCTTTTTCGCCTATGGCTATCTCTGTAGCAATTTGCATCATTAGAAAACAGATCCTGGAGAACCATGCTTCTCATGAGATGGCTTAAACCCTATATGTAGCTCGCTACTTCTCCTACCTTCTTCATCATAGATGCAGACCATTAAGTTTCCCTAAAACCACGGGTTTTAGGGAAAACCATTGGTGATTGCGGCAAAAAGATGGTTCTCAGGTCATCACATAACAGACAAGGGACATACTGTCTACCTAACAGAGGTGAGGAAGAGCCCTACATGCCATGAAAACCTTTCTCTGTACTCCATTCCCAGTGTTGCACATGTCTTTCCAATATAAGGAAAGCAACAAGATGGGGGACGTGGACCCTGCTTACACAAGTTTGTCTCTTCCTTCCTCCTTTCCTTCCTTCCTTCCTTCCTTCCTTCCTTCCTTCCCCCAACCAACAAATGTTTGTTGAGAACCCACCATAAGTGTCAGGCACTGAGCTAAATGCTGGGGAATAAAACCAAGAAAGACACAGTCCCTGTCCAACCATAGCAGAGTTAAGATAATAGACAAGTAAACAACAATAATAATAGCTCAGAATTGTTGAGCATTTACTCTCTGGCAGACCACTGGGCGAAGCACTTGCTTCTATTATTTCATTTGGTCCTCACGTGAGACATGCTGCGTGGGACATCAAATGGCACCTATGAAAAATATGGAAGCAGAAGAAACACAAGATCATGGAGCTGGGATTTGAACCGTGGCAGACTGAGCCAGAGCCTATGTATCTTTACAAACTTCAGCAATCGTCACTGAAGGAAATCGGTCATTAGGATCAAATGGGAGAGGGCGATGACAGAGGGTGAAAGGTACCATGGGACGCGGGCATCTTGAAATGCTTCTTCGAGGGTGGCTTGGTAATAGGGTTCAACGAGACACCTCTTATCTCAAGCGTAGACAGGTGATTCAGTCCATGCCCTAACAGAGACTTCTGGTATTAATTTCCTTTCATTAATTTGGTGTCGGGGCATTATAAACAAGCTAGTTTCAAGGCCTGGGGAAAAGGTGATGCACCAACGTTGCTAACTTTGGCAATAGAGAGATTCCCTGTTTGCGAAGGGCAGGTGATTCCTGCTAGATGTCCCTGCGCTGATACGTTGAGACCCTGGGGAGCTGCAGAGGAATCTCTCCTTTTAAAAGGGACATGAGGAGGGGTGCCTGGGTGGCTTGGTTGGGTGAGCATCTGACTCGTGGTTCTGGCTCAGATCTCCCAGTTCGTGGGTTTGAGCCCTGTGTCGGGCTCTGTGCTGACCGTGTGGAGCCCACTTGGGATTCTCTCTCTCCTCCTCTCTCTGCCCTTCCATTTGCACGTGCTCTCTCTCTCTCTCTCATAAATAAATCCACTTTAATGAATGAATGAATGAATGAATGAATGAATGAATAATAAAGAAATAAATGGAACGTGAGGCAAGCAGCCTGAGTGGTATGGTCCAGCCAGACCCTAATAATTACGTACGTGAGGTCCTTTCCCTCAGCGTTCTTTACTTTGCCTCCGTGTAAAGTCAGAGTGCCCAGCTACTAAACAAACAGTTGGGTGGAAATCACGAGAGCAAGACGGCAAGTTACAAAAGAGCAAGTCATGGAAGGTCTATGAGGCCTCATGAACAAGGGAGCATAACATCTATAGTCCATGTGGTGGGGGTGGCTATGAAAGGCTCTGCAGAAACCCGCCTCCGCTCTATGCTGTTTCGGTCCTTCTCCGGCGGGACCCCCTTACCAGGAACCAGGATGTAACATTTCATGACAGAAACAAGCCCCTAAGTCTGCCTCTTGGCACATGGGCTCGGATTACTACAATCTACAGGAACAGTTCTGTTTCAAATTCATAGGGAGAATTACCACCCCCCCCGCCTCAGCCCCTCAAAAGGAAAATTCCTCTTATACTCTGAGTCCTGTGCCTACGCGTGCCAACTACGATTATAGCATGCATCCCTGTAAATGCAAGTTAAGTCTCTGTGGATACCTTGCAAATGGATATGTTCGCCTCTTGCCCTCTGCTAGCACTTAATATTAAACAGTGGACTTGCTTCTGAGCAAGACCTGTCTCCAGTAAAGATCCTCTGCGCCAAAACTCAAGAAACTCATGAGGTAGACGTGACTTTTCTGGAGGAAAGCGTTACAATACGTGTGCTTAAAAATGTTTGCTCCTTTATCATTATATAGAACCCTTTGGATGGCAAGAAATAGAAACCTATCCAAGTTAGCTTAGGAAAAAGGGGAGGATTTCCTACAAGGACAAAATACGGTCCTTGCGTTGGCTATAGCCAGGCCCCAGGAAAGGACCAGAAGTGACGGGGTGGCTATAGAGAAGCCGGGATGTTTATGTTGTCTCCCTGAAACCACGTTTTCAAAGAATAGGACTGTGTGTGTGTGTGTGTGTGTGTGTGTGTGTGTGTGTGTGAATCTTTACTGCCCAGGGATTGTCTCACCTGTCTCTCAGCCCCAGTTTTGGGTTCCTACGTACAGTGCTCTGATTGGCCCTGCTCTGTTGCCAAGGAGACAGGGTCACAGGTACAAAACCATGGCCTATCCGCGGAGGGAGAGGGAGATACGGTTTCAAGAAAAGTGAATTGTGCTAATAAGGACCTTCCTTCTGGCATTTATACAAGTTCCAACATATGGGCTTGGTTGAATAAATTATGTATTCCCTCATTTTGGAATACTGACTATTAAGATCATGTTTCAGAATATTTAACAAAATTAGAAAAATGCTCAGAATATTCTTGAGTGTAAGGGGCAAGTCACAGAGTAATATTTAATTTTATATTACATAATAAAAAGAACTTGATTATATAATGAAAATAATTTTACTCATATGTCTAGTTTCTATACATATGTATAGAGACCAGTGTACAAAATAGAATGTTTACATAGTTATATTGTGTGCGTGTGTTTTCTCTATTTCTCAAATATTTTTATGTTGACGTTTATGACTTTTATGATCAAAGTTAATTTTTTTTATATTTTTTAATGTTTATTTATTTTTGAGAGAGAGAGAGCAAGCAGGGGAGGGGCAGAAAGCAAGGAAGACACAGAATCTTAAGCATGCTCCTGGCTCTGAGCTGTCAGCACAGAGCCCGACGCGGGGCTCGAACTCACGGACTGTGAGATCATGACCTGAGCTGAAGTCGGACACTGAACCGACTGAGCCACCCAGGTGCCCCCAGAAGTAAGTTTAATAAAGTTTACCTAAAAAAAGTAGGTGGCTTGGGGAGCCTGGGTGGCTTACTCAGTTAAGGGTCCAACTCTTGATTTCGGCTCAGGTCATGATCTCATGGTCGTGGGATTAAGCCCCGTGTTGGGCTCTGTACCGACAGCACAGAGCTTGCTTGAGGTTCTCTCTCTCCCTCTCTCTCTCAAAATAAATAAAAATAAACATTAAAAAAAAGTGTAAGTGGCTCTTTCTAGGAACCCTTTGGGGAAATAATTAACTGCTTTAAAGTTTTGTAATGTCCTATTTAAATGCTTCTTTTAAAGTCAAGATTTTGAAAAAGCTCCCAGCCTGTAATTACCTTGTTTGAGAAATCAGCTCAAAGAGCTGTGTCTTTAGTATTTACGACATAACTTAAACATCACATGCAACTTAGGAATAATAATTCTAGTGATAGATATTATTGAAAAAATGTGGGCAAGTCAGAAAGGGAAACATATTTGAGGGTAAGATGACAATCACCTTGTTCCACCTAAATCACTGGTGTTTCTTTCTTTACAGTGAAGTGAGAGAACCATGCAGAGGGAGTTTCTCAGTTGATGAGCCCTAACAGAGGGGTTGAGTTAAATGGACCCTTCTCCCATTGCTTAACTGGCACTTGAAGCCTCCCAAAGAATAAAGCCATTGATGGGAGCCTCCTATAGGAGGTTTGGGTACAGGTTTTACCAGGAGTCTTGGGGATGTGACCAAATCTGGAAAAAATCAGCAAAAGCATCAACATGAGTTAGAAAAGTATGTTATCAAATCTCAGAAGAGACTAGTATGTCAGGCCCCATTCTGTTCCCCAATCCCACGAGGGCAGAGCTTCTGGAAGATCAGAGAGGACTTCAAGAAGCCCTTCTCACCAGCTAATCAAAGTAATTCAAAGTCCAAATGCTGTCACTCACTCCCAGATCTACCAGTTCTAGAGCATGTTCCAGGATCAGCTTTAGGTGGTCTCTCATCTGAACCTCTGATTTGTTGTGTTTTTTAATGTTTATTCATTTTTTTTTTTGAGAGAGAGAGAGAGAGAGCAGGAAACTGGTAGAAAGAGAGGGAGACACAGAATCTGAAGCAGGCTCCGGGCTCTGAGCTGTCAGCACAGAGCCTGATGCAGGGCTTGAACCCATAAGCCGTGACAGAGGCTCACCCAACTGAGCTACCCAGGCACCCCTTAGCCTCTTCCTCTGTCCATGGTCCTAGTGTTGCCCTGGCTTCTGCTGGCTTCTTTGGGTGCCTTTTCTTCCTTCCCTAGTCTGGACTGCTTGATCCTGGGCTTGATTCAGAAAGAAGACATAATAATAATAATAATACACAAAACAACAGTGAGTGTTAAAAACAACATAAAAAGTGTTGTGGGAAAACCAAAAGGACCTAATTATTTCTACCTGCAGTGGATTGCTGGGAGCTGGCTAACCAGAGGAGGTGATGAGTGTTTGGTACCTTGGCGGGTAAGTAAAAGTTTGCCAGGTAGGATGGAAGGAACTTCCTAGAAGAAAAACTGGGAAAAAAAGAATCAGAGGTGAAAAAGTGCGTGGCATCCTTGGGATGGCTTGTAGATGGAAGCATGGAGCAGAAGGTGGAGTCTTGCAGTTGTGGTAAGAAATTTCGACTTCATCCTTTGAAGGTAGATTTTATTTGTTTTTATTTTTTATTTATTTTTTTTAAATTTTTTAACGTTTTTTTATTTATTTTTGGGACAGAGAGAGACAGAGCATGAATGGGGGAGGGGCAGAGAGAGAGGGAGACACAGAATCCGAAGCAGGCTCCAGGCTCTGAGCCATCAGCACAGAGCCCGACGTGGGGCTTGAACTCACAGACCGCGAGATCATGACCTGAGCTGAAGTCGGACGCTTAACCAACTGAGCCACCCAGGCGCCCCTGTTTTTATTTTTTTTTTAACGTTTGTTTATTTTTGAGACAGAGAGAGACAGAGCATGAATGGGGGAGGGGGAGAGAGAGAGGGAGACACAGAATCTGAAACAGGCTCCAGGCTCTGAGCGGTCAGCACAGAGCCCGACGCGGGGCTCGAACTCACGGACCGTGAGATCATGACCTGAGCCGAAGTCGGACACTTAATAGACTGAGCCACCCAGGGGCTTCATCTGAAGGTAGATTTTAAAGTGTGGGAAGGATTTGATTAGATTTGCTTACAAAGATCATTAGGCTACATCCCCAAGGCTGGCTGAAAGAGGGCAGGGGGCCTTGGCCCCTATCCCTGACTCCTTTTTTGCAGCCTCAGCCTTCTTGTTCCCCAGCCAGATCCTTAATGGGGACTACATTCTTCTGTTCTTCCATGGTTTTGACCTAGGCCTTTTCTTGTCCCACGTCTGTTCTCATGGTTTAACCATCATCCTGATGCAATTTCTGGCACTGACCTCCCTGTCAACCCTAACCTTGCATTTCCAGGTGCTACTAACTCTATGTACCTGCATGCACCCCCAGCCCCTCAAACTCAACACGTGTGTAGTAGCCACACTCTTTAAATCCTTCCCCCAACACTCCGTTCTTCCCCCTGACTCTTCATTTCTGCCCTTTGTCCCACCATTCTCCAAGTTTCCTGAGCTTAGAGCTTGCTGGCTGTTACCTCCACCTTCTTTTGGTCCTCATGTTTAGCCCATTTTCAAGTCTGTCAAGATTTCTTTGTGATTTCTGACATCTGTGCCTTCCCAGTCTAACTGCACCCATCCTACCTGAGACCCTCTCCACATTTTGATTCTGTTATAGGAACAACAGCATCCAGCTGGGGTCCCAAGTCTCCACTGGCTCTCCTGGATGGTCCTATTCTGGTATCGTTTCTATTCTGTCTTGATTATAGAGGACCACATGTAACGTAAATATCGAGCACAGTCCAAATTACTTTTGAAAGTCCCTTAGGAAGATCCCATATTGAAGTCTGACAAACCATCTCTCCAGAAGTCCAACAGCAACAACAATAATTAAACACAATTGTTTCCTTCCAACATGGGAATAGATTGTGCTTTCTTCTGTCCAGCACTACATAATGTAGTTGACTTGTACTTAGGACTTATTTTGGGAGGGAAAATGTATTTTTAAATATTCCTTCTATGAAAGGTGAACAAGAAAGACTTGAAACGTAGGGGAGGAAAAATAATTTCCCCTCTACCATTCTCAGTTCTTGGCTGAGATTCCTGTAATAATAATAATGATAATAATAATAATAAAAGAAAAAAAAGAACCAAACAGATTTATTGACAGTATAGCTCATGTATACATGGAAGATACTCAGGAAAAAATGAGTAACACTCTGAGGTGGCTTAGAACTCTGGCTTAAAGACCATCTTCAACTAACGACAAGAAAAAAAAGGTATGGGGGAGGAGAGTATTGAGCAGTTACTAGCAAAAGCACAGAAAACAAGAGTAAGGTTTGTTATGCAGATCTGCATCTATAACTTCTCCAGGGATAAGGGTTTAATGTTATTTCAGGGGAGTAGCCTTTGTCTTTCCTCAGGGCAGGGAGAAGGGATGCCTTTGTAAATTTATATCCTGCTTTCAGGCAAAGAGATGGAGGCCAGGGAGCCTTTCTTGTATCAGCTTCTTTTCAATTTCCTTTAGCTAAAAATAATCCTTATGCCACTGGGTTTCTGGGGGCAGGCATATTCTGCCACCTTTCAGGAGTAACCCAGAGCACAGCTGATTCATGCCCACTCTGGGCACATGCTTATGGAAAGGATGTCATGTCACATCTCCCATACTGGCCCCGTCCTTTAAATTCTTAAAAAATATTTGCTATGCAGCTGTAATTCGATAGGAGGGAATCAAGCACAGGTTTTGCTGACACTGCTCAGGTAGGTGGGCCAGTGTGTCCCATGCCTGCATGTAAAGCCCCTCACAGTGCTGGTCAGACCTGGGTGGGCAGAGAAGGTACCTGGGGCCTGCCACCCTGCGCCACCAATTCAGGTGAACTCCAAAGATTTCAAAACTTCTAAATTCAAACTTGGTCTTCTAGGTCTTTATATAGGAATATTTTTCAAGTTAAGAGAATATAATATATAATTTTTAACATGTAATTTTTTTGTTAACCTGATTGATAACTTTTAGCTATTTAGACATATGGTAGGTGAGGCCCTCTCTGTATTCTTGCTCTGGCCCCCATGAACATCAGGATGGCTGGCCATATGCAACACATTTTCCTGAACCAGAGGGCAAAACAGCAGTGGGGGCTTTACTGAACAACGACACAGACACAGCACACACATCTTCAAATTGTGGGTAGGAATTGTGGGAAGTCCTGTGGCTATTCTCTCTCTCTCTCTCTCTCTCTCTCTCTCTCTCTCTCTCTCTCTCCATATCTTCTGGGTCCTTCTGGCTCTCTCTCCCAGACCCTTTTACGCTGCAAGAAAACCCCAAATGCTCCTGATTTTTCTAGGCAGAGAATTTAGATGTGTGCATGGAACCCTGAATTTTCAACCCTTGCTACTCACTAAGGTTCACAGTCCTCAGCATCAGCATCGACTGGAAGCTTGGTGAAAATGCAGGCCCTCTGCTGCCTGAGTAACAACATTCACTTTTCCTCGGAACTCTCAGGGACGCATTTGGGAAATGCTGGAGGAGAGGCCGTCGATGCTATAGTAATCCTGAAGCAGGGAAGGTGATGAGAATTGAGAAGAGAAGGGAAGGAGAGCAGCACGACCCTGAGAGAAGAGTTGCCTCCTAGGACCAGAGCCACCAAGGGGTCTCTGTCTCGTCCGGCAGAGAGGGCTGAGGAGGGTGAGGGCCAGAGGAGCCCTGAAGCTGGGCACTCAGGGGGCAGAGAATGACAGCCAGTGATGTGGAAGGAGGCCTTGGCTTTAGGGACAGAGGGCAGGTGGAGAAGATGAGAGCCTGGAAGTTTTGAGAAAATGAGACGAAGTAGATAACGGAAACAGGAAAGGTTGCACACACATTTGAATGGGAAAGGGACCGGAATGCCACCCAAGCAGCCCTGTGCTTCTCAGGATGCAGAGAAGAGTCTTGGCAGAGGGAGAGCACACAGCCTATGTCCACGCAAACCAGAGCTGGGCAGTAGTTAAAGCGGTTAAAACAGGTCCTATTCAGGACTGTTGCAACGGGGAAAAGAGACCTCAGCACAGACCCGGGCGCAGTTCTAAATACAATATGGGTCAGTGGGGATTTACAGCCAAGGAGCAGGTGCGGTGGGGGGGGGGGGTGGTCAGTGGATGGAAATTATTACTAAGAGGAGACATCGGGGTGGGGGTGGGGGTTCTGCCTGAACAGATTCAACGGGATTCTTGCTGAAGACAAGCCAGGGCAATCCAGTGTCCCCTGGGGGAGGGGCATGAGGAACCCCATTCGATACCGAGGGGGTTCTGGTTAAACTGACTCAGCAGGGTTCTTTCTAGCTAAAATCTGATTTTACAAGTGCACAGATGAACCTAGAAGGTTCAGGAGCCTGACTAAAGTTTGGTCAAGCAAATAGTCTTTGTCACCTGGAGACAGACGGGCAGCTTGGGTGCCTCGCAAGGTGTAAACGCCTGGCCCTCCTAGAATGACCCCGGGCACCCCACGCTTCTGCCCACATCAGGCTGCCACATCCACAGCGTGTGCCTTCCCCCTGGGTCCACACCCCTGAGCCTTCAGAGGCTCCCCCAGCTGAGCCACAGGGGACCTTCCTCCTGTGCCTGCTTTTTGCTGGGCTAAGGAAAGACATTCTGGGGCTGAGGAAGCTAGGACAGGACCCACGGCAGAAGGCGGTGCTCCTTGAGGTGGGTGCCGCCTGAGGACCTTCCTGGGGGCCACGTCCTTTGCCTAAGGTTCTGAGGTCACCTGCTAGACCCATTCCACGTAGCTCCTCCGGGCGCCCATCCTCAGCTCCGGCCTCCCTGCTCTGTGGCGGGCAGCCCTCCTCCTGGGAAATCGTCCTCCCTTCCTTCCCACCCTCCTCCCATGATCCCAATCTCCTCTTGGACTGCTTGCCTCCTCCACCCTTCAGAGCCTCTTTACAGCTTATGTGAAGCCTTTAAAGCTTATCTGAAAGGAGCTCCCATGCTTCCTCTCTGATCCCTAAGAGTGGGGGAGTTAGAGGAGGGGTTGGGGGGAGGAGGGCGAGAGGGGGCGGGGCAGGGCCTTGTAAACACAGGCCATCCAGCCACATCTGCTCTGGGCGTGTGGTGGAACAGAATTTCGTGAGCCTCCTAGCTTTCAGCGCTATGTGCCGGGAACTCCCTTAAGTGTTTTTACATACGTGGCTTCTCTCCGTTAACCCAAACCCAAACGTTGGGAAATGGTTGATTCCGAATTGTTATCCTCGCGGAACACCTACAGAAACTGAGGCACCGGGAGGAAATCGCATCACGCCACGCGTGCCCAGAGATGCGAGGAGTGGCAGGCAGGCGGTCTGGCTCCAGAGCCCAGCCCCTGCCTCTGTGAGGTCGCCTTCCCTTCCAGCCGGCCACCTTCTCCCCCAGGCAGGGAGGGACGCACAGCCCTGTGGCTGGGGAATGACAGGCACCAAGGACGGCGAGCCACGAAAGCACCCAGCAGAACAAAGGGCCAAGTGTCTTTCTCAACACATTTAAAGCTCATAGACACAGCAGGAGCGTTGACAAGCAAGATGCGCTCGGTCTCTGGGTACCAGGCTCCACGTGTATACAGGAGAAAGGAGTTTTTGTTTTGTGTCGTTTCAGAGGCTTAGCGCCGAACGTCACGAGGCCAACGCTTTATGTGTAGAGCTTGGCCCCAGCTCCAAGCACCAGCGGTGGCGACGCAGGGTGCAGGAAGGCTCACTGTTCCAGAAGGAGGGGTGGAGGAGGCAGAGCACCCAGAGGAGAACGCCGCCAGCCCCGCTTGCTCTCACCAGACTGTGGAGACCCAATGGGGCTTCAGGGAACGTCCAAGGATCCGCTCTTGCTCTGCTGGCTTATTCTTTGGAGAGGGAGTTTGGAGAGTGTCCTGCCGTCTCCCCCAAGGTGGTGAGGACAGAGCCCATGAATGGGGAAGAAGAGACTCATGCCACTAACTGCTAAGAAAAAGCAGGGAGCTGTTGCCCAGACCCTGGGCTTCTCTGGCTGCTTTCTGGAGGCAGGTCCTGTGAGCAGGGTGAGGTCACTTCGGCTCCATGGTGGGCAGATGTTGGGGGTCGACAGCAGTGGGTCAGATTCCTGTTCTGCACTGACTAAGGGGGAGGTTTTGGACCCGGGCCTGACCTTTTCGGGATTCTGTGTGCTCCCACATCAGATCCTGGGCACACAGAGATGCTATCGATGAGAAAGCGCAGTAAGGATTCAGGAGATACGTGTTTCCTTCACACACATTCTGGGAATTCTGTCTGCTGTTCATTTTCTGCCTCGCCCATTTGGCGATAAGCTTGGTGAGGGCAGGGTCTTAGCCAGTGTTGTCTCCCAGCGAGTAGCACAGAGTCCGGCACGTATGGGGTGAGTGACCGAGTGAGTGAGTGAGTGAATGAATGAATGAATGCTTACCAAGTGACACGCTGTGTTGGCACGCTAGCTGGAGATTCCCATTTCAACACTGTAATCTATGAGTTTGAGCAAATCACTTTTCTCTGTCTACGCTAGTTTCCCCAACCATTGGGGGAGAGAAATGCAACTTTCTTCTTCTTAAATTTTTTTTTAAATGTTTATTCATCTTTGAGAGACAGAGAGGGACAGAGCATGAGCAGGGAAGGGGCAGAGAGAGGGAGACACAGAATCTGAAGCGGGCTCCAGGCTCTTGAGCTGTCAGCACAGAGCCCGATGCGGGGCTCAAACTCAGGAACTGCGAGATCATGACCTGAGCCGTAGTCGGATGCTCAACCGACTGAGCCACCCAGGGCGCCCCAGCAACTATCTTCTTCTTAACAGGCGTGTCAGCATGTCTATAGCACTCAGAATTTCTTAGATGAAAGTTTCTACTAAACAGATAGGATTCGTTTCAGGAAGTTCCTTGACTTTGCCCCCAAATATATGATACACAGAAAGTCTGGCTTTTGCTCTTTGTGACGGGTTTAGAAAAGAGTGCAGAGATTAGACACAGTTGATGCTATCTAGCTATTGGTAATTGATGTAAGAACATGAGTATTACTTCTGAAATGTAGCTTTCCTGACCTCTCTGGTCTCTATTTTATGATGTTTTCAAAACAGCTTAATCGGGGCTGTCCATATTGCTGGGTCTTCAGCCAGAATGGAGAATGTCCTGCGGTCTCCCCCAGGGGTGAGGTCTTAAGCCATGAGGATAGAGCCCATTCTCCTTCTAGCGACCAAAGGAGCTCCACCATACCCTGTGGACAGGGAGTTCACCTTGGCCGTGTGCAAGGTGGCAGGCTGGAGGCACCAGACCAGCAGAGAGAAGGGACAAAGAGGTGGGCAGAGAGGCACCCTGGGCCACCTGTGTGACCACTATGGCCTTCTTGAAGTCTCTTGGCTGTCCCTGGAGCCACTTGACCATTGTCCTTATGGGGCAGTCAACAGGAGAGGGGATGTGGTGACTGGTGGCCAGATGGCATTTAAAACAAATGTTCAAGAGTCAGTAGAATTTGGATGGGTGGGCATGAGGAAGAAGGGCTTTCCAACCAAATGGACTGATGGGCACAGAGCCAGGAGGGAGAATGCACCTGCCCGTCTGAGGCTTTGGTGATGTGCTGGGAGGCAGGGAGGCCAGTGAAGTCCAGAGAGAATTTAGGTCTAAAGTGGTAACAAAAAGGGAGACATCCAAGTTACTGGCAAGTTTTTCCCTTTCATCCACCTCTCATTCATTTACAAAGTATTTATTGGGGCACCTGGGTGGCTCAGTCAGTTGAGTGTCTGACTCTTGATTTCAGCTCAGGTCATGATCCCAAGGTGGTGAGATCGAGCCCCAGGTCGGGCTCCACTGAGCACGGACCCTGTTTAGGATTCTCTCTCTCTCTCCCTCTCAAAAAAAAAAAAGTACTTATTAAGGTCTCCCCTTGGGCACTGGCCAGTGACTCATTTGCTCGGAAGAGAGAGCCCTTAAAAGAGGTGTGAGCCACCCTCCCTTCCTGTCTTGCATTAGACAAGCGTCAGGTTCATGGATACCAACACACATATTTCATACATTCAGTGTTCTGAAGCGTCTCACCCTCTAGAAATGTGAATGACTCATGGCACTTGATAATTTCAATGTATCTATATTTTCAGAGAAGTTAAATCCATATTTTCACAGAAATTAAAAAAATAAAATACAATCTTGGAAACTGAACAGACAACCGTTTTCACTTTTCCATATCTGTTTCCTTTTTTTTTTTTTTTTTTTTTTTTTTTTTTTTTTTTTTTGGTAACATCTTGGTATTTCAATGGCATATCTGGTTCAAGGGATTTGAGGATACGGATTCAATCCAAGCAGGGACAGTATAGTGAAATATTATGAGAGCCAGAAGGCTATCTTTTTTATTGCATGAAGTTTTGACCAAGTCCCTGAGCTCTGGCTAATGATGAAAGAAGTACGAGAACAAACAGACTCGCATCTCCTGCCAAGCAGAGAGCTCTAGTGGATTCCACTGAACTCCCCAAGAGAGCTGGGATGACCATCTACAGATCCCAAAGTGGTGATGTGCACAAGCCAAGAGCCAGGAGCCCATTTAACTAATGTTGGGGCAGCCTGAAGAGAAGGCAGGAAAATGCATTCCCCATCAAAGAGTGCTTAGATGTCGAGAACAGTTTAGAAGAGCGAGCGGAATTTCCTTGACTTCTCAGTCAATAAATCACTGCCCATTCTTTTATACCTTCCTCCCTAGCAGCCATTTTTATCTCTCCCATTCTCTCTCCCTCTCACAACATTTATACGTTCTTGTTAAACCAAAGACTATATATGAATTTGAAGCCGTTTTCACATTGTCTTAGTTCAGTTCAGGCTGCTCTAACGATAATACCATGGATTTGGGGGCTTGCACAACAAACATTTATTCCCATGGCTCTGGAAACTGGGAAGGCCGAGATGTGGGTATCTGGGGAGGCCCGCTTCCTGGTTTGCAGATGGCTGCCTTCTCCCTCATGTGGTGGAGAGCAACGAGAGAGGCATGCGATTTCCTATTTTCTTATGAAGGCAATATACCATCATGGGGGCCCCATCCTCATGACTTAATCGCCTCCCGAGAGCCCCACCTCCAGAGGCCAGACACTGGGGATTAGGGATTCAACACAGGAATTTGGATGGACACTGAAGTTAATCTGAGATCAAGCTATAAAGGAGATGAACTGTTTCTTTCCTGTCTACTGCTACTTAAAAAAACAATTTTTTTTAAGTTTATTTATTTATTTTGAGAGAGAGAGAAGTGGGGAGGGGATGAGCCCAATGTGGGGCTAGAACTCACAAACTGTAAGATCATGACCTTACCCCAAACCAAGAGTCAGGCGCTTAACTGACAGTCACCCAGGCACCCCTCTACCCACTATTTTTGAGTGATGGCAATCTTGAAGACTTCATGAAGAAGGGGGTATTTGAGCTAGGTCTTAAAGATGGGATTTCTATTTTTAGAGATGGTGGGGTGGGAATTTCAGATGAAGGGGAAAAAAGAATGAACAGTTGCTTCTAGACTTATTCAGATTCTTATAGAGGGCTGAAAATCTCAGAGGCTTTCTAAAGGTGTATTTTCAAGCAACTAGGAGATATTTGTTGTTTTCGAGAAGCCTTTTAGCATTTTTCAGAGCAGTTAAGCCGGTCGTCTTTGCTATGTAAAATATGATGTCAACAGAGAAAGATCCACTTTTGAGCCTCATGCGGGTCATGTGGCTTTGCCTTGAGAAGATGACTGTGTTCCTGAAGGGGCAGGGAGTGCCTCACACCTGCCTGGACTTGGTGACAGACCATGGTCGTCTCAGTGAAAGCTCTCCCTATGGCCGGAAAAATAACCCAAAGCACATTTTTTTTTCTGCCAACAGAAGATTTGTAAACTCATCTCTTTGTCTTTCCTTCGTTCTCCCTTGTCTTAGCATGAGCGTTGCCCTCCAATGGCCAGGGTACTAGTCTTCTAAATAAACCAGGAGCACTCTGGCCCATTGCCCATTCTTTCTGGGTGTGGGAGTGAATAGCAGAGAACAGTCCTCTTGCAGGGTAGCATCTGGAATAACTAGTAACAGATGTAGGAATGAATCATCGTGCTCAGGGAGCCTGCCTGCAACCAAGCTGAAAGCATCTGTAAGGAAGGCTGGCTTTATCCACCGGTACACTGCCCTGTCACGTCATCAAAAGAATCCCTTCCCCAAACTGTCAGCTGTTTGCCACAGTGTCTGGAATTTCACCATTAGGTTCAGCAACCGACTCGCAAAATGTTAGAGCTGGTCAGTCACCTCTTGGAAGCAGAGCTAGAATGTTTGTGGTTTTCCATTACCCTTCAGGGCATCTCCATGGGGGGAGTGGGCACACAGATCGCGTGGGTGGGGGGCGCCTGTGTGTCTCAGTCGGTTAGGCATCTGACTCTTGATATTGGCTCAGGTCATGACCTCATGTTTCGGGAGATCGAGCCCCAAGTGGGGCTCTGGGCCTACATCCTGCTTGGGATTCTCTCTCTTCTCTCTCCCTCTCTCTGCCCCTTCCTGGCATGCTCTCTCTCTCTCAAAATAATTTAAACAAACATGAAAAAAGAAAACAAACAAACCAAAAACCCTCACAAGTTACTTGCTTGGGACAACAAATCCGTTCAACAGACATTTGTACTGACAGCCTATTCAACATTCAGCTGTACGGGAGAGACTTTGGGACGGGCAACAGAAAGAAAGGAGCCCTGCCCCTATCTTCAAGAAAGAAGGTCAAAGTCCTGAAATAGCCACACATAAACACCAAGAAACCTTCCATGTAGGTAAATATGACAAATATAGCTTTATATATATATATATATATATATATATATATATATATACATATATAAATAATTTTCTCCTTCAGTTTCAGTTAAGTCTTCTATCAGAGCGATTTAATTCCTATGAGTTTCTTATAATCTGGAAGTTTCCTTTAGTTATCCCTTATCACCCAGAGCATGGACTTCACATACTTTGGCTGATGGCCCCGATTTATCTCATATCATATTTCTATTATGATTTCTCTGGCAGTAAATCATATTTGATCTGAAATATACATAATTGGGTTGTGCTTTTTTGAAGGCAAGATTTATTTTTGCAACTGCTTGGAAAACCACATGGGACCAAGCTTTAGTATCACAGAAGCCTTCCTACGTGAATTTCAAAGCAAGTTCAAAGATGTTAGTTAAGTTTCCAGAATACATCTTTAAGCATCACCCACACCCCATATGAAACAAAGATTAGGGGGATAATAATGCTAACTATGTAACATTCATTCATTCATTTATTCATGATTCATTCAACAAATAGTCAGTGAGCACTTGCTCTGAACCAGGCTTTCTTGTTCCTAGCAATAAACAAGAGAGATAAGGTTCAGTGGATTCAGGTTAGTAAACTGAGCATATACCTAGCATTGACTTCAATAGAGAGAATAATAATACCAAACTCTTCTCAACCTGGTGGCTTCAGAGTCATTCACATACCCTGTAACCCAGACTATTATCTGGTGGCTTTTCCCACTGCTTCAATATATTATGCTGAGAACATTGTTGATAGCATTTTTTTTTTTTTTTTTTTTGAGAGAGTGAGAGAGAGCGCGCGCAGGGGAGGGGCAGAAAGAGAGGGAGACACAGAATCCGAAGCAGGCTCCAGGCTCTGAGCTGTCAGCACAGAGCCCAAAGCAGGGCTGGAACTCATGAACCGTGAGATCGTGCCCTGAGCTGAAGTCGGTTGCTCAACCTACTGAGCCACCCAGGCGCCCCATAGCAATAACTTTTCTCATAGATCTTGTCACACTGATGACATTCCAAAAATATCTTCTTAGGATTTCTGGTCCAGAATATGATAAGGCTACCTCACATTTAAAACAGAACTTTGCAAGTTATTTCCAGGACTGTGTTCAGAATTATCCAAGTACTACTTTGGAGGCAAAGACCGTAAGTAGCAGCTGAAATGCACATTTTTTGTTCGAAGAGTTCTAAATTCTCATCTGAGACCTGTTATTGTCTTGTACAAAACAGCAAGATGGTAAGGCGGATGAGGGCTCTGTATAATTGTAATTGTTGTGGTCTGGAACACACTTCAAAATGACAAACCTGGCCCCGCTATTGTTGCTTTTCTGCCTACGAAAACTTTCCGTGCCTCTTCAGTTTGCAAATAGCGAGCTGCTGAGAGTTCTTGTGATTTCTGAGATTCCACAGTAAAGCCCGTCATTTATTTCATCCGTGGTTTGGGAGGAAGCAAAGACCACGCAGCCGCTCGGGGAAAACCTGTTCACGTGCAAGGGCAAGACCAAGTACAGGTGTGCTGGCCGCCGGCCCCTACACCTGTCCTGCAGTTCATTTAGGGAAAGGCACTGTGAACACTTCATTTCACGTCTCCGTCTCTTTTAAGAGGAGCGGAAACTAATTTTCTTCGACCGCCCGGACTCTAGTCCAGTCTCCCCAGGTCGTCCCCTTCGGCCTCCTAGCCGCCCGCCCGGCGCCCACCCCTTCTCTGTCGCTCATGGCGCCCGGACCCTGCCCCCGTGTCTTGGCTGGACTCCAAGAAGGCGAGGAAGATGGCTCATCAAAGAAAGGGGCAGGACAGGGATGAGGCGGCCGGTGGCTCGGTCCTGAAATCGGGCTTTCTTGGCACACGGGAGGGAGAAAACTTTCCTTTGTCAAACAAGTGACCACGTGGCGCTATGGCGGTCACCACCAGCAACCCCGTCAGACCGCGGGCCGTGGACTTGGGGGCGCGCCCGCCATCTGCTCAGCAGCCCAAGGGAAGCCCTGAAAAGTGAGGGAGCGGCAGGAAAGCACGAGAGCAATAAAGGCCCGGTAGAATGGCGTGGAGGGCGGGGTTCCGGGAGTGGGGGGCGCGGAGGGTGGGGTTCACGAGAGGGGGCGGGTCCGGGAGGGGGCGGTGGGCAGGATCCCCGGGAGTGGGCGGGTTCGGAGGCGGGGTTCCCGTGGTGGGGCGGGCTCGGTGGGCGGGGTTCTCGGGGGTCGGGGTGGAGAGGGCGGGGTACCGCGGGGGGCTGGCGTGAGGTCGCGGGGCTCCCCCGGGCCGGGAGGGGGCGGAGGGCGGAGTACTCGGGGTTAGAGGGGTGCGCGGGGTTCCCAGAGTTGGGCGGGCGCGGAGGGCGGAGTGCCCGATGGCGGGGAGGTTGCGGAGGGCGGTGTTCCGGGGGGTGGGCGGGCTCGAGAGGCAGGGTCCTCGGGGGTGTCGGGAGAGCGGGGGTACACGGGGGTGCGAGGCGAGAGGTTTCAGGGGCGGGGAGTTTGTCGGGGGGGCGGGGTCCCGGGGGTGGCCGGGCTCGGGCGGCAGGGTCCTGTCGGGTGTGCGGGAGGGCGGCGTCCCCGGGGGTGCGGGCGCGGAGGGCGATTCCCGGGGCCGCGGGGTTCCCGGGTCGGGCGGGCGCGGGGGCGGGGCTGGGGGCGGAAGGGCGCCGCGCTAGCGGGCGGGGAGGGGGCGGGGCTCGCGGGGCGGGGCTCCGGGCTGCGGGGGCGGCGCGGCGCCGGGAGGGGCGCGGGTGGGGGGAGCGGCGGGCAGGCCGGGCATGGCGTCGATGGCGGCGGCGATCGCGGCCTCGCGCTCGGCGGTCATGAGCGGGAACCGGCCTCTGGACGACCGGGAGCGGAAGCGCTTCACCTACTTCTCGTCGCTGAGCCCCATGGCCAGGAAGATCATGCAGGACAAGGAGAAGATCCGCGAGAAGTACGGGCCCGAGTGGGCGCGGCTGCCGCCCGCGCAGCAGGACGAGATCATCGACCGGTGCCTGGTGGGGCCGGGCGCCCCGGCACCCCGCGCCCCCGGGGACCCCGGGGACTCCGAGGAGCTGGCGCGCTTCCCCGGCCTGCGCGGGCCCACGGGCCAGAAGGTGGTGCGCTTCGGGGACGAGGTAGGTGCGGGCGGGGCCGGGGACCCTCTCCCCTCCCCTCGTGGCCCCTGCAGGTCGCGGGGGTCCGGGCTGGCAAGAAGGCGCGGAGATGGGAGTGGGCGCGAGGGGCGTCCCAGGGCCGGGGGCGCGGGGCTAGGGGCTCCCCAGGGGGAGTTTGAGAATCGCCGTGAGGAGGGGGTCTTTAAAGACCCTCCATCTAGACTTGCTCTGCTGGGCCTCACCGGATCCAGAGACTTCTCCGAGCCATAGGCGGCTGCTCTTAAGCGAGGCGGACCACAGTGGAAACGGCAAGGAATTTTCAGCCAGCCAAGCCTGAGTTCTGATCCACTTTGCTACTTGGCTGTATGGCCATGGGTGACTTAACCTCCTAGAGCCTCAGTCCCCACCCCCCTTCCTGGTGTAAGCCAGGATAATGATACCTACCCCGTGCCTGCCAGGGAAGGCACTCGGAAAGTTATATGTATTAATGTTAATATTTGTGATGAGCTGTATGGGGCAGGTGAAATTGTCAAGCAAAATAAGGAGAAGGAAGAGGTGCCTTCCAGGGTTAGGAGGCAAAACCGAAGATGTTTCCCTAAAATGTTTTCCGGGTGAGCAAGCTGTGCAGCTTTGGTTTGGGGTGAGCACAGAGCCCCGTTTTTCCATCAAGAAGCTAAGGGATGAGTTTAAATGGGCTCCAGCAAGCCTTTGCTACATATAAGGGCATGTCTGCATCTCTGATCTGGACACTGTGCCCACACTTTTAGAGGAGAGAAACACTGTAAACCGTACAGGAAAAAACTCAGGGATGCCCCCTTCTTAGTCACGGAGGCCTGGGTGTTCAGTGCCGCTTGGAAACTTGGTCTTTTTCTTTTCTTCTTCTTCTCTTTCTTTGTTTCACTGAAGCCTCTTTGGTGCCATTAGAATTTGCACTGTGGCTGGCTGGCCTTTCACACTGAACTTTTACCATGAAGGGGGAAGTCAAAGGAGCAAGAAGTATAAAAAGAAGTATACAAATGAAACCCGCATTTGTTAAGGCTGCGAGCCTCAAGGAGGGGTGCTGCGCTTGGCAACTTTTTCGGAGGGTGTCGTGGATTGGGGAAGGAAAGGACGGCGAGTTCTAAATCTGATTTTCAGACTTGGGTGTGCTGAGACATTTATTAGTACAAAATGTTTGCGGTCATAAACCCACTTACATGTGAGGGATGTGTGAAATGCGCTGGCACCACTGCCTTCTTCTGACTGAATTCAAAGAAAAGTTCTCCATTGCACTTGAAACTCTGAAGGCTTTGCCAGGAAAAACAAGGGTGTGGTAAACTGGAGCCATGAAAATATAGGTTCAAAATGTATTTGAGAGCTGAAACATTTTCCGTGTGAAAATCCGCCTGTGTATGCAAATGTTTGCAAGTGTGTGTGCTGAGGTTCGAGCGATGAAAAAACATGCATTCCCTCTTTGGAAAAGTCATGAGTAAGTACACATGAGAGGAAGTAAACTTGTAAGTATTTAACAGATGTTGGAGAGTGACTGTCATTTTTCCCTTAGCTTGGCATCCGGCTAAGAATACCCGCATGCCTGCTCATCATTAAAAGGCCCTTGCCATATAAGGGCTCAGTATCACTGATAAGGAAAGATGTGGCCAAGTTCATTTTGTGCTCCAGTTCCTTAACTGGGTACCAGACTGAGCTGTTTCTGAGTCTGTAAACCCAGTGTGACTTAAAAGCAAATGGAACTGTTCAGTGTGGGACCTGCACGCCTCTCCAGGAGCAAACCTGCCCTGCTTTTCGCACTTGAACTCAGCTTTACAAAACGGGCTGGGAACGTGCCCTGACATGGCTCTGACCAACTTTAGCGCAGATGGGCAGAGAGACAGAAGACACCGAATTAGAGGAGGGGTACTTAGGAACATTGCCTGTGGGGTATTTTTTGCTTGTGGTGGCTGTGTGGATTAATGGGACTAGGGGGTTTAAAATGCATTTCCCGAGACCTGGCAGGAGGTTGGCCCCAGACTAGTTGGTGGTCCAGGAGGAGAGCTGTTCATGGAGAGGGCTGGCTCCTAGACACAAGGGACGATGGATGGAGACAGGGGGTGGGGAGTGACCGTGGGTAGGCTGCCAGGCAGAGTGACCTAAATAGGTGACCCAGGTTTGTCCAGAAGGGCCCTAAACCAGAGTGAGTAGGGCACTCTGTCCCTTCCCACTTGATCTGTCTTCTGGTGTCCCAGGGGCCTCGGTAGCCAATCATGGAATGGGGGAGAATGCTCTCCAGGGCCCTCCAGCGTCCTACCCTCTTAACCCCCCCCCTCCTCCCCCCCCCCCCGCCCCCGCACTCCCTGCCCCACATCTTCAGACAGACCTCTGATGGCTGGGTGCTTTGAGTGAATCAGCTCTCTCTGGAGCCACTGTCTGACCCTAGACGATGAGCAGGGACTATTTTTAGTACTTCAGCGAAAGATCACCGGCCTCCTGGCTTTTGAGGCCCTTTCCTAAGGCTGAAGTAGGAGGACTCTGGGCTTTGCAGTCAGTCTTGAGTTTTGGCTCCCCCAGCTTTTTGACTGGGGTGAAATCACAGACCTCTCTGAGCTTCAGCGTTCTCGCCTTTGCGATGGGAGTGACATTAACAGGATGAGAAGAGAGTGAATGCCCACGAAGGGCCTGTGGGCTTACAAGACGGTGAGAATGCCATTGACCCTTGACCAACATGGGTTTGAAGCACGTGGGTCCATTTATATGCAGATTTTTTTCCTGATCAGCACAGTCCTGTAAATGTGTCTTCTCTTCCTTATGAGTTTCTGTATAACATTTTCTTTTCTCTTACTTTCTTGGAAGAATACGGTAAACACACATAACTCACGAAATACGTGTTAATCGACTGCTGATGTGATCGGCAAGGCTTCTGGTCGATAGTAAGCTATTAGTTAAGTTTTGGGGGAGTTGGAAGATCACATGTGGATTTTTAACTGCACAGGTGTCCCTAACCCCGGTGCTGTTCAAGAGGCAACTGTATTAGCCAGTCTCTGTTTCCACTTACAAAAATCATTATTATGAAATAAACATATTCTTCCTGCTGCTAAGCCTGGGGTAGTCCAGTCGGGGTTGCCCAGTCAGAGTTGTCCACGTGAGAGGGAGCTCTGTCCTGGGGGGCTCTGGTGCTGTGCTTTGGGGCACGTATTTGAAGCTTTGATTTGCTCTGTCCACAGCCTGGCCATGATGTGGCCTGTCTCTGGATCGGCAGTGACATCGGCCTCAGATTGTGCCACCCCGCCCTTTCAGCTACCCTAAAAGGCAAAGACATCACCTGTTTCTCTGAATACCCTGTCCCCCGTTGCCAGTAACATTTTTGTATCTCACATTTTAAGTCATATGTGACCAGCATCTAGTCATTAGAAACCTGATTGTGTGTGTGTGTGTATAAATATATATATATAGATAGATATTTATATACACACATTTTTTTTTAATGTTCATTTATTTTTGAGAGAGCACACAACAGAGCGTAAACAGGGGAGGGACAGAGAGAGAGGGAGACACAGACTCCGAAGCAGGCTCCAGGCTCTGAGCTGTCAGCACAGAGCCTGACATGAGGCCGGAACTCAGGAACCGTGAGATCATGACCTGAGCCGAAGTCAGACGCTTAAGTGACTGAGCCACCCAGGCGCTCTGAAACCTGATTGCATAATGATGGCCATCGATTCTGGTGGCCACGAGTATGGTCAGGGGGGACTGCTCTGTGTAGGACTGCTCAGCACTGTGGCATCTGTGTTCATTTTTACCCTCGCTGTCTGTACAGAGAGAAGACCAGGGCTCAGATCCCCCTCCCCTTGCCAGGATGACCAGCCTGGTGCAGGAGGAGATTGGCTGCCTTTGTGCATTGGCCAGGAGGGGACCCGTCAGTTTTCAGTTTTTACTTCCCTTGGGACTCAATTCGGCAAATGTTTCTCAGCCTATTACGTTAGAAACGAGAGGCCCTCTGGCTTTAGGACTGCTTAGGCTGCCCGTAATTTTCACCACCTCCTTTAAAGACTCCCCCCTCGGACATACGATCTTCGCACAGTTTCCACACAAGGCTGCCAGCCCCTCCCGCCCCCCATCCTGTCCCCAAGCATCTCCTGTCAGAGAATCTGGAGCTCCTGCTGGCGGCATACGTCTCTCCTAGCAAAAGAAGCAGAGTGTCCCCAGACCTGGCTTCCATTCCGGCCATGTCACCAGCAAGGCGACCCCTGCTCAGGGCGTAGGTCTCCCTCCATGAAATGAGTGGCAGTCCTGGCTTGGAGCGACATAGATGCTTGGACATGCCCTTCTGGTCCCGTACGTGGTATGAACGGTAAGGCGTGTTTGCAAGCGGATGCCTTTCGCAGTCCGACTTCCCCTGCCACCCTTTAGCAGTAAAGTCTGGGGAATGGCTTACTCTGGGAGATGAGAAGGTCTTCGTTTTAGAAGGTTTTCGAGATCACTCAGTCTGCTTCTGCTGCTTCCCGTTATCAAGTAGGGGGGAGAAAAAAAAACCCCAAAGCTGAACGTTTGCGACCACTCCCAAACCCCTTGCCACCCGTCTCGCAGGATCTGGGTCACGTTCTAGGCTCCACACAGGGACCCAGCAGGTAAGCCTGGAAATTTGGTGTGTTGACTTTTCCCAGACCCACTTGTGCCTCCCGCCTCGCGTAAAGTAGGTGAAGCTGGGTAGGAAGGCTGTTGCCGTGTGCCAGCCCCCCACGACCCTGATCTGGATTTTGCACGTTGGAGAACACAGAGGTTTAGGGCCCTGGAGCCACACAGCGCCACCCCCTCTCGAACAGCTGAGCAAGACCAGCCGCTGTGGGAAGGAAGTGTCCCTCCTGGGCACCCGCCTCTGGCCCCCTCCCGCAGGGATCTGGGGGCTGGCTGGCTGCCCCCTCGCCCCCCTCCGCCTTCACCTCCGTTTCTGGGGCTGAGCCTTGGCCTCCCTGACTCCCTTGACACCCTCTGCACGGCCTGCACTTCTCGGGCCTCTGGGGGTCCATGCCTTGCCAACCCCCCCTCTCCCACCCCTCTCGCTCTTGCTCCCAGCCTTTCCCAGAAGTGATTGCGGGTGGGCCTCCGAGGCCAGGGGGTCAGCATGGAATATCCCGGTTCGGCAAACCTGGCGAAGCTGCTGTCTGTGCTCAGCGTCCTCGGGGCTTTTTCCTCCTCCTCAGGGTCCAGGCTGGCCAGCCTAGGTTTTTTCTTTTTTTTTTGTTAAGTGTATTTATTTTTCTTAGTAACCGCGATACCCAACTTAGGGCCCGAACTCAATGACCCTTAGATCAAGAGCCACACAACACACTCTGCTGACGGAGCCAGCCAGGCACCCCTTGCTTGTGTCTTTTAAAAAATTAACTAATTAAATTGTTACAAAATACATAAAATCGTGTACCTGTACGTTACTGTTAAGAAATCCAAACCATGCAGGAGCAGCCTTGTGAAGCAGTTGGTAGTGTCCTTCTAGAACTTTCCTCAAGTATTAACACCTTCATCAGGTTTGAGGTTGGATACGTGATGGCCTGACACCGGACCCGTAATGTGCATGGACCCCTCTGACCCTTCCCCTGGAGCAGTTTGGTCTTTTCTTGTTTCAGCCTTTGGCAGAAAATAAAAAATAAGAAACTAAAAAAATAAGGGGGAAATCTGAGAGTTGCTTTCTCAGTATTTGGGATTTGTTCTTTAAGGAAGGTGGAATGTGTAATTACGATTCCCACCTTCTGTCTGGTAGAGCCAGGCATTTTTTAGAAAAGATGACAGGGTCCACGTGGCTTTTCGCATCCTGGGACCTGGGTTTCTGTGCCCCGGCTCTGGACAGGAGTTGAGAATGTGGCCCTGAGTTCAGATCCGTTTCCTGGGCCGCGAGGGGGAGGCTGCTGGGCCTCCGCCTCACACTTCCCCCTTGGGAAGGTTCTTTGCCGGGATTAGCACCTGGCCTGCTACCCCACGTAGGAGAGGAAGGGTACTGAGCAGGTGGGCCCTGGGAGCTAAGGGAGCCTGTGGTCCTCTCCCTGGCTCCTGTGGGAGGGTGTGCAGGGAAGGGGTGGGGCAGAGCTGGGAAGCATGTGGGCAGGTCTGGAGTCCCGTCTCATTGACAGGAGTCATTTTCACACTCTCAAGAGTCCCTTAATTCTGGAGAAGAAAATCCTTTTTTTTTTTTTTTTTTTTAAATAATAAAGACCAGACCTGTCTTTTTTTTTTTTTTTTAAATGTTTTAATGTTTATTTATTTTTGAGAGACAGCGAGAACAAACTGGGGAGGGGCAGAGAGAGAGGGAGACACAGGATCTGAAGCAGGCTCTGTGCTGACAGCAGAGAACCCGACACCGGGCTCGAACTCAGGAACCATGAGATGATGACTTGAGCCGAAGTCGGATGCTGAACACACTGAGCCACCCAGGTGCCCCTGGACCTTTCTGTCTGTTGCCTTCAAGCTCTCTTCCACCTCCCCCTGCTCGCATTACCACCGTGGCACCCAGCTTTCGTGTCTGACTTTGTGTTCCCTGTGGAACCTGCCCACTAGTTCAGTCCTAGCTGCCTTTCCGTTGTGGGGACTGAAGTTTTGTCCTTGCGTTTATGGAAACCCTCCTATCTCAGCAGAGTTAAATATATGACAAGTCAGAGGGAAAAGCATCGATTCCATAAATAGATAAATAATGGTCCCTAAAAAGAAGCCGTTGGTTGAAAAAAAGGGCATATTTTAATCATTCTTCTTCCTCACTCCCCTGTCTTTTTTTTTTTTTTTAAAGTAAACTTTGTTTTCTAGAGCAGTTTTAGGTTGAGAGCAAAACTGAGCAGAAAGTACAGAGATTTCTTGTGTTCTCCTTGCCCCCACGTACACACAGCACCCGCACCCCCCCGCAACAGCCCCGCTCAGAGTGGTGCACCTGTTACTTTGGATGAACCCGCACTGATGCATCAGCATCCACCAGAGTCAGTAGTTCACATTGGGGCTGACTCTTGCGAGCGTTCAATGGGTCAAGCCAAACGTATGACAACACGTAGCCATCATACGGCATAGTTTACCGCCCTAAACATCCTGTGCTCCGCCTGGTTGTCCCTCCCATCCCCAAGCCCCGCTCTCGGTCCTGTCTCCATAGTTTGGCCTTTTCCAGAATGTCAGGTAGTGGGAGCCAGAGAGTCTGTAGCATTTTCAGATTGGCTTCTGTCATCGAGTAATATGCGTCGCAGGCCCTTTCACAGCTTGATAGCTCATTTCTTTGTAGCGCCGAATAACAAACCATTGTCTGGGGGAACCGCGGTGTATTTATCATGCACCTGCTGAGGGACATCTCCGTTGCTTCCCAAGTCTTGGAAATTACGAGTGAAGCTGCTCTAAACATCCGCGTGCCGGTTTCTGTGCGGATGTAGGTTTTCAACTTGTCTGGTTGCATACCACGGAGAGGGATTGTCTCACCCGCTTCTACCGTGCTGCTGCTGACACGGAACAGCTCCCCAGGGACAATGTGCTCCGTGCTGGATGTGCCGGGAAGCCCAGACCACGTGACATCACTAGAGGGCCGCGACAGTCAGCGACAGAGGGGAGTTTCTGTCCCCTTCTCCAGGCTCTGCCGGCTGAGCCTGATTTGTCCGACCTGTGGTGTCTCACAGTTTAAATTTTTTACCTTTAAGTCAAGGTGCCACCATCTGTCAACCAGAATCTCCTCTAATTTAGGGACTTCAGGAGCACAGTGACGATGTGTGGTTCCAGTGAGCACCTTGCCATGTTCCAGGATCCTGACACTGCTTCTGAATTACTCAAGGAGCACGTCTATTTCTGGGATGCTCGGTGGTTGGGATTCTAACTCCCGTCGGCACTGAAATTTAGCCAACTGTGCACCGTATTCCTACGTTCTGAGGACGTTCTGACTCCAGCAGATGAGAGTGTTTCGTCCGTAAACGGTTGCATACTTCTTGTAGGTATGCAACAGCGTCGTTAGAAATGCAGCTGCACTCGTTTCGTAGGTCATCTTTGAATGCGTATGGAGGAATAAGGGAATGAATGTTTTCAAATGCGAATTGCATTATGCTGGAGCCTTGCAGCATATCAGGAGACTGTTCATTTGCCTCGGGTGATTATACTAATGCGCAGAGCCCTGGTCTCGCCTTGCTCCAGAGTAGGATGGGAGAGAGCTGGCCCAGAAGCCCCGGGCTTCTCGTGAGAGCAGCTTGAACCCTGGGTGGGTTTGGGAGGAGGTCCTGTCTGGGGATGATGAGAGCCACCTAGCAGTAGTGACTGAGGGCACCACTGCCCGTGGTGTGGACTGGGCAGACAGAGGCGGGCCCCTGTGCCCCGGAGGTCCGCAGGCGCAGGCAGCCTGGGGTGGCCCTGTGGCCAAGTGCTCACAATGTGCGGGGAGCCTGGCGTCTCACGGTGAGCGGAACCAGGTAAAGCTGCCCCGTGGAACAACGACATTAGAAGTAGGGAGTTGTTAGCGTTGTAAAACTGGGGCAGATGGGACCTACAGGTTCTGCCGGTTGTAACAGCACCCTAGGGGACGCCAATTTACAGTCAGGCCCGGGAACGGCTGGGGTACAGGCCCCCTCGAGAGCGTCTGGAGTCTGGTGTCTGTGATCAGTGCCTGCGTGAACCCCAGGCACGTGGGAAGGAGCCATTCCCATCGAATACCTGGGACAGGTGTGCCTGCCACAGAGAGGGTGCAGTTTGTTCGGGCCAAGGTGGCAGACAGGCCCCCAGCCTTCAGAGAGGCCCAGGGTGTAGCCTAGACCTCCCAAGTGCTGCAGGGTCTCAGAAACGGTTTTTCAGATGTTCCAGGAAAGGTGCGGCTTCCTGTCTGCTGGCCCCTAGTGGCCTGGCCTTGTGCGGTGGGAGGTCAGAGGCCACCTCAGATAGCCCATGCCTCCGGGTCGGCCTCCTTCTTAGGGTGGGCCTGTAGAGGACCTAAGGGACACCCAGCGCAGACAGTGCTGTCCACAGGTGCCATCGGCCCCACACGCTTGAGACGCAACGATAAAATTCGCTGGCCCTGAAAGCGGAAAGAAAGTTACAAAAGAATAAATGCTCAGTCGTGTCTAACCTGGTTCATTAAGAGGAAAGGTTGATATTTGTAAAATTTCACCATACTTGAAGTCAATTTTAAGTCCAGAGTTTCTCATTCCGGAATAATTTTAGAATAGTCATGACTTTTACAGAGAAATCATTCTCTGACCACGACTTTTAACCCGAAGACCTTAGGTAGTAGCCAGAGGCACCACGGTAATTAATTAGGAAGTGCTGAGTTTTGAGCATTCTTGACTTTTGTAGGGTTTTTTTTTCCAGGGGGGACTTTTTTTTTGAAAAACAGATTTTATTTTTTAGAGATAGGTTCTTAGCAAAACGAGTGGAAAACCCCTCCCTCCACACGTGCACAGCCTCCCCCACTGTCAACATCGGCCGCCAGAGTGGAACGTTTTTTACAGTGGATGAGCCTACTCGACACATCGTCGTTGCCCAAAGCGTGTGGTTGACATTGGGGTTTATTCTTGATGGGGCACATTCTGTAGGTTTTGAGAACAGGATCCATCACTACAGTATATGGTATCAAGTGTTTTCATTGCTCCTAAATCCTCTGCGCTCTGCCCTCTCTCGAACTCCAGCAACCACAGATCTTTTTACTGTCTTTGTGATTTTGCCTTTTCCAGAACGCATACAGTTGGACTCATCCAGTACGTAGCCTTTTCAGATCTCTTTATTGTGGGAGAATATACATAACATAAAATGGACGCTTCTAACCATTTTTAAGTATACGTTTAGTATATCCGCACTGCTGTGCAGCCATTAGCACTCTCTGTTTCTAGAACTTTACCATCACCCGTCAGAAACTCCGAATCCAGGGCTGCTTGGGCGGCTCAGTCGGTTAAGAGTGACTCTTTTATTTATTTATTTATTTATTTTTTTTCAACGTTTATTTATTTTTGGGACAGAGAGAGACAGAGCATGAACGGGGGAGGGGCAGAGAGAGAGGGAGACAGAATCGGAAACAGGCTCCAGGCTCTGAGCCATCAGCCCAGAGCCCGACGCGGGGCTCGAACTCACGGACCGCGAGATCGTGACCTGGCTGAAGTCGGACGCTTAGCCGACTGCGCCACCCAGGCGCCCCAAGAGTCACTCTTGATTTCCACTCAGATCATGATCTCACAGTGGGTGGGATCGAGCCCTGCGTCAGGCTCTGCACTGAAAGGGTGGTGCCTGCTTGGGATTCTCTCTCCCTCTCTCTCTCTCTGTGCCTCTCTCTCTCAAAATAAGTAAACATTAAAAAAAAAAGAAACTTTGAATCCTTTAAACAATGATTTCCCATTCCAGCTGCCCCCCTGGTGAGCTCTATTCTCCTTCCTGTCTCCGTGAATTTGCCTCGTCTGGGTACCTCAAATAGCTGGCATGACATCTGCCCTTGGGTGACTGGCACATTCATTTAGCAATGTCTTCAGGGTTCATCCAGGTTGTAGCCTGATTCAGAATTTCCTTCCTTTTGAAAGCTGAGTAGTATTCTGCTACCAGACGTGTTTGTCCCATTTTGTGTGTTCATCTGTTGACGGACGTTTGCGTTGTTTTCACGTTCTGGCTCCCACGCGCGTAACTCGGCCGTGCGTACTGGCGTTCGAGCATCTGTTCAAGTGGCTGCTTCGTGAGATCATGATCTGAGCCGAAGTCGGATGCTTAACCGACTGAGCCACCCAGGCGCCCCTAATTCTTTTAATAATAGTAATGGCTATGTTTTTTTTTTTTTTTAACGGTTATTTTTGAGACAGAGAGAGACAGAGCATGAACGGGGGAGGGGCAGAGAGAGAGGGAGACACAGAATTGGAAGCAGGCTCCAGGCTCTGAGCCATCAGCCCAGAGCCTGACGCGGGGCTCGAACTCACAGACCGCGAGATCGTGACCTGAGCTGAAGTCGGACACTTAACCGACTGAGCCACCCAGGCGCCCCAATAATGGCTATGTTTAACACCAGGTTAAAAAATCCCTAAACCTCTCACAGTCCACTTTTGCGTGGGTTGGCGCGAGCCCACTCCAGCCCACGGCTGACTGTGGCCTCCGAAAGGGGGGCCCCACAGAGATCTTAAAACACTCCGGCCTCCATTCTTTTCCCAAACAGTAAAGTAAATGCCGGAGATTTTGTGCAAAGATGCGTTCTGGTACTACGGGCGGAGAATAGACATTCTTTTTTATTTATTTATTTTTTTTTTTAAGTACTTTCTCCATTGGGAGGTGAACATTACGTTGGGCGAATATTTTCCAGCAAGAGCGAATCAGGGCCTCTGAGATGTCAGAGGAAAGACTAGTTGGTGTCTGTGCATCCGGGAGTCCTTGGAGCCACGTGGAGAAGAGCAGAGCCTCCCACGTGTTAATTTCCAGGGGCTGTGTGTCCTGTGGCTCTCGGTGGCTTCCCTTCTGCGTTTTGCCCTGCTCTTTTGGGATCTAGTGACTTCTAGGCTTCTTCCCGTGCCGTGCTGCAGAGAGGAAGTCGTTTCCAGAGAGATGCGGCGCTGTCTCTGGCACAGACCTCCCTCGTGGAGAGGAATTCGACTGTGAGGGTAACTCTGGGCCACGACCGAGCCCCCACTCCATGACATCCCGTGGTCTAAGCGGCAGGCGTGGTTTGGTGCTTCGATCGTTTCCGGTCTCGGGCACCAGGAGGGCTGGCGGGGGCGCCTTGCAAGCAACCCCTACAGAAAGCACGTGTGGGCATCCACCAGCGCATGCCTGGCCACGTTTTGGTTGCCTGCCGGTCATCGCGGGACTGGAAGAAAAGAGAACACTGTGTGTGCCCGCACCGCCACTCTGCAGTTCTGAGGCCCTTTTGCATCCAGCTGCCCGGGGAGCCTCTTCCCAGCGCTGGAGCGCGCGGCCTCGGCTGACATCAGAGCTTCCGCAACATTTGTGCTCGGCGTGTTTATTCTTGTCAGGCGTTTTAGTATTTTTATGAGCTCAGGATTGCAGAAATCTAAGGAATTTGCCCCTCGACTGAGTTTCTTGCTGGCCGCAAACAAAAGACTGTTGACCTGACACCAAGTTGGGGAGGGTTCACGGTGGGACCCCCCTCTCTGTCTTCGACCCCCTTGGAATTTCAGCTCACATGGGCTGCAGCCACTGGTGACTGCTGGCTCACCAGGCTCCCGGCTCAGTCCGTGCTCCTGTGAGTCTGCGCTCATTTTCCTTGCAAAGCCAAAAGCTGTGTTTTCATTTTGGCCGATCTCAGCCGTGTAGCTAATATTTAAGGCTAGGTCATAGCCCATGATAAGGGGAGTCCGGCTCCAGCATGCCCTTGGCCACTGGGTCTGCTCCCTTCTGTGCTCTGCCTGTGCAGTTAATCTCCACGCACCTCCTCTGTCCCCGGGGGCGGCCCCCCTGGGCTGTCCCACCTCGGGTTGGAAGGACCACATTTGCCAGTGGATTTCCCATTCCTTTGCCCCCACAGCTCCAAATCCAGAATAAATGATACGTAAGTGCCACGAGCCTCCTTCACTTTCCCCACGTAGGAAAAAAATCCTTCTTGTTTTATTATTCTAGGAGGAGCTTAGAGCTTCCTGAGCTCATAGACTTTGGGAGACTTTCAGGTCCTTTGGCTCGGCGGTGCCGTCCACCAGCCACCCCCCTGCACACACAGGCTGGGCTGGACGCAGGAATCCCCTGCCGCTGAAGCTAGGCCTGCAGCCCCTCTCTCTTGTCACAAAGGCCCGTTGGTTCCCATTCCTCCTGGTGGCCCACTTTCGTTTTTGGAGGGACAAGAGTTTGTAAACTGAGTTTGTAAACCTGGGGTTTAGCTGGAGCTCCAAATGGCAGGGCAGTGGCCCACGTTCTAGCTCATTAGTAGTTTTTGCCCTGAGAGCCAGGCTCATGGGGCCGATGCAAACCGGCCCAGAGGCTAAGGTGGGGACAGCGCTGCTCCCAAAGTAGGGCATCCGCAGACCCAGAGGGGGACAGAGCCTGATGGCCTAACTCTGGGGGTGGGAGCACCTCTCTTAGTGGGGGTGCTTTAAGCAAGGGCCGTCCCAATTTTTTTTTTTTTAATATTTATTTATTTTGGGGGAGAGCACAAGCGGGAGAGGGACAGACGGAGCGGGCTCTGTGCTGACAGGCTGACAGTGGCGAGCCCGCTGTGGGGCTCGAACTCGCAAACTGTGAGACCGTGACCTGAGCAGAAGCCGGATGCTCAGCCGACTAAGCCACCCAGGCGCCCCCAGGACCGTCCCAATTTAAAATACTTTAACCCATTTTCAGCGTGTCCCAACTTTCGGTTCCGAAAATATCCCCAGCGGAAGCAGGCACAGAGGAGACGTTTGGTAGCACAGGAAGACGGCTGGGGGCTCGGAGGGGGTAGCCAGGAAAAGGCGACGTTCTCCTCATTTGTTCAGGCCAGTGTGCAAAACACGTTGGATCCGAGGTCAGATTCTCAGTTCCGGTTCTGGAGGGTGCTTTCCATCGTGTGCTGCTGGGGAACGTGGGGGTGACTTCAGAGCTCTCCTTACCAGTAGGCACCTGTACTAAATGGGGATGTTCATTGATGTTGCCAGTCGGCCCTTTCGAGATCTCTGCTGGGCACATGGGGGGGGGGGGCACGGAGGCTCAGCTGCACTGGCTTTGGCTGGAGGGTTATTGCCTGACATTCTGTTCCCATGTTGATCGTTACAACAGCCCTGCAAGGGAAGCGTGATTCTCCTCTTCCAGATGAGGAAACGGAGGCTCCGAAGGCTGCCTCATCTTCCCATAATGTCTAGTCCTCCTAGAGCTGAGGCTCAAGTCTGTAAAGCCCCTTCCCCTTTCTGCTCACATCCCGATCATCGATTCCCTCCCCCTCTGCCCCCCCCCTCCCCCAGGGCCTCCCTCCCATTCATTCACTGAGCCTCCTTTGGGTGGGGGAGGGGCGTGCCTGGCCACCTCCAAAAAGGTGAGGGTGAGGCCAGACTGAGAAGGTCAGCGCAGTCTACGCAGAGCATCCAAACGTCAGGCTTGCTCCAAGCCAGGAGTTGGGATGAGTCCTAAGTCTTACTTACCCTGTGGCCTTGGGTGGATGTTTGCATGGGGTATGTTTGGGTTTGGGTTTCAGATTTATTCTCGCATTTTTATTTCAGGACATAACTTGGCAAGATGAGCACTCTGCCCCTTTCTCCTGGGAAACGAGGGTAAGTTGGATTAAATTTAGATTTGTTTGTCCTTTTGAAAAAGAATGGCATGGTTGTGTATTTTTCTTGTAGCTCTCGGTGGACTCAGAAGGCGGAGGCCCCACCATCCTGCTGCAGGTGATGCCCCCCTGCTGGTGGAAAAGGAGAGGAGGGGAGACCGTGGAGATGAGCTAGGAAACCTGTGGGGGGGCATCGTGATGGAATTGAAGTGGTCGCCCCTTGACCAGGACCCCGGCCGTCCTGGGAAAGCAGAGTCAGCCCCATCCGGGGCTTTCTCTGCTCCTGGCTCTGCTGACCAATACTCAGCACCTTAGTGGGGGCGCTCCGTAAAGCAAAGCTTGGAGAGAAGCTTTTGAGGGGGGGCAGGCGTTATTAAAATGAACTCAGGGTAGGGGCAGGAGAGGGACAGTGGCAGAGATGAGACTGCAGATCTATCAAAATTGCCTGCAAGAGTCTGCCTGGAGGCGTGACAGTCCTGGGGACGGCGGGTGGGGAGGAAAAAAGGACATACACTCCTGGAAGCCTGTGAAGTTGATGAGGCAGTGGATACACATGGACAGGTGTTAGCGGTACAGTGCAGCTTGGATCGCTAATCCCTAGTCCCTTGGTCACTTTGATGGTGATGATGATGATAGATGATGATTCTTGCTAGAGTTGATTCATGGCATCAAGCTTAACTGACTTTGTCTATCCCCCCCCCCCCCCCCCCCCCCCCGTCCTGCCTCGCTGCTCCGGTAGAAGTGCGTTAGTAGGGGGCCAAGCAACCAAAAGGCAGGTGTCTGTAACCCAACTAAAACGAGCAAGAGTCTAGAACGTTTAGTGCTGCGTGTCAGAGGGTTCTCCCCATAATGGGGTGACGAGGACAGCAGTGTGCCTGGAACGGGGCTCAGACTTGAGGTCAGATCAGGGCTCTGAAGTGCCTGTTCTTGCAGGGGCTTGTTGGCTGGGCCCACATTGCTCATCCCAGCGGAAATGGGCGTGCAGGGGCCTGCGGAGAGGGTGGGTCAGAGCGGGGCAGGGCAGCGAGGGGGTCCACAAGACACCCGGGAAACCCTCATGTGGGGGGACCTGTGTCTGAAAATGGAACATTTGACAGGGTTCCGGCGGACGAGGGCAGGGGGCGCTGTTGCCTACAGGCAGAGCTGCTGAGTGGGCCCCGTGTGACCTGAGCCGTCCCCAGATGGGGAGGTGCACGACCTGGTCCTCACGTGAGAGCTGGGAGGCGGTTTTGGAAATACGTGTTGTCAATGCAGGTGCACGTGTCCACCTGGTGGGTGCGGATGCCCGCTGCCTTTAGCGCACCTTTACGTGGGGTCCTGAACATCCCACGTCTGCACCCAGCATGTGCCCGTGTTTTATTTCCACTGCAGATGAGTAATCTAGGTCTGTGCAGAGGGCGGCGCAAGCAAAACAGTGTGCCTGGAAGCTGGGGTCTCCCTAGGGATCTGGACCCCGGTCGAAGGACATCCAGGAGCAGCCTGGAAACACAGTGGCTCCTGAAACCAGCGAGGAATCCCCTGTCTAGTGACACTGTCAGGGAAGCTGTGGGTGGGTAGAGACTGCATCGTCACGTTGGCGTTCAGCCAGGAGCCGCAGTCTTCTTTTTGGGCTCCCTGGTGAATAACTGAGGAGCACTAACCCTGCCTGTGATATCTACCGGTAACAGACAAATAGACGCTCTGCAGGGTGGGACCAAGCAGCCTCGGACGCAGTAGCCCAGAAAGCAGCACAGACTTCCCCAGACTGGGTCCTACGTTTGAGGATACCACAGCGACGAAGGCACGGAGGTCAAAAGAGTGATGACGGCCTACGCTCTGCGTCCGTCTCATGCCCCATGAGAATATCAGCTCTATTAAGAATTTACCTTGTGAAATATTACTGAACCTGCTATTTTGGGGACAGGACACTCCATCTGTTATTAACTTGCTGCAGTGACAGTCTGGGACAAGGATGGGCGGTGGTTGGAGCAGGTGCCGAGATGGGGCTCAGCCACCGGGGCCAGTGTGGGGCATAGGTGAACGAGAACGAGGACAGCTAACTGTCCCACATAGATCACACCCTGTGCTGGTGCTGAGGGTCCACATCTGCCAGCCAGGTCCCCCAGGCCCCTTGTCAGTTGAGAAGCCTCTGGAAGTTAATCGGTGTCGCCCCCTTTGCAGAAAACCAGCTTATGTAACCAACGGGCGGGCTCACTCGGGGTCCTCACCTTTTGGTTTGATCTCTTGAAGTTGGACTTACAGAGTTTAGCGTTAGAACCTTGTAGAGACAAAGCAGAGAACATTCCAGAGAGCAGAGAGGCTCGGCTCCACTCTGTTTGCACAAGTCAGCGTTGAGTTCTAGAAAGCGCCACCACTCACCAACCCGGCCTGAACTTGGAGCGCCCTGCCTCCTTGTTTTCCGGGCGTCGTCACACTCTCCCTGAGGGCTGGTGAGAACCTCTTTGGAGAGCTGCGAACAGGAGGTGGTTTTAGGCGGCCCTGATCTCCAGGCGTGGGATTCGGGGCCCAGCAGCGGGTTCTCTTGCTCTTCAGTAGTTATCTGTTGATGCATAACAGACTACCCCACAGCTCCATGGCCCAAAGCGGACATTTATTTGCTTATGATTCTGGGGCTCAGCAGGCTGGGCAGGGCTCCCCCAGCCGTTCTTCTGTTGGCCTTGTTCACTCACCAACTCTTTCTCTGCTCTGACTTCTTAGCCTGGCAGTCATGTCATCCGAGGCCAGGGTCAGCCTGACCGAGGGTCTTGACTGTTGGCAGAACTGAGAATGCCAGGAGCTTGACCGATCGTTGTTAACTCTGTGTGGGCTCCTCCGTTTAGGCCAGCCCATGGGGGTGCCACCCACGGAGAGTGAGCTGGCCCTGTGCTTGGGGGCCAGGAGTCCCTGCCCCAGCGGAACGCAGCTGTGATCGGGAGTGCCCTTGAGGGCTGGGGGCCAAGTGCAGAACGGTCTGTGGAAGAGTACCCCCTTGTTCAAGTCCTGCTTTGTCTTCCAGCCCAGCCCTCCCTGCCTGGGGCGCGTCCTTCTGAGACTGAGCTGCCCTGGCGCCCCTGTTTCTCTGCCCTCTTCCAGCACGGAGGGGAGGCTCAGAGGGAGAACTGCCCGCCCCAGCTGGGGGTGAGTGGGGCCGTTATCTTTCCCACCCATCTGTCAGCCTGTGGGCCCCCCTCGGTGGATTCCTTTCTCATGCTACTGATCTTTTGAGAGGAAGAAACTCAGTGCTTGGAATGCTCCAGAGAGGGGAGGCAGGGAGCAGAGAGGATTCTTGGCATTCCCCCGTGGGTCTGGGCTGGGGAATTTAGAGGAGATGTCTGCAGAGGCAGGTCAGGCCCTGGCGCTGGGTTGCTGGGCTCTAGGGACAACCCCCCTTCAAAGCATGCACCCCTCCCCCTGCCCCAGATGTCTGGCTTCTTTCTGTCCGTCTTGGTCCTCCTCCCAGTTTGCATTGCCTATTTGGGGATGATAAGTTGGCTGGTGGGGATCGGTTCGTTGATTTCCTTCTGCATCAAAAGGTCTCTGAGGGCCAATATAAACCATTCCCAGAGTAGGGAGGCCTTCCCGCCCCTTCCTTGGGAAGAAGAGTAGGCACTTAGGAGGCTTTGTGCTGAATTTTTGAAAGATCCGTGAATGATATCACACTTCCTGCGTGCTGTGTGCTCTGGGTCCAGGATGTACACACACGTTGAATTCTTTCGCCCCTGGGAGATCAGTGTCCCTGCTCTTGCTCTGGGTCAGGGTTTTGGGCAGGGGCTCGAAGAACACTGTAACTGGCAGGCGGCTTGAATCCACGGAGAGAGATTGGAGCGCAAGTCCTTTTGGCTTGCGGGTGGCTCCCGCCCGTGGCGGGACAGAAGGGCATCCCATCAGGGTGTTCAGTGCCTAGAGGAGTCCCTTGCTTCCAGCCTGTAGCTCTGCTTGCCTTCTCTCCTTACTGCCAGTGACAGTTTGGAGCCACCCTGTGCCCCCATCCCAGCCCGATTCCTGTGCTGCTTGAGGTCCCCAGACCTTCATCGCCCAGACCCCCATCTCTGCCCAGCAGTCACGGCTCCCTCCTCGTTGCCCCCCAGCACCCGTTCTGACCCTGGCTCACCTTCCTGAGAGTCAGAGCTGAGCCCTGTGGCACCCTGACCTTTCCTGGGTCTCTGTGTGTGGAGGGATGTGTCTGTTCCTTCAGCCCAGTGGCCCTAGCCCTGCACCTCTGGCCGCAGGGGTCTTTCCGGCTGGTATGTCCTGTGGCCCTCAGCCCCGTGCCCCAGACACCGTGCTCTCCTGCCCCAGGAGCCATGGCCTTTCCTGCCTCAGTGCCATTGCTCACCCCCCACCCCATCCATCTGTGAGGATCCGGTCTGTCCTCCAGACGCGCTGCAAACCCGCGTTCTTCTGATTCCCACGGCTCCCATGCCCCCCATCTTTGCTGAGCACCTGCCGTGCCTTCTCTTGTGTGAGCCTCGCAACAGCCCCGTTTTACAGATAAGAAAATGAAGGCATGGAGTGCGGGGTGTGGACTAGACATCCGAGTCCAGGACCATATACATAAGCTGTGCCGTAGCAACCTGGCTGCCTCTTAGATGAAAATGTGGCGTTACTATTGTTGTCCCCGTGAGATGATGAGCCCCTGGCGGGGGGGGGGGGGGGGGAGGGCAGTGGAGGCTGTCATTGGCCCCTAACCTTGGAAACTCGGCACCCGGGGCCGCGGTGCACCTCCCAGCTGTTGGGCCTCTGTTGGGTTTTTCCCCAGGCTCACTCTGCCCGACATATGGGCATGGGGGCTGGAGCAGGATTAATCCACGTGTCTGTAGGTCCCCTTGCTCCCTGGGAAAAGTATAGGAGTATGTAATTTAGCCCCTGGTCCGAGCCCAGTGCCTGGGGATTGGGGGCGGGGAATCCACCGGGCCCTGCCCCTCCCCCCGCGGGCCCGGAGGGTCTGACGTCCCCAGTGGCCAAGTCCTGCCGCGCCTTCCCTGTCAGGCTGTCACTTCTCCTGGTTTTGTGATTCTAAAAGTTTTTCGTACCTTCTCCTCTTTCCTTCTTTGGAGGAGGAGGTGGGAGAATAAATGCTAGATGGCTTGTGGGCTTATTCAGATTTGCTCCAGTAAACTAGGATGTTTCCTGACAACGCTTCTGTAGCCTTTGTCTCAACAATTTCGATGGGTCAGACGCTGCCAAGCCCAACAGTTAGTTTTGGCTGCACGCACTCCCCCTTTACTGAAATATTACACATTCCTCTCCAGTGAGCGGGGCGTAAAAATAGATCCTGGGCTCGGTTGTGGTCTTTCTGTTTTTAGAACGGACGCGGCCAGCTGAGACCCAGTTCCCCACATGGGGTGACTGACGCCCAGTCCTGGCTTGGCCGGACGAGATCCTCCCGCGCCGTCCTCCCTCGGGCTTTAGCTAGCGCCCGGGACGTGGACGTGGGGGGTGATGAGCTGTCACCGTTGCTGCGACGGGGGCCGGGGGGGGGTTCCCCTTTACTCCCCCATCTCCCGTCTCAAAGATTGCATGAGACTGCAGAGTCGGATTCCCCCACCCTGACTTCCCGTCCATCCCCGGGTGGGCGAGCTGGAGTCATTGACCCGTTGGCTGCTCTTCCCAGGCTGCATCCTTCTGCCGGGCCCCGGCTCGATGTCGCCCAGCGTTGGTGGACGCGGCCGACGCCGCCTCCCTTCCCAAGGGCGCTTTCTCCACCCCAAGAAAAACAGCCTTCTTCCCAGAAATAAGAGAGCGGCATCTGGAACTTCGTTATCCTTGCACTTTCCACCTTCCGGTGGTCATCACGGGGGTCCACAAGAGGCCCCCTTGTTAGACCTGTCAGTTCCACGAGGCAGGGCCGTCCCCGTCCTGCTCACTGACCCATGCCAGTGTCAGAAGGGCGCCCCTCACACCTGTCTCTCAGAACCTCTGCTATGGCATAGCCTTCAGAGGTCTGGTGGAAGGCGAGGGGGACAGTCCCCAGCAGTCTCCGGACTGCAGGCTCTGACGAAGTCCACAGGACAGGACGGTGGCTTGGCCACACTACTTGGGGGGAAGCTTTGCAGCCCAGACTCCATGACCTGACACTGGGCACCCAAAATGGGGGCTCCAGAGTAGCATTCACCCCGGCTCTGCTACGTGTCCCTGCTGTGGACAATAGGTACCATGAGCCAGGCCCCTGGTGACCAGAGGAAGGCAGGCAGGAAGGCGTGAGAGGAGCCAGAGCCCAGAGGGGAGCCACTGGGACTATTGCCAACGCCCCATGCAGACTTCTGACCAGGTGGCACTGTCCCTCGAGGAGTGCCGCTCGGTCTCCGATTGCCCAAGGCGCCATGGGCACAGCCTCCGTCATTCTGTCGTTGCGTTCAAGGATGTCACATCCAGCCAGTGCTGCTTGGGCGCCTTTCCAGCGATGGCCCGAAGCAGTCTGGGAACCACTGTGACTGCCTCCTCTCCACAGCATCCCTGGCTCGGTCCGTGGCTGCCTTCCACGTAGACAGTTGCTCAGCCTAGCCTTCCAGAGCCTTCTGAGCAGAGATCCCACTGGAGAAATTGCTGATCCTAAAAAAGCCCGAGGCTTGTTGAAGTGTTCGCTTTTAAGTGCCTTCCTTACGTTGCAATTTCCAGATCAAAGTCAACGCCATTCTAAGCCTTGGTCTCCACTTCCGAGGTATCTTTAGCAACTTGCTTACTTAAAGAAACCCATCCTCTCTATGCCCACAGGCTCCCTGTATTCTAGTGTGGAATTTGGAAATATGCAGAGTACTGAGAATAGTTCATTCAAAAACAGCCCTTTAGAAAGTCAGATTAGATCATCAACATATTTACAGAAGGCCTGCTGTGTGCAAGGCTCTCCGGTGTCTATGTGGATGTCATCCCTGGTGGCCACTGGTTTCTATACCTGGCGTGATGCCCAGCACGACCAGATCCAGGTTGGACAGTTCACTGAATTGCTCCCCATGTCCCATTTGCTCATCTGTAGAATGAAAATTAAAACAAAAAACAAAACACCCAGCCCAAGGGGCTCCTGGGTGGCTCAGTCCGACGCTTGATTTCAGCTCAAGTCACGATCTCACGGTTTCGGGAGTTCGAGCCCTGCCTCGGACTCAGTGCGCTTACCACGCGGAGCCTGCTTGGGATTCTCCCTCTCTCTCTCTCTGCCCCTTCCCCGCTCACACTCCCTCTGTCTCCAGATAAATAAACATAAAAAAAAAAAAAAAACCAAACCCAGTCCAACAACAACGAAAAAGCACCCGATGCATTAGACGCACTCGAGCACCCGCGACCGTCAGAGCTTTGACGTCTTTTCCTTGGCGTAACCGCGAGCTTCAGGGCACCTGTGCTCGTGATTCGAACGTAGTTTTTTTCTCGTGGCTTTATCACATCTCATTTACAAGCCTTGAGTAGTGACCTGTGGCCACCAGAGCCCAGGCTTTTGGAGAAGTGTCAGACTGAGACCGCAGGCCAGTTTGTGAAACCAAGCGAAGGCATATGCCTTCAAGTAACGAAGAACCGTGTTTTGTACGTTAAGTTAGCACGGTTTTGAATTCCGCTGTGTCCACGTGGAAACAGTAACTGAAAATATCCTCTGATACATCGCTGGGCTGGTGGCGTTAGAAATCGGGGCAGCCCTGGCAAACAAGCTGGCTGGTATGCACCTAGAACCGCAAGAGAGGGAAGCTTTTGTGTTGACATTTCACTTCGGGAAGCCGATCTGAAGAAACGAAGTCCACACGGGCGAGCGCTGTAGGCACGAAGGTGGTTGTGGCAGCCTTAATGGTAAGAACACAGGTCAGAAGATGCAGGTTGTCCGCGAGTGAGAAAACCGTTAAGTAGACGGTGAGGCAGCTCCTCAGGGAAGTAGCTTGTATGCAGTACAAATAATGGTCACAAAGACCACATAACCCCGTGGGCCGCGCTCACGAGTAAGTGAAAACACAACACCCCGAATTACATGCGTAACAGAACCACCACCGCCTCCTATGATACGTGTACGAAAATGGCTCCCCCAAAATGCAAAAGGTAGAAAGAAAATGCTTTTTTCCTGATTCCTCGACTCTGCGCATTATCCGTTCAGTTTCATTGCTTTTATTAAAAAAAAGAAGAAGAAGAGGAGGATCTGAGAGCAAAGTGGGGAGGAAGAGAGGAATGTTCAAGATTGTTCGAGATTGATTTTAGAGATGGTTGAGGCGGGAGACTGCTTGCTGTGCAGGCCCGGGAGGCCCCGTCCGTGTGCTCTGGCCTGGAGATGGGGCTTGGGATTCCTTCCATCTAATGATTTGTTCTCCAGGACAGAGCAGCACTGGCGTTTTTAGAGGCCGCCGTGCTGAGCAGTCTCGGACCAAGGAAGGCATTTCTGGGACAACCGGGCCAGGTGGGGGCGCTGCCCTGGCCTCGGGGGCCTAGGCTCACAGGTGGGCGATGGCATCCGGCTTCCAGGACCAGGACGAGGTCAGAGCTGCAGAGCCCTGCTGAGCGGGGAGCGTCCCAGCAGAGGACCCTTCTGCGTGACACACGGTCTTGCTTGGCTTGTGAGGCCACAACAAATACGGGGGCGGGGGGGGGGGTCAAACAGCAGACGTTCATTTCGCACAGTCGTAGAGGCCGGGAGGTCAAGGTGACAGTGCGACGGGGTTCTGGTGAGAACCCGCTTTCCTAGCTTGCAGGACAGCCGCCTCCTCGTGTCCGTGAGCGGTGGGAGAGAGATCCTTGCCCTTGTGTCTGTGTTGATAAGGACACCGGTCTCATCGTGGGGGGCCCCACTCTCATGACCTCATCTCAGACTGATCACCCCTCAAAGGCCCCACCTCCTGTTACCGTCACTTTGGAAGTTAGGGCTTCCGCAGGAGAACTGGGGCACACAGGCGTGCATTCTGTGGCAGGCTTCGAGAAGGCAGAGCGGGCGAGGCCGGGTGGGTCGGGTCCCCGAGGCTGCACCCAGGCCCACCCTTGACCTTCGTGGTTTTGTCCAGGAAAGCAGGGTCTGGCTTGGTTGGTTTCTTTCACGCTTGTCCGCCCTCCCGCCACCCTAGGTCAGGAGCGAAGGGCCTGGGCGGTGGGGGCCGGGTGTTGACCTTCACGGCCGTGCTGTGCCCGGCTGGGCCGTGCACCTTCTCAATCACCTTCCCAGGGAGGGCGGTCACCGCCAGACAGCTCCTCCTCTGGAAGGCGCTGGAATCAGTCCCGACAAGACAAGGGGGTGCTCTGCTCCCCAGGCAGTGAGGCCTCAGTCATCAGTGAGTCAGAGCCTCTGCGCCGTTGGGGGCCTGGGTGGCCGCGCTCCCGTGTGGTGGGTTGGCCGATGGCCGTCCTGAGGGGCAGACGGTTTCGACAGATGGACGACACCCAGTGTTGATGTTGCCGGGCGCACAGAGGTGTGAGCTGGTGCAGCCCTTGCACCGGATTGTAAGGCTGACTCTCTCCCTTCTGTGTCCCCGCTGCAGAGTCAGATGGAGTTCAGCGTGTGCTCCTTGTCTATCCAAGAGCCGGGCAGCGGCCCGGCCGGCGAGCCGAGGCAGTCTAAAGCCTCCCAGGGCTCGCAGGCCCTCCGGCCCTCCCAGGGCGGCAAGTCCTCCAGCCTGGATGCCCTGGGTCCCGCCCGGAAGGAAGAGGAAGCTTCCTTCTGGAAGATCAATGCCGAGCGCTCCCGGGGAGAGGGGCCTGAGGCCGAGTTCCAGTCGCTGACCCCCAGCCAGATCAAGTCCATGGAGAAGGGTGAAAAGGTCTTGCCTGCCTGTTACCGGCAGGACCCCGCCCTGAAGGACAGGGAGGCCAAGGCCGAAAGGCCCGGCAACCTCCGCCAGGAGCAGCGTGGCCTCCCCTGCGTCAGCATCGAGCCCGAGAGACCCCAGCCCGTCCAGGCCCGCCCCAGCACCACCCCGTCCGAGCCCGAGGGGAAGCTTTCCTCTCCCGAGGCCAGGCGGGAGGACGTGGAGGACGGAGAAGACTCTCTGTTCTCGGAACCCATGCCTACACAGGTGAGTGGCCGCCTCCTCCGGGGGGGACCCCGGAAGACCTCCCACAAGACGGGTGGGCCACAGATGCCCCTCCCTGGGCATCTGGGGCATCTGGGCCACAGATGCTTGCTTCTTCCCCTCCCCCTTCCTCCCGCTGCCCACTCCTTGGGCGACTTTTGGGATCGGGAGAGCGGCGACTGACCAATCCGCCAGGGGCGTGTTTCGTGGGTCCATCTCGGTGCCATGACTTGGTTGCCCGTTACTCGTGGTGTGCCTCAGATGCCAGCTGCCTTTCCCCACGTGTGTGAGGGCAGGTAGGGGAGGGACCGCAGGAGGGCGGTGAACACAGGAGATCGCAGGGGGGAGGCGGTCAGTGTGGGAGGGGTTCGGACGCCCCCCTCCACCGAGGGGTCTGTAAAGTTGGGCTGGGTGTTGGGGAGGAGGGGACCGGCGGATGCCCCAAAGGGGGCACGGAGGAAGCAGGCAGGACCCCTGAGCCTCCCCCAAGAGCGGCCACACTGCCGCAGGAAACTCTCGCTTCAAGGAGTGATTGGCGGCTACTCGTTTCCTAGCAGGGTAGGGTTATGTGTCCAGCGAGGAATCCTAAGGAAGGAGTTCTTTTGGGGGGGGAAGCAAAAGAAAGATCTGAGAGGGTCACCGGGTGAGGAGGAGGAGTATGTCGTGAAGGTGAATAAGGGTGAGTGCTTTCTGAGTGTTTTCCCATTTCTTTGTGGAAGAAATCGACCATTGTCTTTACCAATTGGTCTGAGACAGTGAAGAGAAAGCCCAGTGTTTGGTTAGGACTTTAAAGGGATCTAGTGTTGGAGGATTGCATCAAGCAAACAAACAAAACAACCCCAAAAGTCATTATATTTCAAATTCCCGGGAAGCCTTGGTTTTGTTTGTTTTTTTTTAATTTTTTTTTAATTTTTTTTTTTGAATGTATTTTTGAGAGAGAGAAAGCACGGGAGGGACAGAGAGAGAGAGAGAGAGAGAGAGAGAGAGAGAGAGAGACAGAATCCAAAGACAGGCTCCAGGCTCTGAGCTAGGTGTCAGCACAGAGCTGGACGCGGGGCTCGAACCCACGACCCGCGAGATCATGACCTGAGGCGAAGTCGGACGCTTTGCTGGCTGAGCCACCCGGGCGCCCCGGGAAGCCTTGGTTTTGAGACGTGGATTTACGATGAACAAAGCCATAGTTTGGGTGCAGGCATGGCTGAGAACCATTTCTGGGGGGAAATCATGGATAGCTCATGTACGTGGGTGAGACCACAGACAAGGTCCTGGGTCCCGTCCATCTCAGAGATGGACAGCACACCCCGGGGAACATTAGTGCTTCCTGGCAGTCAGACGCATTGTGTGAGTCCCGACGCGGGGAGGGCAGGAGGGATCGAAAGAGACCACCTGCTCCCACACGAGGATGGCCAGAGGGAGGAAAAGAGTGGTCTTTAGGATTGGGTCTGGACTTGGAGCCTGGGGAAGTTACCTATTGGCCAGGCAGTTGGACACGCCTGGGGGCCACGCCACCACAAGCCCTTCTCAGTGTGGGCCTTGCTGGTTTTCTCCATGTTAGCAGACTCTTTGGCTGTCTTTTTTTTTTTTTCCCCTGTTAACTCATATGTAAAAAAATGTCTATCGTGGTTAAATACATGTAACGTACCATGTGCCATATTGAGTATACGGTAGACCCAGGGGTCGTGACACGAGATGCGTTCGCGTTGTTACGCAGCCATCGCCGCCATCCATCCACAGAACTCTTCCATCTGGGAAGATGAAACTCCACACCCATCGGCCGACTCCCTATTCCCTCCTCCCCCAGCCCCTGGCAGCCGCCATCCTACTTTATATTTTCGCGAATTTGACGACTCTTCGCGTCTCACGTAAGCGGAATCAGACAGCGTCCATCTTTTTGTGACCGGCCTGTTGCCCTCCGCGTCGTGGCCTCGGGGTTCACCCACGTCGTGCCATGGGTCAGAATTGCCTTCCTTCTGAAGGCCAAATAATATTCCACCGTATGGATTTATCTTCATTGTTTGTCCATTCAGTCTGCTGATGGACGCTTGGGTGGCTTCCGTTGCCTGGCCGTTTGTGAATAATGCTCCTTGTGAACGCGGCCGTACGAGTATCTGTCCCAAGACCCTGCTTTCCATCCCTTGGGATATATCACCAGAAGAGGAACTGATAGATCGTACGGTAATTCCGTGCTTAACTTCCTGAGGAACCGCCATACTGTTTCTAGCAGTGGCTGTGCCATCTCGCTTCCCCACGACAGTGCGCAAGAAGGCCGCGTTTTCCGCATCCTCACCGCCGCGTGTTCTCTCTCCTTCTTGGTTGTAGCCACCCTAATGGCTGGGAGATGGTATCTGTGGGTCTCCTCGTGGTTTGGATTCGCAGGCCTCCAGTACTCGGCGATGTCGACTCTCTTTCCATGTTGCTTCTTGGCCATTTGTGTATCTCTTTTTTGGAGGCACGTCTCTTCCGATCCCTTGTCCAGTTCTAGCAGCCGTGTCTTGTCACGTTGAGCTGTGGTCGTCCGCTGGGTGTTTCCCGGAATGGGGTTCCGGGTGCCTCCGCTGCTCTCTCAGCAGGTGGCCTTGTGAGTTGTCCTCTCGAAGAAGGGGGGGGGGGCCCTGTGACAGGAGCTCCGCCCGCCTTCCGCCAGCCGCCCCTTAGCTTTCTAGCCCGTTCTTTCAGCGTCCCCACCCTCTTGAGCCAGCGTTCTCGGCCCCTCCCTGCCCTGCCTCCTGGGGTACCCTGCCCCATCTCTTGGCTCCATTCTGTGTCTGTACCCTTCTCGCCCGCCTCCTCTTTCTGACACACATGCCAGGCTGGCCTCCGTGCCTCCGCAGTGATCTTTCTCTCATACCCGGCACCTGGCTCTTCCTCTGACGTGTAGAGTATGAGAGAGTCGTAATCGCAGAGACGTAGGAAAGTGGAGGGGGAGGGCAGAGCCAGCGACCGCACGTGAAATCCTTGGAAAGAACGGATTCCTGAGTGCAAAGCAGAGAGGGAAGTGGCCAACCTCACCGAAGGAACCGGTAGGAAAGCTGTGAATGTGCTTAGTCCTTTGCCGCGTTGTCTCCACGTAGGCAGTTTGCCATTGGCCAGTTACGTGGAGGGTGGGGTGTCACGGTGTCCTGTCCTCACCCGGGAGGGCTGCAGCCCGCCGGCGGACCCCCGCGCTTGTGCTAGAAAGCAGTAGAAAGACTGTCTTTGTCATTTGTCCTCTTATTCCATGATGACTCAGTTCCAAGATGCCTGTCCCTGCACAGACAGAGGACATACATTTTTCTCCTCTTCTCTGGGGGTAGGTCTGTAAACTTGCTCTCAGACCTGCCTGGGGACGGAGGGGGAGAAGTGTTGGATCCCGGAGCGGGTAGCTCACCCTGAAGTTTATTTCATTTTCTGGTCCCAAGCACTGAGGCAAATTGAGGTCAGGGAGCCTCCGAGATAAAAGCAAGGCATCTCATTTGGGTCAATTTAAATGAGATGCTGTTTTTAGATTATACATAACTAAAAAAAAAAAAAAAGTGTATCTTACTTTGCTGTGTTTCTGTCCCTCCCGCAGGTCACCTCAAGTAATGTCGTCTTGAAGACAGGATTTGATTTTCTGGACAACTGGTAAAATGTATCAGACAACCAAATAATAAGAATAAAACCAAGAACCCCTAAATGTTTTCCAAAGTGGTGTGGTGGAGGAGGATAAAAAAAAAAGGGCAATATTTCCCTGTGTATTTTCCTGGTTTCCGTACGCTCTTTTCTTAATCATTTGGAAACTGGTAAATATCGCCTTGTCCGGATTTCCAGATTTTTCTCTTTTTTGGTAAGGCCAGATATATATGCTATTTTCAGTGATTTGATAAACAGAAGTTTTACATTTGGAATTTTTAAACGACCGTTAAGGCATTGAGTAGGTCTCGTGAATAAAGCCTCTGTTCCCAATTCCACCCCGTTTTCCCCCCTCCCCGGAGAAAGAGTTTTCTCATCGTGTCCCCAAAACCATAAAAGCGATTTCCGTCTCTTTCTCCTTTAGCCTCTCCCCTTTTGAAATGAGCGGCGTGCGCTTTGCCGGGTGGCTGTCGGTGATGCCCTCGGCTGTGGCGGCCTCAGTGTGCCGGGCTGGCCGTGACCGCGGGAAGATTCCTCCCCACCCAGCATTCCCGGATGCCCAGGGCTCCCTGACGCCACGCCTCTTGCATCGTGTGCCACGCTGTACCCTCACGTCATGTCCGGGAACCCCACTGTTGGCACATAACAGAGATGGTCTTCAAGCCGCCCCGATCCGTACTCGAGCTGTTCGTCGTCGTTTAAGAAGAGTTGCATGTTTAAAAGTTTTGTATTAACTTGTCATTATTTTGTATGTAGAGTTAGAGGTTGTGAGGCTCCACTTCTTCTTGGGCGTGTACTGGTTTCCGTTTGGAGGTTCTTTGCTCCTCCTGTGGCCCCGGTGGGTGTTCCCGGGTCCGGGGCATCTGCAGGAATGAAGGGCAGGTGGCAGGTGTTGGAGGACAGAGCCCTTCTGATCGGTTGCAGTAGAACCTTCCAGCGGGAGGCTGGCAGGGGCGGTGGACGTCCTTCATCCCAAGGACTGCTTAGACTCTCCTGATGGATCTCTCTGCCATCCCTGACCACCAGCAGAAGGAGTCATCTCTGCAGCGCCCCAGCAGCGCCCCCTGGAGACCCCTTGCGGTCCTATCCACGGTCCTATCCACGGCAGCCAGACTGCTGCCCGCTGCAGTTCAGTTGGAGGTGGCCCCCAGGCTGCCTGGGCAAGGTGGCCCATGCCCCAGGCGTGGTGGGTGGGGCAGGGCGAGGAGGAGAGTGGCCCTTACCCTGGGAAGCCTGCACCCTGCCCGTTGGCCCCGAGCTGCGCCCCCTGCTGGACATGCCCGAGCGTGATCTACACGTTGCCTCTCACTGTGTTCTCCTCACCTGAAGCCTTAACCCCTGTGAGTCCTGCGAGTGAGCGCCCGGTTTCAGTACCAAGGTGTGTCTTTTTAAAAATGCGTCTCTGTCTCATACGACATCCTTAAGTGGTTTCCACAGCGTCCAGGGTAAAGCACGTGGCGTCTTATTTTCCCCAGGAAGATTCCTGCCAAAGCCGCAGCCTGGCCAACTTTTGGCTGGGTTTCTGCCAATCGCATTATGTCCCTGAACCTCATTTGGCCCCTTGGGGTTGTGGATGTGACCTTCCTACGTGGGTGACTGGCTGCGTTATGGCAAATACAGATTTCTTCTTGTACCATTTGCAGATAGTTGAAACGTCCAAGGGGAAAAAAAGGCTCAGAACGTGGCGGGGATGGAAAAGGGAACTTAGAAATCCCAGCCGGGGTGCCGCCAGCCCTTCGAGTCAGCCACTGAGCCTCAGAGCCAGGCTTCCCACCTGCCTCCACTTCCAGCCTGGAGGGCAGTGCACTGTTTTAGAGCCTGCGCTTGAAAACAGGGTTCCTTAAAAAGAGAGAGAGAGAGAGAGAAGTCCAGGTGTGAGTTTGTATTCGTTGACGCTGATGTGGCCAGGGAGGAACTGCACCTGGGGACAGTTAGCCCACAGTGATGTGTCTGTTCTCTTGCCAGACAATTCTGAGGCCTTTCCAACTTTCTCCTAAAGCCCGGTTATTCCGTTCACGCCCGCCCCCCCGCCCCCCACCCCAAGTGTTTAGTTATCTCTTACGACAGGGCGTAATGTTTCATGATGGGGCAGCCTCCTGAGATGAAATGTAAAGTCACAACTTAGGAAATCCTCAAGCCGTGTGGCTTTGCTCCGCTTCTGAGAAGGAGACGTGAAGGGGCCCGGAGGACACAGGCTGGCGAATCCCCATTCCGCCTGACCTGCGGATCCTGGTCGTAACCCCAGGCGGTCTGTGTAAAGATGGTCAGTAAGGAAAAATTCAGCTCTTAGGTTGGCCACCTCCTCCCCACCCCCCCGTGTCAGGATGAAGTTCCTAGAACCAGACGTTTATATGTATTGTTTTAAAAAGACACACTTTTCAACTGAAGCCTGTATTTGGTTTTGGGGTGTCCCCCGCTCCCCCTTCTGCGCACCTGGGATTTAGCTCAAGGATTTAGCGTCTTGCTTCGGGTGACTGTGTTTCATAAACTCTCCCCCAGGAAGTCAGAAACCAGTTTCTGTTCTTCCCCTTGGGGGGGAGGGGAGGGTCCCCACCCCGCTCTCTGGGTTTGGGGGTGCTGTCCACTTGGGGACAGCTGGGGTCTGTCGCCCAGCCCTCGCCGCGCGCCGGACCCCACGTGGATGTCAGAGCCCCCCCTCCCTTTCTTCGCGCCTCCCTTTCTTTGATACACGTTTTCCAAAAAAATGAAGAATTCTTACGACTTGTAACTTGGTTGTATTTTATATTAATAGCCTTTAATAAAGCCATTTAAAATATGTGAGGTGTGTCTGTTTGGGGGCTCTACTCGAGTCAGGAAGCCCCTCCGGATGACTGCTGTTGCGCACAGAGAAGAGAGGGTTGGTGCTAGTTAAGCAAGCGTGGGCTTCAAGAAGCCCACCAGGCACGGGCCTGACGCGCGCCCCCTGCAGGTTGGTGGGAGGCGGTGGCCGAGGTGCACAGGCCCGTAGCTGAAGGGTAGACTGGACCCTGGAGGGAGGGCTCCTGTGTAGCCCCCAGGTGACCAGGAAGCCAAGGCAGGGGTTCTCAGAGACGAGCTTATCGCATCCACTGACTGACTGAAGAGCAGATGGTATCTCCCAGAAAGCTTTTACCTTGAATCTGGTTGAAATGGATTTTCCTTGGAAAAAATAACAAGATTAAGCATGGCCGATGAATGCTATTGCATCCGTTAAAGTGCAGGTGGTAAGTTACCAACTACAGATGGAAGGGAATTAAAAAAAAAAAATTTAATGTTTTTATTTTTAAGGCAGAGAGAGACAGAGCATGAGCGGGGATGGGGCAGAGACAGAGAGAAACCCAGAATCCGAAGCAGGCTCCAGGCTCCGAGCCATCAGCACAGAGCCCGGCGCGGGGCTCGAACCCACGAACCGTGAGATCGTGACCCAAGCCGAAAGTCGGACGCTCAACCGACTGAGCCCCCCGGGCGCCCCGGAAGGGAATTTTTAGATGTCAATTTTCCAGATCAAAAAAACTTTTAAAACTAATACCTCTCAGGAAAATGGTGATCCAAGCCGACAGACTTCTGACTTACGATCCTGCACCGTGAGGCCTTGCTCCCTCGGGGGCCCAAAATTCCAGTAAGTGACTGTACTTGCTGACTTGCTGACTGTGGTGAAGGTTCTGAGACCCGCAAGCATTTGGATTGTCGTGTAGACACATTGTGAGAGGAGGCAGAATAACTCCCGGGTTCGTAGGTTTGACAGCTTACGATAGTTCAGTATGTGATACTAATATCCCTGTATTACATACACGTATGTATAAAGTTTCTCTGCCGGAAGGAGCCATCAACGTAGAGGCAGAATATACCTGGATGCATTGTGGAGGCAGGAGAAAGATGTTGAATCTGGGGGGACAAGGATATCCTTTGTTGGGGTGGGGGTATTCATGGTGCTTTTCCAGCATTTTCTCCGGTCTGAGCCTGTGCTCATATGCAATTTCCTGATGAACTTAGCCTTGCAGGTGCCTCGATACCAACAGGGAAACACCTTGGGGGGTGTCTCCTCAGTGATTCTGAATCCAAAGTCAGGCAGCAAACGAGTGAGCAGCCCTGGATAGAAGACCAACTTCTGTGTCTAGAGTGGCAATACCAACTAGAAACTTAAGTAGAAACATACCAACTCCTGATGGCCGTCAAACACGTAAAGTATCCAGGAATCAACTTCAACAGGTATACAAAAACTTTCAAACGGTGAAAAGGAGACAGAAGACGTAGAAAAAAGATCTGAACGATCCCGGGTGGGCTAATGTAGTGATATCAAAACGTTCATTCCCTCCAAATCATTTTGTAAGAGTTACTACAACGTGAACCAAAATCATGGTTGGATATTTTGAGAAATTTGACAAATTGGCACAAAGTCGTGGATGGAGAAATGATAGCTTACTGAGGTATAAGAGGGGGGGACTTGCTGTGTCACTTAGGAACACGTTAGAAGGCCATCGAAATGTTGTCTGTGGGTATTGGTTTGAGGATAGATGATCAGATCAGTGAAATAGGGTAGGGAGCTCAGGACAAAGCCGTGTGTATATGAGACCTCCGTTGAGGGTCAAAGTGGCACCACAGACTGGCAGGAGGGGGGCTCACCCCCGGGAGAGATGTGAACACAGATTCTTACCCAACGCTGTATGGAAGATGGGCTCCTACTTCGGATTCTGCGTCTCCATCTCTCTCTCTCTGCCCCTCCCCTGCTGGTGCTCGCTTTCTCTCAAAAAGAAAGAAACATTGGGGTGCCTGGGTGGCTCCGTTGGTTGGGCTTCTGGCTTCGGCTCAGGTCATGATCTCATGGTCCGTGAGTTTGAGCCCCGCGTCGGGCTCTGCGCTGACAGCTCGGAGCCTGGAATCTGCCTCAGATTCTGTGTCGCCCTCTCTCTCTGCCCCTCCCCAGCTCATACTCTGTCGCTCGCTCTCAGAAAATAAATAAATACTTAAAAAAAAAAAGAGAGAGAGAGAAAGAAAGACAGCAGATCTGGAGTGCACCAGTGGCGATCGCATGCCATAAGTGCCTGCTTGCATGAAATTCGCTATCTCTCATAATCGAGGTCTGTTCTGATCTCTCGCTTCAGACAAGAGACTCATTCGTTCAGCTGGTGGGTTAGGTCAGAGGTGGCCCGTGGCCAGCATTGGTTAGCTCTTTTGTGGCTTGTCTCTGGTTGCATTTGGTGCCACCGAAGTTGCACATCAGCCACACCTATAAAGCCTCCTGGATTAATCCAGGTGCTTCTGTAACACCAGCCGGGGGCCACTGAGCAGATTGGGAGGAGAGTGAGGGCAGGGGTTAGTGGTACCTGACGCCCTGGTCCTCGGGGGACAGAAGTCACACAAGCTGTGTGACATTGTGAGGACACTGCAGAGAAGATGATTCCGTCACTTGGCTGCCTTTACCACAGCCATCTGAAGTTTATGCCCACCAAGAACTTGTTAGGCAATAAAACCATAGGCAGTAATATGTGTGAGGGTCTCTAAAAATTATTTAAAAATTTTCTATGTTACAGAACGTGTGGAAAACACCGTCTACTGCTTTAACACAGAACCAACTTTCTTTTTTTTTTTTTTTTTGCCAGTCTCGTATGGTGAAAAATGTCCGGGTCCAAGTAAGCATGTGGGAATGGTCCTGGCTGGAAATGAGATCCAACTGCAAGTCTGGCAACCACATGGGCCCTGGCAGTTCTCGCTGGGCCGCTTCCCTCCCTCCACCCCCTCATCGTGTCTCCCTCTGCCGATTCGGGCCAACACCTAGCCCCAGGGTTACAATAATCCATCGTTTGCTTCATAGTTCTTACCGTGTTGCAGCCCGGTGTTGGGCACTGTGCATTCAGTAACACAGTTACTCATGGGGCTTACCTTCTCCTGGAGGAGGCCGACAGAGCGTACGACCCCACAATTTTATGGTTGAAAACCACTGAGAAGTAAACGAGATTTCTGCTTCTAGCCATGATAAAGTAATCCAGATGAGACTTAACCCCCTTGTTATAAACCACTAGAACACTGGAGACAATAGGTGACAAACTACGTGTGGACTGGACAGCAGGCATTGCAGGACTGTGATCCCAAAAGAAGGAAAGCAAGGGGAGTAAGCCTTGGGATTGCCCTGGCTTTCTACCTTGAGGCGTTTTCTAGACCACGTTGCAGAAGTCTCCCCCAGCTGAGGAGAAAGAGTTGGGGGGCGGGGGGGGGAACAGATGGCTGGAATTTGCAGGAGAGAACTGTGCGGAGAAGAAGCTCCAGAAACATGCCTTAGGATTCCCCTTGGGTATGTTGGAGACAGTTTCTGGACTGCAGCCCAGCGAGGGGGGATCCGGACAGAGACCGGCTATCTTGCTGAAATGAAGAGAATGAGACTGGGGAGGCCAAGAGGGCTAGAACTGAAAAGGCAAAGTTCCAGAGAGTAAGATCTCCAGAGGTCTGCACAGGGGCTCCCTTAAGTCTCTGGCGAAAGCCATGGGGGCACCTGGGTGGCTCAGTTGGTAAAGTGTCTGACTCTCGATTATCGGCTCAGGCCATGATCTCGTGGTTTGTGAGATTGAACCCCGTGTCAGGCTCCACAGTGATAGTGTGGAGCCTGCTTGGGATTCTCTCTCTCTCTCTCTCTCTCTCTCTCTCCCCCCCTCTCTCTCTGGCCCTTCCCTGCTGGTGCATGTGCTCATGCTCTCACTCACTCTCTCAAATAAAGAAAACAAAACAAAAAGGCCTCTTTGGCCAACCTGTGCATGTGTGAAGTGAAAGGTAGGCAAGAATGGCCTCCCCGAGTTCACATGAGGCCAGGAATCAGGTTCCCTCCAGGTAGAGTATAGGCCAAGTTGAGTCTGTGGGGCCCTCACCGGAGATCCTAGAAGAAGCTTGCACTAGAGACAGGGCTAAATTAGCCTTAAAATAAAGGATGCTCCAAATCTTCCCTGAAGGAGTTCTAAAACACGACGTGAAAGGATCAAACCAATTCACAAATAACTTAGCTGCCACCAGAATATGTCCAACTAGAACTCTATAGGAATGCTACCAAATCTAGCAGTAAACCCAAAATTCACACTGTTCAGCCAGCAATCAAAAATTACTAGACATACAAATAAGCAGGGAAATCAGACTCCTACACAGAAGAACAACCAGTCAATAGACCAACCCAGAAACGACAGATGATGGAAGCAGCAGACAGGATTTCCAAGCCACTATTAATAAATATGATCCTTATCCTCGAGGATGTACTGTAAAATGTAAAGAAGAGAGGAACAGAACTGAGATGAAACTCCCTGAAATGATAATTTTACTGGAGTAGAATGAAATTGGATGATACACTGCAGAAATAAATGAACGGGGAGACAGCAGTAGATTCTATCCAAAATGAAGCAAACCGATAGGGGGAAAAATGAACTGCAGAGTCATGTGGGAAGATCCTAAGTGATCCAGTTATAAGTAATCAAAATCCCAGAAGGAGACGAGAGGGATGGAAAAAATATTTGAAGAAATAATGAACAAAATTTCCCAAATTGATAAAAACTATAAACCCACAGATTCAAGAAGTTCATTAAGTCCCGGGTAGGACACACACACACACACACACACACACCATGCCCCAAATCACTGAAAATCAGTAAGAAAGATAACATTTGTAAAACAAAACAAAAACCAAAAAAAAACAAAAAAAAACCCCAAAAACAGCCAGAAGAAAAAAAAAGGCTTCTCCCAAGCTTGAGTAAATGGAGCAACATCTTTAAAGCGTTGAAAAGAAAAATAGAGTTATTGACCTAGAATTTAACAACCAGCAAAAAAAAGTTCTTTAAAATTGAAGGCAAAGTACTTTATACACACACACGCACTGAGAAAATCTATCACCAGCTGGCCTGCATTACAAGAAATGTTAAAGTTATTTGGACTAAAGGAAAATGATACTTAGAAGTTCGAATCTGCACAAAGAAAGGAAGAGGACAGAAAAAAGTAAATAGGCGGGTAAAAGCCTTTTTTTTTCAGATTTAAAAACTTTTAGGAAGATCGTTGTTTAAAGCAAAAATAATAACAATGGATTGTGACATTTATAACATGTAGAAGTAAAATGTGTGACAATAATGGAAGAGATGAGAGGGAGAAATAGAAATATACTGCTGTAAAGAGCTTACATTATACATAAAGTGATGTCATATTATTTAAAGTAAGACTGAGAATTTAAACGTGCACAGTGTAAACCACATAGAAACTGCTAAAAATGAAAGGACAGACGCGTAGATAATAAATTGTGGAAGCAAAGTGGAATACTAAAACGTATCAGAAAGCGGGAAGAGAGGAAAAATAGAAACCGAACAAATGGAACAAATAGAAAACATATAGCAAGATGGTAGGTTTATGCACAACTGTATTGATAATTATGTTACAATTGATAATAATTGATAATCATGCAAGTGGCCTAAGAACTCCAGTTAAAAAGCAAAAATTGGGGGCACCTGGTGGCTCAGTCAGTTAAGCATCCAACTCTTGGTTTCAGCTCAGGTCATGATCTCACGGTGCCTGAGTTCGAGCCCGGCATTGGGCTCCTGCTTGGGATTCTCTCCCTCTCTGCTCCTCCCCTGCTCATGCTCTCTCTCTCTCTCTCTCTCTCTCAAAATAAATAAAACTTAAAAAAATTTTTTTAAGAAAGCAAAATCTTTAGACTGGATAAAAAAGCAAGTCCCAACTAGATGGTGTCTACAAGAAATGCACTCTAATACAAAGACACAGATAAACTAGAAGTAAAAGGACAGAAAAGAATCTCCCAGGTAGCTGCTAATCACCAGAAAGCTGAAGTGGATGTATTTTTGTCAGACAAATTAGACTTAGTACCATGAATATTGTCAGGGGGTAAAAAGTACATTTTATCATTACAGGGGGCTTTATTAATAAAGAGCACATAGCATTCTTTGTATGCAGCCAACAACAGTGTTTCAAAATACATGAAACAAAATGAAACAAGCAAAAAGAGAAATAGACAAATTAACACGTAGAGTTTGAGGTTACAACGCTTTCAGTAATTGATAGAATAAGGAGATGGAAAATCAGTGAGGATATAAGAGAACATCATTAATCAATTTGACATAATTGACATTTGTAGAACACTCTCCCCAGCAACCACAGATTACAATTTTTTTCAAGGGTAGGTGAAAAATTCACCAAGATACAATATGTTCTGGGTCATATAAGTCTCAATAAAATTAGGATTGAACTCATCCACAGTATGGTCTCTGATTGAAACGCATTAAATTAGAGAATCAGAGCTGGAAGATGTCTGGAAAACCCTCACATATTTAGATATTAAATATTATATTTTAAAATAATTCATGGGCCAAAGAAGAAATCACAAGGAAAAATTAGAAAACATTATGAACTGAAAATACGGCATATCAAAATCGGTGATACACAGCTAAAGTAGTGCTTAAAGGGAAAATTATAGCTTAAATGCTTACATTAGAAAAGAAGAAAGATCTAAAAAGTTAATTCTCTAAGCTTTTACCATAAGAAACTAGAAGAACAAGTTAAGCAAAGGAGGGAAATAATAAAGAGCAGAAATCAATTAAACAGAAAATGGTCCAGCAACAGCGAAATAGTTGATATTTCAAAATCTAGGTCTTTGAAAACAATTAGTGAAATTGATAAAATGCTGGATAGGCTAATTTAAAAAGAGAGACACCTTGGGGCGCCTGGGTGGCGCAGTCGGTTAAGCGTCCAACTTCAGCCAGGTCACAATCTCGCGGTCCGTGAGTTCGAGCCCCGCGTCAGGCTCTGGGCTGATGGCTCGGAGCCTGGAGCCTGTTTCCGATTCTGTGTCTCCCTCTCTCTCTGCCCCTTCCCCGTTCATGCTCTGTCTCTCTCTGTCCCAAAAATAAATAAACGTTTAAAAAAAAAAGAGAGAGACACCTCATTTACACACACATGCAATGAAGCACAAACTAGTAATATCAGGAATGAAAAAGGGACATCACTATAGATCCTTTGAATATTAAAAGGACAATAAAAGATTATTGTAAACAATCCAAAGCCAAATCATATAAGTTAAATGGAATGGACTGCTTCACTGAAAGACACAACCTACTAAAAGTGACTCAAGGGGCGCCTGGATGGCTACGTCAGTTAAGCGTCTGACTTCAGCTCAGGTCATGATCTCGCGGTTCATGAGTTTGACCCGGCATCGGGCTCTGTGCTGACAGCTCAGGGCCTGGAGCCTGCTTCAGACTCTGCAGGAAAACTATTTGACAAAAGTCAACACCCAATCATGAGAAAAGTTCTCAGCAGACGAGAAATAAAAAGGAACTTTCTCAACCTGATAAAGGGCACCTATGGAAATCATACAGCTAACATATTTGAGAAAGGCTGAATGATTTTCCCCTAAGATTAAGAATAAGCAAGGATATCTACTCTCACCACTTCCATTCAACATTTTGTTGGCAGTCCTAGCCAGCTCCGTAGGACAAGAGATATAAATAAATGGCATGAAATTGAAAAAAGTAAAGTTCTATTTATTTGCTGTTGACATGACCATACACGTAGGATATACATGTGGACGCCTAAGGAATCACCAGAAAGTCTACCAGAAAAAATATGCAGGCAAATTTGGAAATATCACAGCAAAGAAGGTAAATACACAAAAACCAATTGTATTTCTATATACTAGCAATAAATTGGAAAATAAAAATTTAAATGTCATTTACAAGATTATCAAAAAACACAGAATTATAATTAAATATGTGCAAGGTATATACACTAAAACCTACAAAACATTGCTGAAATTTAAAAATACCTAACTAAATAATGAAATATGCTATGTTAATTCTTCGGAAAATTCAATATTGTTAAGATATTAGTTCTTTCCAAATTGATCTATATCTACAGATTCAATGCTATCCAAATGAAATCCTGGCAGGTTTTTTTCTTATTGTTGTGATTGTTTCTGTGTAGAAATTGACAAGCCAATTCTATATGTATATGGACATTCAAATGACCTAGAATAGCCAAAACAATTTTGAGAAGAACAAAGTTAGAGGACTTAGCCTGATTTCAAGACTTAACTGTAAATCTACAGCATCAAGATGGTGTGGAATTAGCATAAGGATAATTAAGCAATGAGAAGTCCAAAAATAGCCTCAGACATATATACTTGAATTTTGGGGGCAAATATGCCAAAATAATTTAATGCAGAAAGGACAGACTTTTCAACAAGTGCTGCAAGAATATCCATTTGGGAAAAAAAACCCAAAAAACAAAAAAACAACTGTCTTGACCCTTACCTCACACCATATATAAACATTAACTTCAAATGGATTATAAATGGAAACAGAAAAACAAAAACTATGTCTGGAAGAAAACATAGAAGGAAGTGGTAGTTGTACATACTGGAAGGATGCTGGGAGAACCCACCACCATGATGTAGGGAGACTGAACAAATTGGCCCTGGGGAGGGTCAGGAACTAGGCAGTTCAGTGGGTCTCTGCCATGAGGACTCTGGGATCTTCTTTCTAGGATGCAGGAGAAAGTACACAGCACCACCTGTGAAGGAGCCTGCTCCCACAGCTCCCCAAATTTAAATCGGAATCTAAACAAACCTCTAGAGCTAACCTCCATCAATAGGAAAAGCCAGAGGGGAGAGAGACAAGATTCATGGCACCACAGAAAAGCACACGGACAAGACCAGAATATGGAGTATTCTAGGGCTGTCAGCTTTGGCCCTCTGAAAAGCAGGCTCCAAGATAAGATGAGCCCTGTAAGAGATGTATGGGGGAAATGTCTGTGAGGGAAAATGGGAAGGGGCTGGCCTGGGAGAACCACTGGGTGACAGTGCAGTTCTAACCTGTGCAAAGACAGACGCAAATGAGTTGGGTCAGAAAAGTCTCAGGGTATGCAGTGTCTGCATGGTCTTTCCCCAGGGTGTCGGCAAAAGTTGACTTGACTCCAGCCGCCTTCCAACCAGTTAGTAAATTCTGGGGAGAGAGACAAAAGAGAGAAGAAAGCTTTTGATCCATGTGGCCAAGGGATATAGCAGTGCGCCCAGATTCATAACCCACTCCCCACCCACGGTGGATGGTCCACTCTGGTCCATGCTTCTTCTCAATTTGTGTCAACTGTCACCAGGAGTTGTCAGGACGTATCACTCCAGCAGATCTCTGGAGAGGAGTGGGGTAGGGCTGGAGTTGGCTTGGAGGGATACCGCTTACGCAGTATTAACGGGCACTTTGCAATTTAACACTTGAATGTTTTTTTCCCATCAGCTCAGGTAAGTAGGTTCACTCACCTTGAGCTACAGTGCCGGATATAGATGTTTATCTTACTTAGGTCATAGGAGGTAATCTTCTTTACGTCCACTTGTCATCATGCTTCCCTAGTACTTCATGGGGTTTGCCCTTAGGCAGATCCTGATCCCAGAAATATCCCTAAAAGCCTGAAAGGGAACATGAAAAAAGGAAGCTTTAAGCTGATCTTAGCACATGATAATGGCAACTGAATTTTTCCCAACTCCTGGAAGGCTGGTCCCAGCTGAGTGGACCACGTGAATGGAGAGAAAGCTCTTGGTAGTTCAAGCTGGGAGCGTCAAGCAGGGGCTGGGCCCCAACAACCCAACCAACCTGATTTGCATCCACTTGAAGGCATGGTGAGGGACGAGGTGGCCTATCAGGACCCTTCCTCCTTATATTCCAGTTAAATTGAATGTGAATAGGCTGGTTTATTGAGCCAGACACTCTGGTGGAGCTTTTTTGCACAGCCAATTTGATGAAAGACCTTTTGATTTTGAAGGAGCTATTCGAACACAGCTGCATGAAAATGTCTGTATTACTATGAAAATCACCCTTCATTGTTGATAAGAAGTGTGCCTTCCAGGGACCTCACCCCATCTCTCACTCCCAATGATCACCCCTAAGGTGGGCATCTGCAGTGGGGTGAGGCCCATGAATTGGTTGAGGATATGTGTTGGTTTTCTATTGATGCTATATAAAAAAAAAATCACCATAAACTTGGTGCTTTAAATTTATTATCTTACACTCTTGTAGGTCAAAAGTGGAATACACATCTCATGAGCTAAAATCAAGGCATCATCAGGGCTTCATTCCATTCTGGAGGCTCTGTGGGAGAATCCATCCAGTTTCTAAAGTCTCCCCCCTTCCTTGGCTCATGACCCCCTTCCTGCATCTTCAAAGCCAGCAGTATATTTCAATCCTTTTGACTCTTCTCTTCCGCTTCCTTCTTCCACTTCTAAGAACCTTCTTGATGACATGAGACCCTCTTGGAAAATTCAGGAACCGTCTTCCTGTCTCAAGGTTAGCTGATCAGCAGCCTTAATTCTGTCTGCAAGCTTCATTCCTTTTGCTATGAAACAGTCACAGATTCCAGGGACTGGGACGGAATATGTTGGGGGTAGCATTAGTCTGCCAACCACAGGACATGGTTTTAATTACCTGGTAAGATCGCCAGAATGTTCCTGAGGAAGGGACGTTTAAACCAGGTGAGTAGTTGGAAAACCGTCGCAATCAGTAGTGTAGGCAAGAAATAATGATAACATGTGGCCCAGATGGGCAGTGGTGGAGATGGAGAAAAACGGATTTAAGGGACATTTGGGCGGCAACTTGACAGAATGAGTCACTACTCCAGAGCGATGGGACCTATTATCATCCTCCACAAACACAGGTGAGACCCTCAGTTTTGATTGGGAGGAGATAATGTCTAGATTCAAGCTGACCCGATCCCCCAGAGTCAAGGCCAGACAGGAAATAGAACCATTTCATCAGCAGTAGGCTCTTAGCCAAGCCTGGTTGTCACTGTCAGGTTTCATTCTACATATTATTTACCTGGGAAACAAAAGCACTTGATCGATCGTTTGCAAAGGTGGCTTCCAGCAATTCCTTGCATCCCTGATCACAATATCAGTCCCTCCCAGCAAGAGACGGAGTCCCTTTCCCCTCCCTTGGGATCCGGGCTGACCCCCAGACTCGCTGTGGCTAAAGGAACATGGTGGAAATTATGTCGTGTGACTTCTGAGCCTCAGCTTCCAGAAAGCGGGCTGCCAACGCTCTTGCTCTCTTGAAGTGTTTCCACCCCGGTACAGAGAGTGGACTTCTGGTGGATGGGTGGCTTTGGAAGAGACCCAACTCAGTCAGTAGACCAAGCCAACTGACTTACGAGTGAGCAAGGACATCGGGACCAGCCGGTCTCCTGCTGGCTAACTGTCTTGGCTCAGGCTGTTCTAACGCATTACGGTTGGCCGGGTGGCATGAACCACGAACTTTTGTCGCTTGAAGTCCCAGAGACTGGAGAGCCACGATCCGGGTCCCAGCATGGTGAAGGCCATCTTCTCACCGTGTCCTCCCGTGGAGGAGAGAGGGCTGGGTTTCTTCCTCTTCTTATGAGGACACTAATCCATCATGGGGGCTCATCTTTCATGACCCAGTTCCTGCCAAAGGCCCTGCCTGCCAACGCCACCCTATTGGGAGTTAGGGCCTCAACATATGAACTTGGTTGGGGAGGACGTAGACATGCTGTTCGTAACACCAACCGAGCAACTGAGAGGAACCGATCCAGCTGACCCCTGCCCAAACCCCAACCCACGGAGTCACGAGCAAGTTAGACTGACTGAGCTGCCGGTGGAAAGGAGTTTGCTGTTACCCTCTGTGTGGCTGTAAGTCACTGTCAGCTACTAACCTGCACCTGTCAACGCTTGAGATCTAGAAAAAAGTCACAGAACAGAGAACAGGGGTGGAGGGTGGCGGGGAGGCTCCACAGAAGAAACAGGATTTCACTTTTTATGCTACTTTAAAAAGATGTTTATGTATTTATTTTGAGAGAGAGAGAGAGAGAGAGAGAGAGTGCGAGCAGGGGAGGGGCAGAGAGAGCGAGGGAGAGAGAATCCCAAGCAGGCGCCAAGCTCAGCACAGAGCCCGATGTGGGACTTGATCTCATGAACCATGAGATCGTGACCCGAGCTGGTATCGAGTCAGACGTTTAACCAACTGAGCTGCCCAGGCGCCCCTCTGTGCTACTTTTGACCTGTCACCTCTTGGTGGAACTGCCTCGGGAAGCAAGTTGGCATGTTCCCCGTGACTATAGAGTGGTGTGTGTGGCTCATCATTTGTGGCCGAGACGGCGAGAGCTCTCTGATACTCCTGAATTACTCTAATAAGAGCTATCATTTATTAAACATCTAACAAGTGCAACTGACATTTTATTATGTGTCATTTAATCCTTATATACTTTAATAATTTATACTATATACTTTAATCCTTTAATACTACCTGTGAGGTTGGTATTTTTATTAATCCCATTGTACAGATCATGAAACTGAGGTTCAGATTGGTTAAGGAACTTCTTCTCTCTCTCTTTTTTTTTAATGTTTTGTTATTTATTTTTGAGAGAGGGAGAGAGTGGCCAGGGGAAGGGGCAGAGAGAGAGGGAGACACAGAATCCGAAGCAGGCTCCAGGCTCCGAGCTGTCAGCACAGAGCCCGACACGGGGCTCGAACTCACAGACGGCGAGAACATGACCTGAGCCGAAGTCAGACGCTTAACTGACTGAGCTACCCAGGCGCCCCTTGGTTAAGGGACTTCTTAACCACAGCTTAGTAAGTGACCAAACGGGGATTCAAGCCCCCGTCCATCTGACTTCCATCACTTGCGTGACCATTCGGCAAAGGCCATACTGCCCTTTGAACTCAATGATGTAACCCTTTCCTAAAACAGAAACCAGCTGACTCCGAAACATCTTTGTGCTTCTTCTTTTATAAACATCAAATTCACTGAGCTGCGATTCATAAAACGTGCACGTCCTTTCTCCTCGCAGAGCACAAAAGCTACAAAGAACTCATTTTCCTGAGCATCACACTGGTCATTCTTTTCTCCTGCTTATTTATTACAAAGCGAAAAATTAACCTGGTCACTTTCACACCCAACTTGCTTGTCGAGTGTTGATCTTTTTGTTTTTCCTCTTAAATAAAAGCCGTCGTTCCCTGGTCCTCCACGGGGTCCTCGGTGGCTTCTGCTGAGTGCCCACAATGGAGGCGCACTGTGGCCGTGCCTGTCACGGGGAGAGGGGACCCGTATTCACAGAACACCTCTGGGAGGAGAAAACACCACCTCCTCTCAGGGCCGAGTGGCCCAGCTCAGGAGGACGGTCACCAGAATATGCCACCAAATCAGCAGCGGGAGTGGCCAGCCCGGACCTGCTCTCGTCCTAGCTTCCAGAACTTTGTCCAATCATCTCCCCTCTGTGAGCTTCGTTACCCTTCTCTGCAAATTAGTGTGAGCATGTTATCACATTTTTGAACTTTCTGGCACAGAATAGTCACCCAGGCAGTGTTAGACGAAGCCACACTCCCTGATATCATGGTTTCGGGCCCAGAGGTGCGTTTAAATACGCCCCTCGCCAAATATACCTACCCATGAGACATTTAAAAATAACATTAAAAAAACTTTTTTAATGTTTATTTATTTTAGAGAGAGACAGAGACAGAATGTGAGTGGGTTAGGGGCAGGGAGAGAGGGAGACACGGAATCCAAAGCAGGCTCCAGGCTCTGAGCTGTCAGCCCAGAGCCCGACGCGGGGCTCGAACTCACGAGCTGTGAGATCATGACCTGAGCCGAAGTGGGACGCTCAACCGACTGAGCCCACCCAGGCGCCCCCAAAACAACATTTTTAAATTGGATAGTGCTTTAGATGTTACAGAGCACATGTATTTATTTCAAAGCCCGGATTACACAGCCTAGGATGCATGTTAGAAACTTGTGTATCTTCAGACTTCCGAAATCTGAATATCCTGATGGATGCCGGGGCCTGGCCCGCATTTAGACTCCTTCTAACCGTGATTGCTGGGGCTTACGTGGTGGTCTGGTGGAAGCCCAGGGGCCCCTGAGGCAGACAGGTGGATGTGTGCATGATCTGGAAGAAGTAACTTTTCCTCCTCTGCTTCCTTCTCTGCAAAATGAGTCCAAATCATTGCGTAGTGAGGCTTTGTTGTTGTTGTTTTTAATGTTTATTTATTTTCGAGAGACTGCAAGCGGGAGAGGGACAGAGAGAGAGCGAGAGAGAGAGGGACAGAGGATCCGAAGCAGGCTCTTTGCTGACAGCAGCGAGCCCAATGTGGGGCTCGAACTCAAGAACCGTGACATCGTGATCTGAGCTGAAGTCGGATGCTCAACCGACTGAGCCATTCAGGCACCCGGTGTGTGAGCGAGGCTTTGTAAGCACAGGTTTGCAAACCCAGGCCCTTGGCGGGCGTCAGCACGCCCCACCTGGCTCTTGAGGTGTTGCAGGGGAGGTCGGAGAGGTGCACTGAGTCATGGCCACGTCCGGGGTGGGGTGGGGGGCTGGCCTCCACCAGTGGTTTGCAATCTGTGATTTTTAAATTCTTACAATTCCAAGGGGTGCCTCAGGGGACACCTTGAAGAGGCTGGCTGGTCAGTCTGACCTCTGCAACTAGGGAGCCCTGATTTGATCTCTTTGCTACATTGGAGCTTTGCGTCCAGATCTTTGTTGTGGAAAAAGGTTCCGGTGGAAAAAAAAAATCAGGGTTGGAGACTACTGGGCAGTGTAAGCACTCAGGTTGCTTTGGCTTCTCACATTCTCCAAGTTCTCTGAGCTGGCCTTGTGTAAGTGCACGGCTCTGCCCCAGATTACGTGGCCTTATGGAAGGGACAGAGCCAAGCTGTCCCTTAGATTAGCCACTGGCCATAGGTGGCTTCTCAGCACTTGACAGGGGCCAGTATTACTTGAGATGTGCCGGGAGGACAGGGTACGTACTGGATTGGGAGGGCTTTGTACAAAAAAAGAGAAGGTAAAATATTTCATCGATAATCTAGTTGTATTGGTGACATGTTGACATAATATTTTGGGTATACAAGGTTCACCGAACACAACCTTGAAATCACTTCCATCCACTTCTTTTTATGTTTTTTTTTTAAAGTTTATTTATTTATTCTGAGAGAGCGAGAGTGCGAGCAGGGAAGGGGCAGAGAGAGAGGGAGAGACAGAATCCCAAGGAGGCTCCACTCTGCCAGCGCGGAGCCTGATGCGGGGCTTGAACTCATGGACCTGTGAGATTATGACCTGAGCTGACATCGTAAGTCAGACGCTTAACCAACGGAGCCCACTCCAGCACCCCCTCTTTGTACGTTTTTAAAGGTAGTGACCGGAAAATTACAAACTTCCCAAAGAAGATACACAGGCCAAGAGGTGCATGAAAAGGTGCTTAATGTCACTCTCAGGGAAGTGCGAGTTAAAACCACAGTGGGATATCCCCTCGCACCTGTTAGGATGGCTCTTACCAGTCAGACAAGAAATAAGAAGGGGTCAGCGAGGATCTGGAGAGAAAAAGAACCCTCGTGCTCTGTTGGTGGGAATGTCAACGGGGTCCTTCGAAAAATTAAGAAAAGAACTCCCATATGATCCAGTAACTGCATTGCTCGGTATTTACCCAAAGAAAACAAAATCACTATCTCCAAAAGGTATCTGCACCCTCTTGGTAGGAGTGTTTACAATAACCAAGACGCCGAAACAACCTAAGTGTCCGTTCACAGCTGAATGGATAAAGGAAGCCTGGCGCACGTCTACAATGGAGTATCATTCGGCCATACAAAACAAGGAAATCCTACCGTTTGGGGCACCATGGTTGAAACAGGAAGGAGTTATGCTAAGTAAGGTAAGTCAGATATTTAAAAGACAAATATCATATGATCGTATGGATCATATAATCATTTTAGATCCATGGGATCTCAAAAATACTGAACTCACAGGGGCGCCTGGGTGGCTCAGTCAGTTGAGCATCTCAGCTCAGGTCATGATCTCACGGTTGTGAGTTCAAGCCCTGCCTTGGGCTCCATGCTGGGGGTGGGACCTACTTAAAAAAACAAGAAATAAAAATTTAAAAATTAAAAACACCAAATGCACAGATATAGAGAGCTGATTGGTAATTGCTAGAGGTGGGGAGGGCGGTGGTGTGCGAAATGGGCACAGATTTTTAAAAACTTGCGCCTGTGGCTCACATTGTATTTCTGTTGGGCAGCATAGTATAGAGCTTCCTCCCCTTCCGGAGTGCCTTTGTGTACCTTCTTCCGTCTGACTTGTACAATAGTTCTGTGCTGAGGTGGATGAGTCCTGGATGTCCAGGAGTCACGTGGACAGAAAGCTGAGATTTCATCCTGCTTCTGATCCCGGTGACTTGGACCACGTTTGTGTCCTTCTCTGTAAAACGGGGGTTGCTGTAGCCACACATGGGTTCTTGGGAAGCTCAGACCAGACAAGGTACAGGACCCTCCAGTGCAGAAGGGGTGTCACAAGGATGAGAAGGCCCGGCCCAGAGAAGTGAAATGGTGTTCCCGTGCTGGGCATGAGACCTGTCCCTACTGGGCCAGCGTCCCTTCCTCTCCTCGGCAGGGAGTCCACCATGAATGTCAAGGTTGTACATCGGCTCCCTCCCAACCTGATGCTCCAGTGACTTGTCAGATTAATTTGAGAGAAGAGGGCCCCTACAAAGGGCAGATTTGCCCTTTGGCCCATCCCAACCTTTTGGGATTTCGAGTCAGGAAAATAAACAAAACTGAGCTCAAAGAATTGGGCCAATTGGCCCTGGGTTAAGCAGCTTCTCGATGAAACAGCTTTGCTTGCAAATAAGCAAAGGGTTTTGAATCTTTACCAGGCCAACTTTCTTTCTTTTTAATGTTTATTTATTTATTTTGAGAGAAGAGAGAGAGTGTGAGTAGGGAAGGGCAGAGAGAGAGAGAGAGAGAGAGAGAGAGAATCCTAAGCAAGCTACGTGCTGTCAGCACAGAGCCCAACATGGGACTCAATCTCGGGAACCGTGAGATCATGACCTGAGCCCAGATCAAGAGTCGGACGCTTAACCGACTGAGCCACCCAGGCATGTGCGAGGCAGAGGCCGAGCAGCTGGCCAAGGGCAGCCTGTGACAGAGGTGGCAAGAGGTGGCTCCTGCACAGGTAAGTGGCCACGACATTCGCGCTCCATGAAGGAGTTGTCTCTGAAACACTGGTGGGTTGGACACACCCTCTGTCTGGGAGAAGAGTCAGCGGCCCTTCTCCTGGGTAAGATGGCCTCGGGCCGTGGTGCCTCATTCAGCCTTCCCCCATGTCCCATGGGCGTGCCAATGTCGGGGCCCGGAGCGTCCATTCCAGACGGCCCTTGGTGGAGGCTTCTGATGGTGTTGATGGATGGCTTGCTCCAAAGTAAGCAATCCAGGGAGCAGCCACATCCTCTAACCCACAGCTTCAAACACATCCCTGAGTGCTCAGGGTTGGGTGGGGAAGGGGCACACGGACCGAGACTCCTTCCCAGCTGCGTGACCTGGTGGGTTACCTGACCTCTTTACTACAACGGTTGCTAGATCGACCTCACGGGGTTGCTGAGAGGAAGGATGAGAAAGCTATTAACGTAATGCCTGGGACGTAGTAAGCACTCGGCACCCAGCAGCCCTGATTTCACGGCCCAGGGAAGCAGTGGGAGGGGAAGGGGCGCAGGGGGGTGGCTGTCCACTTGGTGCCTAAAAGAGACTTCTACACAGCTAGCCGTATCCCTGTCCCTCTCCTGGCCACCGTGTCCGAGGCAACGCCCATCCCCGAGGGATCCTCTTGAGAGAGGGCATGATGTCCTTGCGTGACTCAGCTCTGTCTGCAGGCTGCCCCCAGTGGGCACTTTCCTCTGCCTTCTGCACACCACCTTGCTGGCCAGGCTCCCCGAGGCAGGACTGGCTTCCCCGCCGTGCCATTTTCCCGACTCCCAAGGGCTGACTCTACAGAGGGGGTATCAGATGCCAGCTTCGGGCCATGTTGGAGCCCCCTGCAGCACGCAGGCTCCCACCCTCCAGCACCCCCCCCCCCCCGTCTGCTCAGCTCTTCCTCGAGACGTATTCCATGCCTGGCAGGTGCCAGAGCTGGGGGCGGGGGCCCAGCGTCGATCCTGGGGATCCGGGCCTTGGTTCTCCTCCCTCCAGCTTGGGGTCTGCTTTGGGGGTGCACTGAGGCGCACGGTGCAGCCACCTGGGCGGCAAGCAGAAAGGTGATTTCTCGTGGACCTGCTTCCCAAACCAGCCGGTGCCCACGCCGCGCCATTTAGGAGATGGCGCTAATCCACGAGAGACCTGCTTTCTAGAACCAGACCACTCGCCCACAGCCCCTCACGCCTTCGCTCATTTTCCCTGTCAGGGGCGCAATTATGAATTGCTCCCATGACCTACGGCAACAAATCTGGGTTCCTAAGTGCCTCCTTATTAGGACGCGTCACTTCATTTTTCTGCTCTCCAGGTCCCTCACGTGTCATGTGGGTAAAATAACAGGTGTGTGAGGACGGGGTGAAAACATAAAGCCAGCAGGGCACAAGGCAGCCACTTAACCCGCGTTATCGCCAGCATCGAGCTCGTGGTGAGAGCAGCCTGAGATCGAACCCCCTGCGCCTCTCTCCCGCTGCAGTTTTGTGACATCCGTATTCTCTAGCTTGGATCACTGCTCACAGTTTCGCTGTCTCGGGATTGATCTTACGTAGCAGATGCAAACCCAAGCCGCAGACGGATGTTGAACACGCTCCTGGTGCTAGGTGTCTGAAGTGTCCCTCGTTTTCCTCGCCGCCTGCCGTTCTCGGCTGAGCCACCTGCCATCTTCCCCGAAACACGGTTCTGATAAGTGGCTCATTCTCGCATTGTCGGGACTCAACGTTAGTAAAGCCTCGGCATGGAGAGGAGTCTCCGCGCCTCCGTGGTCTCGATAATCGTGTCGTGCGCAAAGCCAGGTCCCCTTCCCGTTACTAGTTGAAAGCATCCTGTACCGGCGTGTCCCCCAGACGGCTCCCTGGGGGCAGGGACGCCGTCAGTCTTGCAGAATCTGAGGCCTCCAGGGCTGTGTCGGCATGCAGCATCTGTCGTGTCAGCCTCTCTGCTGGCAGGCTTCTCCAGCTCTCCGCTTCCTCCTCCTGCTCACCCATCGGTCCCCACAAGGGTGGCAGGCGGGCTGGCGCCGTCTCCGAGGCAGGACAGAAAGAACGAGCAGAGGGGTGCAGTTTGCCCTTCCGTTACCTGGAGTGCGCAAAGGGGCTTCCCTGGGGGCCAAGTGTGCGCTCAGAAACGGACTCAGCTTGAGCGGGACGTTGGTGCCAGAAAGTGAGTCACTGCTCCTAAGCAGACCTTCGGATACGTTGGAGAGATCATCCGTGGAAGGGAAGAGCGATTGACGTAGGTGATGCACCATTTCCCGGTGGCTTCCTTGGGACCCTTACGGCCCCGGGCGAGATGAAGCCTCACTTGTGAGAGGCCGCTGTTCCCGGACGAGCCTGCTGACGTCTGAGCCCCAAGTGACCCCAGCTGCCTACCTAGGGGCTTGGGACCTCCCTCAAACCATTCGTGCAAGCCGTAAAGGTGGGAGGGGTGGCAGGGTCCGACAGGAGTTCTCCAGGCAGGTGGGGATGAAGCCAAGGTTAGCACAGAGCCGGAGAAGTTTCCGGTCCTCCAAGGAAGGACCACTGGGCCTCAGAAGGCCCTGAAATCCATCAGGGAGATGGACTGGACGCAGCGTGAAAAGAAAAGAAGGCTCTGGGCTGGACCCTGAGTCCTGCTCTGCAAATAGCTGTGCCTCAACCGCTATCTCCAGCTCCAGGAAAACAGACAACAGGGGTTTAACCTGCCGTCCATAGTGAGGCTCCGGGGACACTGAGAGCTCGAGAATGATGTGCATATTTTTGTGGGCCCATAGTGTTCTTTTCAGGTTCTCAGAGGGGTCCCTGACCCCGAAATAGAAGAACCACTCTACAGTGTGATCCCCAGGTTTCTTTCCATCACATACATTCTAGATTCTTGACTTACAGGCCCTCAGTGCTGTCCACGGGTTTCTAACATCGATAGAGGTATTGTCCGAAACTGGCCCCTGTCAAGTAGGGCTCTCAGGGGCCCCTGGGGGGTGGAACTCTGGGGGGGCTTGGGGGTGACTCTCGAGGGGACCCAGGTGATAGATGTGACTCTGAGGGGAAACCGAATGGGAGGGTCTGTTGGATCGCACTTGGATTTCTTCCTCGCGTTGTGGAAGAAAATGCACTGTCCAGAGTGCCGTGCTCTTCCCAAGTAGTTGGACACGGATACTTCTGTTAGAGCCATTTCCTTTTGTTCCTTGGCCACAGGCAACGGGCGCCTCCTTGAGCGGCAGCAGGCCCCAGGTCCCCTCTCCCTCATCCTGTCTTCAGGGTGCGATCCGGTGTGGAGAAGAAAATGGTGCCCATGGTAGCTCACTGTCCCCCTAAGCCACCCGAGCGTCTGGATGCACAGATAGGGTTTTGTCAGTTTTCTCCACAAAACCGTCTTTTTCCCTGCTGTCCTCAGGACAGGGCGGAGGTTCATAAGCAGAGATAGCCCGGGGCCTGGGAGACTCAGCCTCACAAACTGGATGAAACGAACAACCAGTCTCTGGTGGCCTCTCTTGTCTCGCGCCTCCCACCCGTCGTGGCCAAGACGCTGGCCGGGCCTCAGTTCCGGGCCGGCCGGCCGCCGGTGGAAGCAAAGAGAAATATTTGAACCTCCAGAGGCAAATGATCCCACCTATGGGTTCCCCAGTCTTCTTGGGAGAAAAGCACCCCCCCCCATTTGCTGTTTCTGGAAATCCAGGCCAAACCAGCCCACAGTCCCCACGACTGCCAGCCCAGCCGTCCCTTGGACCCTGGAGCTGCTGCTTCAAGATTCACACTCTTGCAGGCTCTTTTTTTGTACGTTTTGTTTTTCCTCGGAGAAGTCTTAGCCCCTCATTGAAAACAGGCCTGCCAGTCTGAATACCCTTCTGGCAGGAGAGGTCGGGAGTTTTATTTTTCCACCCAAAGACCTCACGGTTAATACCCTGCCAGACGCTGGGTGGCCTCACCAGCCGGAACCTAGCTGTCCCCGAGGACAGAGGCCATATTTTCCCTGGACAAGATGAGCAAGAAGGCCTTTTCCAGCAGACCCCAAGCTCCTGAGTCCTGTGCCATAAACTACCCCCGCGTCATTGACACTGGCCTTTCCACCAGCCAGGCCCGGGCCTGGGGCAGGGCAGGAGCCAGGCATCAGAGGAGAAGTAGGACGATTCTTCCTCACCACATGGATGTCATCAAATCTTGGGTGGATTTTCTCGTCTCCCACGTGGCGAAAGATCTCGTAAAGAAAGATCTTGAAGATCAAAGATCAAAGAAAGATCTTGAAGGGACAAATCCTTAGGGTCCTGACGCCTGGGTCACCTGACCCCGGGGAGTCATCATCCCTGACCTTTGCCTTGGAGTTTGCCAGGACGCTCTCTCCTGTGACCTGGACAGAGCTGACGGCGGGCCAGGGCCGCATCCCCGCCCCCTGGTACAGGTGCCGCCTCTGGTCGCATCCTCCTTATATGGGGCCTCTTCCCCCGTCACCCACACCCGCTCAGCTCCCCGTGGAACCTTCTCGTTTGCCTTCTCTTCATTTGCCAGGTCCTCAGCCCTCTGCTGGATTTCCTGGCTTCTTCTGCCCCTCCCCCAGAGATGTACTCCCCATCCCCCCCCCCACTTTCAATTCCTAGGCCGTGGGGTCTCCTGCTAAAGCCCCGGGCCCCAAACCTCCCCCCACGGCCCCCTTGCTCTGGCCTCTGGGCTGCTGCACAGAGCTGCACGGGCCCCTTGACCCTCTCCTTTATTCTCCTCTGAGGGAAGCCTCGCCTCCCTTCCCGTGACGGCCGGGTCGCCTCGGAGTCCCTCCCTCCGTCCCCTGTCCGCCCCTCTTCAGCTCTCTCCCTCCGTAGGCCTTTCATCTGGAATTTCTGGAAAGGGAGGCCGCTGCCCAGCCTCAGCTCTCCTCTCCTCCCCTTGCCCTCGCTGCCACTTACGATGTGATGCGGGCCGGCCGTCTAACTCCTTCGTGACCTGCCTTCCTCCCCTGTGAGGGGTGACGCTTGTGCCCGCTCTAAGTTGTTCCTGTGAGGACCGAGTAGCAGGGAGCGGGGAAGGGCCCGGCCCGGAGTCATCGCCGTGAGAGAAAAGGAGTGAGCGCTGCTTTATTCCGGAACCTTCGGAGACGACACTGTTCAAAGCTTGTCCTCCGCGTAGTCTCTTAGTTCATCCCTCCCACCCAGGAGGACTGGCTTCTCCGCATCCCCCCAGGACCGAATCCAAGCTTCTTGAGAGTGGCTTCAGGCCCCTCACAGGCAGGCGGCTTGCCCTGCGTCAGGCCCGAGCTCTGCCCTCATCGATGGCCGCCCCATTGTCCACTCCATGTGCTTTTGACTCCCTGTGATCTTGCCTGTGTAACTCTGCATCCTTCCTCCCCTACTTTTTTGGGGGTCAGTCCTGCCCCCCCCAGGATAAACCAAAACAAGGCTCCATTTTTTTCTCTTCAAATAGTGTATCAGTTATCTACGGTCACAAAACACGGCACGAAAACACAATTCGGTAACTTAGAACAATAGGCATCTTTTTAGTGCGCAGATCTGTAGGGGTTAGGGTTTTGGGGGTCTCAGCAGGCATGTCTGCAGTCAGGTGGCATTAGGACATCAGGGTGACCCGGCCACGCATCTCTCCTCTACCCCCAGGCTAGCCCAGAAGGTTCTTTCGGTGGGAGCAGAGAACAAGCCCACACGCGTGAGCCCTCTCCGTCCTCCAGTTGGGTCCCATTGGCCGACACAGAGCAAGTCACGTGACTGGTCCTAGAGCCAAAGGGGAGGCGGTCCTAGCGACGGGGTCAGGAGGGTGCAGTGTGGGGCCAAGGCAAGCAACCCTCCCCAGACAGCACGTTTCGTAACGTGGCTGGGAGGGCATCGGTCTGTCTGTGTTATCGTGGTCCATCGAGGCATCTGCCTCGCCCACTGGCCCTCAGGCTCCAGCTCCCGTGGGGGCAGGAATGGCGTTTTATTCACATCTTGTCTCCACCGCTTAGCACAGGGCTGTCCCCCTGAGGTCCTCACCTGTGGTTGACTGAATGCAATTTGTTCTCCCATCTCAATCTCGGTCTCAAAGAGCTCGTTATGCTCTGCTTTTGAACAGATGTCCTCTCTCATCTTGAGTCAAGTGGCTTCCCTCGCCACTCCGAGTCCCCCGCTGACGTGGTGTCACGTCCTCATCATCAAGTCGCTCGACTGTGCGGTCTGGAACCACCCTTCCTCCACACCCCCTTGCCCACCCGCAACTGGACTTTTGAAAGCCACTGGGGCACCTTTTACCACAAACTACTCATCCGCATCTCGAAGCCTCTCTTCCTTGTTAGCAACCTGTGGTCGTCTCCTCTTCAAACGGTTCTCCTTCCAGCAGCATAAGACTGCGGACAGAGCTTGGCCTCCGGCCTCAGAGAGACCCATCTTGAATCCTGACTTATCACCTTCTGGTTGTGTGACTCTTGCCCGGGAACGGTGCACCCTCGTTTCCTCTGAGCCTTAACGGCTGGCTCACTCCTACTGCTCGCCCGAGACCTTCAGCCAGACTCCTTTGCTGAAGACCCACAGGTTTTCTGCGCTTCTAGAAGACCGTGGACCCCAAAAGAGGGAAGGGTTGAGTTGAGGGGTTGCATTTTTGTTCTGGAAGCAGCGGTGGGAAACGCAGACATTAGATTCGAACAGACCAGGATTCAGTTCAGATCCCTCCCTCCTCCACACGACAAAACCCTGGGCCACAGGACACTTCTCATTTTTCTCTGCCGGTCTCCTTCTCACTCTCTTTCTCTACCCTTCAAAGTTTCTCCTTCCTTCCGTGTCTTCACGTTAGGCTCCTTTAAGGTCCTAGCCTCTCAGATGCCCTCTTTTTATGCTCATTTTCTTGTGAGAGCTTGACTTGTCAATGGCTTCTCTAAATCGGTATCTTCCAGACGTGAATGACCAACTCTTAGTGGGAATTTTCCCGCTCAGGATCCACTCCCTCATTCCCACTTCCTGTCAGGCTGGTTTCACATTGGTACTCCATAATTACCTCAAATCCCAAATGGAAACAGGCTCCCCGGCCCGATTTACCCATCTTGGTTAGCCATGCCATTTCCCTGCCCTTTCCATGTTCACTCGTCCGCCGTCTTTGTTTACTGCTCCCATTTTCTCTCTTCCGTCGGGCTTGGACCGGCAAGCCACATCTACTCTGGAAGGTTGTGGAAACGCTAATAAGTAATCCTTTATGGGTACATTTTCGACCCGCTTCCAAAGACAACATTACGGTATCTGCATTTATAGGGTGAGGGAATGAGGTACCGACTGGGTTTTGTCTGGGCTATCTGGTCAGCGAGACTGCGGGCAGTGCCCAGAGAGTTAAGGTGCAAAGGGCACAGAGAGAGACACCGAGAAACAGAATTCCCCAGGCTTGTCTTTTCTCCTCGTTGAGAATGACAAGCAGCACCAACCCCACGCCCGCAGTGAATGAACACAAGAAGCCTTGGCCTCTGGCCTTTTGACATCCTCACATTTGTGAAGGAGGGTGGGATTTTTTCCACTCCTGGCCGAGCTCTTTCCAAGAAAGTGATCTCATTTATCTTGGTGAAAGGCTTATTTTTAAAGTGCACATTTCATTTTCCATTATTTAATAGGCACATAATGTCCTGCAGCTTCCTTCTAAGTGCTTTCATACATGGGGATTATGTGCATTGTTCCATTTCATACATGCGCCTCAGTGAATCTCCAGATATTTCTTTCAGCGCCTTGGTGATAAAAATACGTTGGGCGATGTGTGCCTGTGGTTTGGTTTGTTTGAGGAAAAGTTTTAGTCTGGAAAATACATGCTGTGGACTTAGGAGCCGCGGCTGCGGGGGAGGGCTGGGCAGCAGATGATCGGGTGCCCCCCACTCCAGGCGGGGCTTGATGTGCGTGGGAGGGGCGGGGGCAGGACATGATGTCCGTGGAAAGTTATTTGTGGCACTTGGCAAAGGCAATAAGGCAGATTTTCTGCAGACCCGGTGTGATAGGAGCTTGAAGTCGGGGAGAACCTTGGGGCTCAACTCTGAATACAATAGAGGAAAGTGGGAACTTACAGCAGGGAGCAGGGGTGGGGAGGTCAGTGCATGGAAAACTAAGAGGTCCCATCAGGATAAGGAAGGATTCTGGCTAACCTGACCTAATAGTGTTCTGAGCACTGGAAATCAAGAGTCAGACACTTGGGGCGCCTGGGTGGCTCAGTGGGTTAAGCATCTGACTTTGGCTCAGGTCACGATCTTGCAGTTTGTGGGTTTGAGCCCCGCTTCGGGCTCTGTGCCGACAGCTTGGAGCCTGGAGCCTGCTTCCGAGTCTGTGTCTCCCTCTCTCTGCTCTTCCCATGCTCATGCTCTGTCTCTCTCTGTCTCTCAATAATAAATAAACGTTAAAAAAATTAGAAAAAATGAGTCAGACGCTTAACCGACTGAGGCAAGTGAGCTTTTATAAAGAGGAGAAAAAAATATTAATTAATCAAGTTCCCTTGACTCCGTTTCTTGGAAATTGGCCCTAAATTTTCCCAAGGAACCTATTTTTTCAAAATCCACCCCCCCCTTCCCCCCACCCAAGTGTTCTTCGGAATCGCCCAATTGAAGTGTTCTTTTTATAGTCTGAGTGTTTTAATAAACTTTATTTTTCGAGCAATTTTATGTTTACAGAAACACTGAGCAGAAAGTACAGAGAGTTCCCATATATCTCTTCCACCCCTGACTTTCCTTATTATTAACATCTTGCACTGTTGTGGTACATTTGTTATGACTGATGAAGCGGAGTTGATACATTATTAACTAATGTCCGTAGTTTACATTAGGGTTCGCTTTTGGTGTTATTTTTTTTTCTCGTAATATTTTTGTTTGTTTTTGAGAGAGAGAGAGAGACAGAGCACAAATGGGAAAGGGGCAGAGAGATAGGGACAGAGACACAGAATCCGAAGCGGGCTCCAGGCCCTGAGCTGTCGGTGCAGAGCCCGACGTGGGGCTTGAACCCACAGCTGTGAGATCATGACCTGAGCCAAAGTCGGACCCCCCAACTGACTGAGCCACCCAGGTGCCCCAGTCCTGTAGGTACCTTCTGCTGTTTGTGGAAAGACGACAAGAATCCATTCAGAGGAGACTCTTCGGGCCTAGAAAAAAATGCCTGAGGCCTGAGGTGATGGACTGTTCACCTGAATAGGTGTGGTGTAGGAAATTCTCTCTGGAAGACTCTCATCCTTGGGATGAACAACCCCGTGCACACAGCCAACCGTGATGGGGAGTTACAAGTCGATGTTTGTGTTTCTCACCAAAGACCCCTCTGGTCATGTTCTCTCCAGAGGGCCCACCTTCACGACCCAAGTTGCGTCTTTACTCGGAGTTGGAAAGGTCCTTGGGGAACCACCGTGCTCCACAACCGTCACCAAGCCCGGGGCCCTGGGCCGCTGGGAAAGGAGGGGAGGTTTTGGCGCTCCTCAAGGGGCAGCGCGCTGGCTCAGAGGACTTCTGTGCTCTCTCCCCCCGCGGAGCCACTCTGCTCTGCCTGCACGCCCTGGCTCTCTGTTCCCTGGAAGAGTGGGTAATAGGATCACTCGGGGACCGGCATCCCCAGGCCGGCGTCCGCATGGTCACTGCATTCAGAGGTTGCGCACCGCCTCTGCATTTGCAGCCCGACCCGCGTGCAGGGCCTGTTTGTTGCAAGGCGCTTATCTCTCGGGCACACACTCGCTGATGCTGAGGCTGGCTCTTTGCAAAACCCATTTCTGCTTTGCCAGCTGCTCCCAGTTGGGCCGTGCCAGTAGGGGGTCTCCACGGAGACTGCAGGGCCCGTGGGTGGGGGGAGACAGGACTCCCTGCCGCCTGCCCGCGTCCTGCGCCCTCGCTGCCCCCGTGCGCGTCCCCGTGCAACACCTCTCCTCCCCGGAGGGCCACAGGGCCTTCCTATGGCAGTAGCAGAAGCCGGCTTGCAGCTTCCCCAACCCTTGCAGAACCAGCCTAACGGCACCCTCTTCAAATGCCACGCTGTCCTGAGGCCTCACCCACTGCCATCCAGATTTTAGCAACGCTTCGGGGGCTGGGGGGTGCGCCCACTGACGACCGCATCTGGTTCCCTGTTCACACTTCACCTGCTGCTCTTTGCGCATCGCTTCCACTGGTCGGAAGCAGGAGAGGTGAGTGCAGCCAGAGGCACCAGCCCCGGCCCCACCTCTGTAGACTGCGGGCTGCCAGGCGAGGTGACCGTAAACTATTTCGCACTGCCGATAGGAGAGAGGCCTGGGAGACGATCAGAGCACAGAAGGAAGGGAGAACCTTCCATTTCTGGTTCTGGCAGCGTGGCATTCCCGGCAGTTGTAAGAGCAGCAAGAGAGGCGTCATGCTGGAGCAGAGGTCAGGATGATCTGGAGGCTGGGAGGCCGGGGGAAGGCAGCGCCTGTCTGGTGTTTCCTGTCTTTGTGAGACCTTCGGTGGTGCACCAGCCCGGGAAGGCTCCTGGGTCCTGTAGGCTTCGTGTGTGGAACAGACACGAGTCTGGGGGAAGGTGAATTGTGTAAGGCGTAATAACAACCAAAGGTCTTCATGCCCTAATCCCAGGAAGCTGTGGCTATGTTATGTGACCCGGCAAAAGGGATTTTGTAAATGTACTTAAGGTTAAATAGGCATTGTATTCTAGGTTTTCTGTAGAGTGTGGAATATAAACCATAGACTAAGTGCTAATAGAGCTTAAAACCAAGATTCACAGGGATTAAGCTTATTTCGAGTAACAGAGCTACGCTCCTGAACAGACCTCAAGAGTGTTTATAGGGAATACAATAATATTTAGCAACTGAGGTAAAAGTCATAATGTTTAGCATTCAATAAAAAATTATCAGTCATGCAAAGAAGCAGGAAAGCACATCCTGTAATGAGGGAAAGAAATCAATCCGTTGAAGCTGCCCCAGAGCTGACACAGATAATAGAATCAGTAGAAAGAACATAAATGTTGTTATAACTATACTCCATGTGCTCAGGAAGTCACAGAAAAGACGGTACCTGCTAAGTAGATGCGTGGAAAATGTAAAAAGACCCAGAATGAACTTCTAGAGATGAAAATCACAATGGGTTAGAAGAAAAAAAAAATACAGGATGGGATTAATAGCAAAGTAAACAGTAAGGTAAAGCAGTACATTTGAAGACATAACAAAAGAAACTATCCCAATGAGAGAGAAAAAAGACGAATAAAAAAATAGATCATCTAAGCTGTAGGACAACTTCAAGAAACCTTAAAGTGCTCAAAGCAGAATTCAAGGGTGAAAGGACAAAAATATTAGGAAAAAAAATAAAGACCGAACACTCTCCAAATTCAGTGAAAACTGTAAACTCACAGACCTGAGAGGTTCAATGGACATTAAGCACAAGAAACCCAAAGAAACTACAAAGGTACATTATAATCACATTGCTGGTGGGAAGAAACTACAAAGATACATTACAATCACATTGCTGGCAGGGTGCTTGCTTGGATGGTTTAGTCAGCTGAGCATCCTTCTCTTGATTTTAGCTAAGGTCATGATCTCACAGTTTGTGGGTTCAAGCCCCCTGTTGGGTTCTGTGCTGTCGGCTCGGAGCCTGCTTGGGATTCTCTGTCTCCTCGCTCTCTGCCCCTCCCCGACTTGCGCTTTCACAGGCGCTCTCTCTCTCAAAAATAAATACGTACACATTAAAAAATACATAATATATATGTTGTAGCAAGCAATGCAATCATATATACATATTCTATATAATCTATAATAATATCTATATAATCGCACTGTTTGCTATAAGTGACAAAGAAAAAAAGTCTTAAAAGAAGCCAGAAGATAGGGACACATCATATACAAGGAAACAAAAATAAAGATGAAAACAGCTTTCTTATCAGAGTTATTGCAAGGCTCAAATTACTAGAGTTGGAAATGCATAAGGGGACAATTGGACACCTTGCCTGAAATGAGCAAATTTTCAGGAATGCACAATCTATCGGGGCGCCTGGGTGGCTCAGTCAGTTGAGCGTCCGACTTGGGCTCAGGTCATGATCTCACAGCTCGTGAGTTTGAGCCCCGCGTCGGACTCCGTGCTGACAGCTCAGAGCCTGGAGCCTGCTTCTGCTTCTGTGTCTCCCTCTCTCTCTGCCCCTAACCCACTTGCATTCTGTCTCTGTCTCTGTCAAAAATAAATAAACATTAAAAAAAAATTAAAAAAAAAATGCACAATCTATCAAAACTGACTCCTGAACAGAAAATCTGAATAGAACTCTAACAAGTTAATGAGATTGAATTTGTAATAAAAAAAAAAAAAATCTCCCAACAAAGAAAAGCCCGGAAGTAGAAGGCTTTACTAGTGAATCCTACCGAACATTTAAAGACTTAACATTAATCCTTCTCAAACTGTTCCAAAAAACTTGAAGGGAGGGAACATTTCTTGACTTAGTTTATGAAGCCAGCATTACCTTGATAAAAAGCCAAAGACACCACAAGCCAATATCCCTGATGAATAGTGATCTGTAAATCCTCAACAGAATACTTGCAAACCAAAGTCAGAGGCGTATTATCATTATTCACCATGACCAAGTGGGATACACTCCTGGAGTGTAAGGATGGTTCGACAACTGAAAACCAGTTAATGTGACACACCACATTAATAGAATGAAGAAAATAACCTCACACGATAATCTCAAATGCAGAAAAAATATTTGACAAGACTCAACACAATTTAGTGATAAAAACATTCAATAACTAGGAATAGAAGGGAACATCCTCCACATGATAAATCCATACATGAAAAACCCTACAGCTAACACCATAGTCAATGGCAAAAGACTAAAAGCTTTTCCATTAAAATCAGGATAAGACAAGGATACCTACTTTCACTAATTCTATTCAACATAGTCCTAGAAATCCTAGCCAAATCAATTAGGCAAGAAAAAGAAATAAAAAGCACCCACACTGGAAAGGAAGAGGTGAAATTATCTCTTTTCACAGAGAGTCTGATCTTATACATAGAAAGCCTTAAAGATTCCACAAAAAACCCTGTTAAACTAATGAATGAAATCATCAAAATTGTAGGACACAACAAAAAATCTGTTGTATTCCTGCACACTAGCAATGGACCACCCCAAAAGGAAATAAAAAAACCGTAATTCCATTTATGATAGTATCAAAAAGAATAAAATACTTAGGGATCAATTTAGCCAAGGAGGCCAAAGACTTGTACACTGAAAACTGAAAAAACATTACTGTAAGAAAGTAGACATAAATGGAAAGATATCTTATGTTCATGGATTAGAAAACATAAAGATGTCAGTACTACCCAAAGCAATCCACAGTTCCACCACAGTTCCTATGAAGGTCCCAAGGGCATTTTTTTTTTTTACAGAAATAGAAAAACCCATCCTAAACTTTATATGAAATTTCAGGAGTGATAGCCAACACATTATTGAGAAAGAAGAACAAATTTGGGAGACTCACACTTCCTGGTTTCAAAACATACTACAGAGCTACAGTGATCAAACAGTGTGGGACTGGCTTCAGGATAGATGTATATAGACCAGTAGTATGGAATGAGAGTCCAGAAATAAATTGTCACATATTTGGTCACTTGATTTTTGGCAAGAATGCTATCATTCAGTGGGGGAAAGGACAGTCTTTTCTACAAACAGTGCTGGGAAAACTGGATATTCACAAGCAGAAGAATGAAGTTGGACCTTTACACCATATACAAAGTTTGACTCAAAATGGACTAGGGACGTAGACTTAATGGCTAAAATGATAAAAACTCCTAGTAGAAAACAGGGGAAAATCTTCACGACACTGGTTTTGGCTTGATCTCTTGGTTATGCCATCAAAAGCTCAGGCAACAAAAGAAAAAAAAAAACATACATTTGACTTCATCAAAAGTTAAAACTTTGTTTCATCAAAGCATGCTGTCTGGAGAAGGAAAAGACAAGCCACAGAATGAGAGGATATGTTTGCAAATCATATATTTGATAAGGAATTAACATCTAGAATAATAACTTCTCCAGCTGAAGAATAAAATCTAAACAACCCAATTCAAAAAATAAGAAAGGACTTGAATAGACATTTCTCAAAAGAAGATGCTCAACATAATTAGTCATTAGGAAAATGTAAATCAAGACCATGATAAGATACTACTCCACATCAAATAAAATAGCTATTATCAAAAAAAAAAGGAAAATTACAAAGGTTGGTGAGGATGTGGGGAAATTGGAACGCTTGTGGCATATAAAACGGTGAAGGCACAATGGAAAATAACTTAGCTGTCACTTAAAAAAATTAAGCATAGGGGCACTTGGGTGGCTCAGCCGGTTAAGGGTCTAACTTTGGCTCAGGTCATGGTCTTGCGGTTTGTAAGTTCGAGGACCCCGTCAGGCTCTGTGCTGACAGCTCAGAGCCTGGAGCCTGCTTCGGATTCTGTGTCTCCTTCTCTCTCTGCCCCTCCCCAACTTGTGCTCTGTCTTTCTCTCTCTCACAAATGAACATTTAAAAATTAAAAAAAAAAAAAAACCTAAGCATAGAATTACCACGTGACCCAACAATTCCACTTCTAGGTATATACCCCAAAAGAATCGAAGGCAGAGGTTCAATCAGACATTTGTCGCACACGCACATTCGTAGCAAGTGGCATTGTTTACAATAGCCAAAATACAGAAACACCCAAATCTCTGTCAACAGAACATGTGCTGTATACGTAACTACGAAACACTGAGCCGCAAAAAGGAAGGAAATGCTGACACGTGCTACAACTTGGAAGAACCTTGCAAACGTAATGCTAAGTGAAATGAGCCAGATATGAAAGGACAAAACTTGCATTTTTCTACTTATTGGAGGTCCCTGGAATAGGCAAATTCATAGAGACAGAAAGTAGAATAGAGGCCCCCAGGGGCTGGGAGCAGAGGGAAATTGGGAGTTAGTGTCGAATGGCTACGGTATTTTTATCTGGATGATGAGAGTTGGGGTGATTGTGTTCAGCCTCATTTGCGGTATGGATTACCCTCCGTTCCCCACCTGTGTGTCCCGTGGACTCCGTCAGACGGGGGCCTTGGCGGCCTGTCCTGTTACTTGACCCTCTGGTTGAGGAAGGCTTTTGCCCAGATGTCTGAGAGTCATCCCGTGGGCGCCGGGTCATCCTGCCCTGGACCTAAGTACCTCTTTCACTCTGCCTGTGGTCTATGGTCGGGCACAGTTCGAAATCCGTGTATCTCCGTCGAGACTTACGGAAACATGTTTCTCATTAGTTTCTAGGGGTAATTCTACCTCCTGTGGATCCTGGTTCTGAGTTTATACGGAGGCTGAGTCAAACCAGGGCCGCCGTGTCCTTAGTAGCAGGCAATGCGACCCTTTGATATCGTCCTAGAGCTGTTTGCTCCCTTGACCTTCGTCTCTCAGGTCAGCTCGCGCTAAGACTGCAGCGGGCCACTGGAGGTTTCCTGACTTGGGGAGGCCACCATTTCTGCAATTCTCTCCTTCCGTTTCCGGCCACTTATGGAAACGCTAGAATTTTATTTCTGAATTTTATGGGAGAAAACAACCCCTCGGATAGAATGATCAAGGCAGCTCATTCACGAATAACAAGGAATAATAAAGGTCCTAATAAATTAGGACCTTCTCCTGCGTTTCATTTTGGCTGTCACTTCGACGTTACTCAGTATCTTTTATTGAATAGTAAGTGTATTTATTTATTTATGCTGTTATGAGGGTCCATTTTGCTTTAAGATACACTGCTATCATTGAGAAGAATAAGTGAGGTTTTTTTGGTTCATGATTTCTCAGGCCTAGCACACACAATTCCTGAGAAAGGAGGAGGAAGTATGTTACAGTGACTAACAGCTGTTGGGAGACAAACTTGGTTTTTGTTTTGACACTCAGTATCTGTTTTCCCCTTTCTCCCTCAGCACCTTAAGATTTCATTTCTTTCTTTTTTTTTTTTAACTAGCAGTTTTTCTTTTCTTTAAAAGAATTTTTTTTTAATGTTTGTTTTTGAGAGAGACAGAGAAAGAGACAGAGCACAAGCAGGGAAGGGTCAGAGAGAGCAGGAGACACAGAATCTGAAGCAGGCTCCAGGCTCTGAGCCATCAGCACAGACCCCGATGCGGGGTTCAAACCCACAAACTGCAAGATCACGACCTGAGCCGAAGTCAGATGCTTAACCGACTGAGCCACCCAGGAGCTCCTATTTATTTGTTTTTGAGAGAGAGGGAGAGCACAAGCAGGGGAGGGTCAGAGAGAGCAAGAGACACAGAATCTGAAGCAGGCTCCAGGCTCTGAGCCATCAGCACAGAGCCTGATGCGGGGTTCAAACCCACAAACTGTGAGACCATGACCTGAGCCGAAGTCAGATACTTAACCGAGTCACACAGGCACCCCTAACGGCTTTTCTTTTAAATGTTTATTTATTTTTGAGAGGGGGGAGGGGCACAGAGAGAGGGAGAGAGAGAATCCCAAGCAGGCCCCGAGATGACAGCAGACAGCCCGATGTGGGGCTCAAACTCATGAACTGTGAGACTGTGACCTGAGCTGAAGTCAGACGCCCAACTGGCTGAGCCACCCAGGAACCCCTAAAAACATTGGGATGGGGGCATCTGGGATTGTGGGGCATCGGACTTCAGTCAGGTTATGATCTCATTGTTGGTGAGTTTGAGCCCCACGTTGGACTCACTGTTGTCAGTGCAGAGCCCGCTTCAGATCCTGTCTCCCTCTCCTTCTCTCTCTGCCCCTCCCCTGCTTATGCTCTCTCTCTCAAAAATAAATAAAACATTTTAAAATAAATAAATAAATCAAATTTTGGAATGGGTTTTAGAAATGTCAAGGCTTATAAGAAGCCTTGGAACAGCTCGGCGAGAGCCCCATGAATTATTGTGCGTAACGCCCTGTGATAATGATGCCATCCACGGCGACATATGTCCCTGTGCTTCTGGCTCAAGGATGTTCTGTTTCTGCAGATACAGTGGCCAGCTACTGGCAAAAGAAATATCGGCTTTGCAAAAAACAGACTGACTTTTATATATTTCTACCAAATGCAATAATAGAGATAACCATGGGACAAGGTTTCTGTGGGACTCTTTTCTGACTTTGCCTGGGACTTTCAACCAAGCAACTGAATGCTGCTCAGAGAGGGTGATTTTTAAAAACTTGTAATTATTGAACACAGCATGCACGTTCCGTGGACGGTACGATGACCCTTTTATTTAGAAAAAGGGACTGGCATCTGTTTTCTATCAACGGTTTTCACCATCGTGCTCCTTGCTTCAGCAAAGGCCACCCTGTGCGCTCAAAGTTTCTTGTATCTGGAAGGCATCCTGCCACCCCTTGGAGCAGAACACCGTGCATGCTCTTTGAGCAAAGAGAGCTGGTATCGCGTGCTAACAGACAGATGCTCAGGACGCCCTTCGTGTATCCACAAAAGCTAAGCCTATTGTGACCAAGCAAAGGGATCTAAGGAGCACGTATCTTGGGTCCGATTTCCTTTCCTCCCTGCTTGTGGTCCACATGCGTTAGAGACAGAAGGCCCAAACATGAACGTGGGCCAGAAGCTGTGCTGGGCACTTGGGGAACACAGAGGTGGGTAGGACTTGACCCCGTCCCCGCCGGTAGGTCATTCCTGGTCTACAGGGGACACCCACAGTGGGCAGGAGCGCACGCACAGTAGAGGCAGTACTGTGATCCAGCTAGGCTAGGGGATGGTTCCAAGCAAGAGGACAGCAACCCGGCTCCGGGCTGCGTCCCGAGAACACGCTGAGAGGTGAGCAAGGCCCTACTGAGTTCTGGGCATTTTCCCGGGAGCAAGGAGGAGGCCTGACTGTATTTGAAGCAGGAGGGTCACAGAGCACCTGTCATAGTTGGGAGCTGGGTGGGGGCACATGCAGACATGATTCTCCTCTGCAGTGTGCTGTCGAGGAGCTCAGGAGAGGCCGGGAAGGGGACACGGGGCTGGGTGCAGACATGGTGACGGAATCCACGAGCACACAACATGAGGTGTGTGCAGAGAGGGATGAAAGTACTGAGTGCCAAAGACGCCAATGTTCAAGTCCAAATAGAGGAGAAGAGCACGGACGTGGGACTGGCAAGGGTGGCCGGGAAGGCAGGGGAAAGCCAGAGGGTAACCGTGCCCAGAGCGAAGGAGTGGGTTCATAAAGGAGGCATGGCCGGGAGCCTCCGGTGCTGCAGAGACCTCCCACAGGAGAAAGACCCCGGTGTCCCCGGGGCTGGCGCTGTCCCAGCACAGGTGCCAGCACTGTGGTGGGAGGAGGAAACTCCTTCCAGCAGTGTGTTGAGAAGTGAGCACAGGGGAGTCCTTCTGGGTGGCCGACTGTCTTTGTAGAACCTAAAAGGTCAACTGCGGGGGCCGACAGAGGAAGCTAAATCGTATGGATGGTTGGCTTCTGATGAGTTTGGAAGACAGAGGAGCATGTTGACGTGCTGAAAGGAAGGAGGAGGACAGAGAACTTTCTAGAAGCCAGGTCCTGATGTGGCCCGGAGAGACTCCTCTGGACGGTCTCCTTCTTTCTCCGAACGCTGGGCTTTGTCGGAAAATCAGATCAGTGAAGTCTCAGGCTGACTGGCCCCACCTCATCTGCATCCTACCGGCCTCTCCGTCCACCCCATTGGACCAGGACTGAGCCACACGTGACTTGCCTTCAAAGCCCCAGAGTTAGAGAAGGAATCACATAATTGCACAGGGCAAGGCAGCCCAGAGAAGTTGAGTGATAGGGTTAGAATAACACAGCTAGCTGGAGGTGAACTGCAGACTAGAATACAGGTCTCCAGACTTTAAATCCAGTGTCACTGCGTCACATGATCCTACATTTGTTCCACGTGGTTCAGCGGCCTGCCCCCGGAAAGAGCGATTTCCCTCCTGGCGGGGTTCTATTGGTGGTGCACAGAGAGAGCTCCTCCTTGAGAACATCACTGGGCTGTGTTCTTCCATCCAGGGCCACCATTCAGGGATGGCGGGAGAGTCTCTAAGTCTCTCTCTCCTATCTGTATTTCTCTCACGCGCTCCCTCTCCCTCTCTTGTCCCCTCGGCTCTTTGTCCCCTTCCAGAAAGGCACTGCGGGGCTGGGAAAGTGCCCCAGGCGAGCATCAGTGGCAAGCACAGCCTCCTGCTGATTCACAGCTGTGGTGCCCCCACAGCCCCCACACTGGCACTTGGCAGGCCGTCTTGGCTGGCCGTAGAATGGTGCTTTGTTACCATGAATGATCCGGAGTACTGAGTCGAGCTGGCACCACTGACCCCAGGACTCGTGCCAATCGGCATCCTGCTCTGGTACTTTCTGAAGCCCCGGCACCTCAGGGCACTGCGTGGCTCCACACCGGGCAGGGCAGAGAAGAGCCTGGAGCGTTTCAGATACAGGTGTCTCTGGCTCGCAGCTCCCTCCTGGTAGGGTCTGAGGGGTTTGGTCTAAGGATCTATGGGAAAAGATTTTCACTCTCTGGGTTCCGTGCAGCTCTTTGCATGTGACCACAGGGCTGCAACTGATGTCAGGGCTGGGGGCAGGGGGGTGCGGGCAGCCCTGTGAGCAGAGACAGTGGGGAGGTAGGTCAGCTCTGCTCTCTGAGGTCTCCCTCAGAGTCCATGAACGTCTTTATTTAGAGAATCCCCCCACCCCCCTTACGTTGTCCTTTATTGAGGGCTTACAACGCATCAAACACTGCTGTCACGTACAGGAATTTCAGTCCATCGGCCATTGTAGACTTTGCGTCCAGCAGAGTTAAAATACTCGGGGCACAGCCACCCTTCGTGTGCAAAGCTGGCCCAGGTCAGCAGGCAGCTGCTCGCACGCAGGGGAGGAAGTCCTCGCTGCATGATAATATGTATCCTCCTCTCTGGACCTGAAATCTCACCGAGGAACATCATTCCTTAAGCTTAAAGCTCTCATGGTGCTTCAAAATGTCAATACTTGCTTTACAAGTTTACTTATTTATTTTTGAGAGAGAGAGAGAGAGAGAGAGAGAATACCAAACAGGCTCTGCACTGTCAGCACGGAGCCTGATATGGGGCTCAAACTCAGGAGCCATGAATAATGAACGACCTGAGCTGAAACCAAGAGCGGACGCTTAACCGACCAAACAACCCAGGTGCCCCAAGATGATAATACCTTTTAAGTGTCATTAGTCATTTATACTATTATAAGAATAATTTTCAGGTTACTTGATAGCATGATAGAATCTCAAGGTTGAGAAGGACTCCACTTCCTCCAGCCAGGACTTGAATATCTTTATTCAGCTTCTGCTCAAACAGGGAGCAGTCAGGATTGTGTTCATCACTCTCAGCTGCCTGGTTTGGGTTGTTTAAAAATCTGTTTCACGGGGATGAGAAAACCAAACGTGTAGGGTTGCCTGAGCATTAAATGAGCTCTTTGTAAAGTATGACTTGATATTTTGAATGAGTAGGGTGAAATCAGAAAACAATCTTTTTTTCTTTAAATGAATTAATTTATTTTTGAGAGAGAGTGTGTGAGCAGGGGGAGGGGCAGAGAGAGAGGAGAGAGAATCACGCTATCGGCGCAGAGCCTGACGCAGGGCTCGAACTCACGAACCGTGAGATCATGACCTGAGCCGAAATCAAGCATCAGAAGCTTGACTGACTGAACTACCCAGGTGCCCCAGAAAGCAACCTGATTTTTGTCTTCCATTGTCATTCAAAGACTAGGTCTCATTCATCCCCAACCCTGGATGAGAAGTCGGGTGGGCCTCTTGCCGTCACTGGTCTTCCCCAGGAAATAAATCCGCTGGCATTGGAGGTCAAGAAACACACTCTCCACACAGTAATTAAAATGTCTTGTCCAAGGTTCAGATGAGCAATTTGAAGCTGAATCCACTGAACACGGGGGTCCAAGCAAATGCCCATGTGGTTGTTAATGATTTGGGGTATCACCCTCGCAGTCAGGGAAGGAGTGGGGACCTGTCTGGAAATATACATATCTCACTCAACCAAGCTGATGTCTCTACTATTAAAAAGTTGGAAATTAACGGACAGATTAGCCTACTTAAATGTACTCAAACTCAGCTCAAACTGTGCTTTGTGAAATTGATGGCTATTGCCCTAAGAACTCTTGTCCCATCAAAGGTGAGTGAAAGCAAGTATTCTTGAAACTAAGAAAAAAACACGAACACGCATTATCATTTTGACTGAATTAACAGAAACCAGTCACTAAGGCCGATGGTAATTAATTCACTATTATTTATCTGCTTGTGCTCTCTCTCAGGTCTCTCTGGTCTCACAGATCATGTACTTTTTACTAAAGGCTTTATCGAGGTATTTATTTATTTATTTATTTACTATTTTATTATTTATTATTTATATATAGAGAGAGAGTGAGAGACCGTGTGTGCGCATGCGAGCAGGGGAGGGGTAGAGGCAGAGAGAGAGAGAATCTTAAGCAGGGTCCACGATCAGCGTGGAGCCTGACTCGGGGCTTGATCCCACGACTCTGGTATCATGATCTGATCTGAAATCAAGAGTCAGACGCTGAATGACCTGGGCCACCCAGGCGCCCCTCTTGAGGTATAATTTAAACATCACAAAACACACCCACTGTAAGAGTACAAACAAATGTTCCTTAGTAAATGTATAGAGTTTCACAACCATCGCCACGATCCAATTTTAGAATATTTCCATCACCCCACACTGTTCTCAAGCTATTCCGTGAATCCTCACTTCCGTTTCTAGCCCCCCAGCGACTGCAGATCTGTTTTTTGTCTCTAGGGATTTGCCTTTCAAAAGAGCTTTATGCACATGCGAAATTGAAAAAGCATATATTAACAGTTTATTTTACAATATTTACATTTCATTGTGATGAATTTTGTTAACCTATTCCCCAGTGATGGGTTGGGTTCATTTTTCTTTCCGGCTTTATAAATAAATCTTCTACGGGGCATCATATACAAGTCTTGTGTGTGTATCATGTATTTTCATTTTTCCTAGGTAGGTCATTGAGAGTGGATTTGCTGATGTACATGGTAAGTATGTGTTTAACTTTTAAAGGAAACCCAACTGTTTTTCAAGTAATGGTACATTACTTTCCCCCCAGCAATGGATGAGGGTTGCAGTTTCTATACATCTTCACCAGCACTGGGTGTTGTCAGTCTTTTTCATGATAACCATTCTAGTGGGTCTGTGTGGTATCCCACTATGGCTTCAATGTGACAATGTGTGCATTTCATTAATGACTGGTGACATTCAGCATCTTTTCATGTGCTTATTTCCATTGGCATATCTTCTTTAGAGAAAGGTCTAGTGAAATCTTAGCCCATTTAGAAAATTGGGTTGTTTACATTAAAAACAAATTTTAAAAAGGGGAGGGCACCAGGGTGGCCCAGTTGGTTAAGCGTTCAATGTCAGCTCAGGTCACGATCTCACTGTTCATGAGTTTGAGCCTCTTATCGGGCTCTGTGCTGACAGCTCGGAGCCTGGAGCCTGCTTCGGATTCTGTGCCCCTTTCTCTGCCCCTCCCCAACCCTCTCTCAAAAAGAAAGAAGTATTTAAAAAAATTAGAAAATCAGGTTGTTTGTTTCCCTATTGAGTTGTAGTTCCTTGCATATTCTGGAAACGAATCATTTGTCAGACGTCTGATTTGCAAATATTTTCTCTTCCAGTTTGTGGCTTTTCTTTTTATTATTATAATGGTGTCTTTTGAAAAGCAAATATTTTAATTCCAATGAAGTCTAATTTGCCAAAGTTTTCTTTTATGAATTGTGCTTTTGGTGCCACATCTAAGAAAGCTTTGCCTAATTTAAGATCACAAAGAATGACTCCTATGTCTTGTTTTAAAAGATTGATCATTTCTGGGGCGCCTGGGTGGCGCAGTCGGTTAAGCGTCTGACTTCAGCCAGGTCACGATCTCACAGTCCGTGAGTTTGAGCCCAGCGTCAGGCTCTGGGCTGATGGCTCAGAGCCTGGAGCCTGTTTCCGATTCTGTGTCTCCCTCTCTCTCTGCCCCTCCCCCGTTCATGCTCTGTCTCTCTCTGTCCCAAAAATAAAATAAACGTTGAAAAAAAAATTAAAAAAAAAATAAAAGATTGATCATTTCAGTTCTTACATTTAGGTATGACACATTTTGAGTCGATTTCTGTATATGGTATGACATGGCTGTTTTTGTTTTTGTATATAGCTATATGGATATTCAATCATCCCAGTCCCATTTGTTGAAAAGACTATCCTTTCCTCCATCGAATTGATTTGGCACCTTTGTAAAAAATCAATCGACTATAAATGGAGGCGTTTATTTCCTGACTTCTGCTCAATTTATCTGCATGTTTGTCTTTAAGCCAAAACCATACTCTATTGATTACTATAGCTCATACTAAGTTTTGAAATCAAGCAGAGTAAGTATTCTTACTTTGTTCTTTAGGTAGATTTTATGCACAATATTCAGGAGTTTTTGTTGTGCACAGATTCAGGTCATCTATGAACCTGTCAATAGGTTTACTCCTTCCTTTACAGTCTGTTTGCGTTTAATGGCTTTTTCTTGCCTCTGTTACACTGGGTAGAACCTCTAGTGTAGTGTTGAACAGAAATGGTGAGCACTGATATTTTTGCCTTATTCCTGATCTTTGGGGGAAAAGGATTCAGCCATTTACCATGGCTCTTACCAGTAAGTATGACAGTTGTGGGTTTCTTTTAACTGCCTTTTATAAAGTTGAGAAAGTTTCCTTTTACTCTCAGTCTTTCAAGAGTTTTGATCATGAATGATGTTGGATTTTGTTGGGGATTTTTCTGCAAATGTTAAGATGATCATGAAGCTTTTGTCCTTTATTCTCTTAGTATGGAGTATTACCTACATGCATTGAAACTTGTTTGATTGCCTAGTATATGATGTAACCTGGAGAATGTTCCATCTGCTTCTGAAAAAATGTGTACTTATTTTAGATAGATAGAGTGCTCTAAAATGCCTATTAGTCAAGTTGCTTGGTAGTGTTATTTAAGCGTCTGCATCTTTGCTGATTTTCTGTTTAGCTGTTCTATCAATTACTGAAGTGGGATATTGAAATATCTAATTGTCAGACTGTCTATTCTTTCAATTCTATGCATTTTTGCTTCATAAATTTTGAGGCTCTACTGTTAGGTAGTGTTACATTTATAATTGTTATATATTCCTAATGTATTCACACTTAATGATCATGCAATATCCTTCCTTGTCTTTAGAAATACTTTTTTCTGGAAGTTAATTTTGTTTGATAGTAATATAATCACTCTGGGTCTCTTATGGCTACCATTGGCCTGGTATACCTTCCTCATCATTTTACTTCTAACCTATTTGTGTCTTTTTGTGTGAAGTGTGTCTCATGTAGACAGTAGCCATTGAATCTTATTTTTTTAATCCATTCTGATAATCACTGCCTTTTGATTATAGTGTTTATCCATTTATATTTAATATTATTGATGTGGTTGGATTTCGGTCTGCCATTTTGTTTTCTATTCCTCATTTTTAAAATATGTTTCCCCTTACTGCTTTTGTGGTAAACAACTTTTTTCTAGGTATACCATTTCAATTCCTCTGTTGCTTTACTTCATTTTTGTTATTTTCTTAGAGGTTGCTTTACAGATTAAGATATGCATATAACTTATACCATCTACCTCGGGTTAATACTTGCTTAATTTCAGTAAAATATAGCAATATTGTTTCAATATATCTCAATTTCCTCCCTTTCTTTTGTGTAATTATTATATCTCCAAGAATGCTATAAACCCAAGGATATAGTGTTATAATGATCGTTTTATATAATCTTACGTCTTTTAACAAAATAAAGAGAAAAGAGGTTTAGAAAAGAGAAAACATATATGTATAGTCTTCTGTCTTTGCCCACGGATACCATTTGTAGTGCTGTTCATTTCTCCTGACACATTCGAGTTATCATGTGGTGTGAGGCCAGCAGATCAGGAGACAGTTGCTGTTGAAAAGGTAACTTGTTATACTCACAGATCCCAAGAGGAGGGGCCCTGCCATGTAGGACCATACAGAGACCCCCCAGGGTTGCTCAGGAAGTGGAGGGAGCAAGAGGAAAACATGGGCAAGAGTCTTAACTGTGGTTTCCATGGGAAGAATGAGTGAGGCAGAGTAATTTCAGCAGGCTCTTGGGCATAGGGGTGCCCCTAGTTGTATGGCACCTGGCCCCGTGGTGATTGGGGGGGGGTGGGTAGAGGCCTGGAGTGTGAAACCCCCATAGAGGAGATGGTTGGGGTGTGGGCTCTGGATTGGGTGGCTTGTCAATGCAAGTTGTTTGCTCTCTCTGGGAATTGACTAGCCCCGAAAGGGGCAGTCCCCCCAGGGTCAGCAAGGCCTCAATGTGTCAACGATCAAGTGCAGAAACTAGAAAATATGGCTGTTGCACGTCGCTCCTGTCCTGCATCCATTGCTGGGTGAGCTCAGAGAAGGGTTGGGAAGCGAGAGAGAAGACCGTGTTGCCCTGACACCTTCAGCCAGGGGGCAGGGCTCTTGATGAGGTTTTGTTTCTACCTTCATGTTCATCCCAACCATGCTTCCTCCTTCCGTCTCTGAGCACCTTTCCATGCCACCTCACCTGCCACAGGTATATAAATAAGAAAGCGAGACCTAGCATTTACTGAGGCAACATCTTATCATGTTATTTTCCATGATCCAGTTTGGTGGGATTTTCCTATGCAGGGTCAAGGAGCTAAAACAAGGCTTCTCCACCCTGTTCTTCCCCCATCATGGTGGAAATGAATGCAATCCAGTCTGACCTGAATCTGGACTCCCGAGAAGAAATAACATTGCCTTTGGCGTTTCTGACCCAAAAGCTTTAGACACAAAGAGTTGTCTGGACTGGATGGAGAATTAGTTACCACCTCTTGGAGGAGGAAATAGAGATTTTCGTGTTGTTCCGCTCCTACAAGTAAGCATCCAGAATTCCCTGATGTTTGCCCCCAGTAAGCAAACACACCTAGGATGAAGAAAATGCTTAATTATGACATCACACCTTTCCCTTCTCATCCCCAACGTACTTACAAAAACATTGTCCTGTGGCGCCTGGGTGGCTCAGTTGGTTAAGTGTCTGACTCTCGATTTCGGCTCAGGTCACGATCTCAGGGTTTGTGAGTTCAAGCCCCGCATCAGGCTCTGCACTGACAGGGTGGAGCCTGCTCTCCCTTTCTCTCTGCCCCTTCCCCACTCGTGCATGCACACACATTCTCTCTCTCAAAATAAATAAGCTTAAAAACAAAACAAAACAAAACAAAAACCAAAACATTGTCCTGTGTCGGATGTTTGAGTATAATGATGGATGCTCCGTTGAAGCCAGGGTTCTATGCACCGAGTTACACTCTGGATAATTAGTAGTGGGAAGAGGTGGAGAAGGAAGGGGGAATGCCTGAACCTGAAGGTATGGCACCAGCCATCTTCGGGAAGTGATTGTACAGAGAAATAGCATAAAATCCGAGGTCAGAGCTGTGTCCATTTCATTCTTCCAAGATCAAGATGGTGGGACGGGGGGAGGAGAAGGTTGGGTCATGGGAGCAGAGCTCTACACCAAGAAACGTTCTGAAGTTCATGGTCCAGAAGTCAAGACTCAGCCGGACAGAGTGCGTCCTTGCCAGGGAAGCCTCAGATGTTCATTGTCAGCTTGATGAACTGGGAACAAAAAGGAGAAAGAAAGAGAAGGGCTGGTTATCCCTCTAGGTCCCCGCCAGCACTGGCCTGTTGAGTCCATGGCAACTCTGCTATGCGATTGCCTTGCCTGCGAGTATGGACTTCTGCTTCGACATGAAATATTAAAAAAAAAAAAAAAAAAAAAGAATCCTCAGCACTTTGTTTTCCCAGAGGTCCTGAGTTCTGAATTGGCTCAAGTGCAGACGGTGAGAGAGAGGGAAGTGTGCTTTCTCCTGGCAAAGCAGACAGCCTTCCTGAGGCTCCTCAGCCGTTTCCTCTTTGACGAGGGCCCCCCTCACGGTGAGCTCACAGGTGGTCCTCCATCATGTGGAGGCTGCGGGCTCAGCATCCGGGCTCTTTACAAGTGAGCTGGTGGAGAAGTTGCATGCAATTCTCATTTCCTCCATCCTGCCTCTGCCTCCCCGCCCCTCCACCCCAGCTTTCCTATCACAGCATGGTGACGTGGGGGACCGTGCTTGTGTGGGACGTTGTTTTCTCTCCTCTCTGCCCCTCTTCCTGGGCACAGCACGTGCCGAGGCCAGGGTCAGGGAAGGCGGCTGGGTGAAGGATGACGCACAGGCTCTTTTAGCAGAGTAACTGTGGGTGGGGCCAACCCAGGCAGGGCAAGGATCCATTGTTACCTAGGTGGATGGTGGGGGGGTCCCAACTGTGGCTCTTGAACTTGGCCGTATATTGGACTCATTGGGGAATTTAAAAAATATCAATGCTTGGGCATGCCTGGGTGGCTCGGTCGGTTAAACATCTGACTCTTGACTTTAGCTCAGGTCATGGTTCTAGGGCTCTGGGATCCAGCCCCACCTCAGGCTCTGTGCTGAGTGTAGAGCCTACTTAAGATTCTGTCTCCCTCTCCCTCTGCCCCTCTCCCATCCTCTCTCTCTCTCTCCCTCCCCCACCCTCTAAAAAAATGTATCAGTGCTTGTGCCCCACCCCAAGAGATTTGGACTTATTTGGTCTGGGTCATGGCCAGGCCACTGGGGTTTTGAAATCTCCCCCAGGTGATGCTAATGTGCAGCCGGAGTTGAGGATGATGGGCTTGAAGGGAGAGAGAGGGAGAAGACTCAAAGATCTTCGACATCTCCCTGTTGTCTTGGAGGTGAATAAGGGGCCGGGGGGGGGAGCTTACACGAGATGGCTTGGGTCTGCCGAGGGGAGGGCAGACAGGAGAGAGAGCTCATTCCAGCCCCCACACCCGAGGACGCTTGGTTTGGAAATGACACCTTGATGCTGAGGCAGTGGGATGCTTCTATCATGCATCTGGTGGCCTTTGGCTTCGAGGCCTTTGGCTAAGAAGGTATTGAGTACCACACCTGCCCACTCTCCCCCCGCACTGGGGACAGGCGGAAAGTGTCCTTGGCTTAACAGAGGCCAAACCCTGACGAAACTGAGAAATCTGTCTAGGAGTCCCTCTTGTGTGATACGCACAGGGTGAGTACCCACATCTTTCTTTGGAATCCTCAGGCTAAGGCCTTGATCTCTCTGCAAACGGTGACACTGAGGCACAGGGCAGGTGAATGCGTCAAAGCACGGCCCACACGGCCATCAACCTCTTCATCTTGATAGTCAGTAAAATGCAACCCAAATCCAAAGTTGCTGTTGAATTTGGAAAGGAGCCGGGTGTCTGCGGTGTGAATGTGAAAGAGGGAGGGGAGGGGAAAGGGCCCAAGGATGGGAAGGAGACACAGGCTGCCTCCTTTGCTACTGTTAAGTTCAAGGGAAGGCAGAGCTGGAGCGGAAGACACGGGGAGGGAAAGGAAAATAATGGGAAATAAAAATCGTGGGAACCATTGGAGGAAAGCGCTCCATAATTTTCTCCCTCCCTGCCTTGGGGCAGGAGGATGACCAGCCAGCACTTGCAAACCTTAGTACGGGTAGGAATCCCTGGGGATCCTCCTAAAACAAGATCTGACTCAGCAGGTCGGGGGTGGGGCTTGGTCTTCTGCATTTCTTATTTGTTTGCGTGATTTTTTTTTTTTTAGTTTTATTTATTTTGGCCACATATAACTGACATGGAACACCGTGTGAGTGGAGGACGTACAACGTGTTGATTGGATACGCTTATATGTTGCAGGGGGATTATCACGGTGGCGTTAGCGAACACCCCTTTTAGGTCACGTAACGGTCATGTCTTTTTTGTGGCGAGAATAGCGCAGATGGTGTCTTTTAGCAACTCGGGGGCCTATGGCAGTCCTGTGGGCTGTCGTCCCCACGTGGCACTCTGCTGTTCCTAACCAGCTCGCCTCGGTTAATGCCCACGCTGCGGGTCTGCAGACCACGCTCTGGGCAGCGGGGAGAGGACTGTCTACACCTGGGGCGCCCCTTCCGAGCCTCTGAAACTCTGATCCGTGTTCTGCGTTCCATCGCTTTGGCTGTGGTCAGCCCCTGTCACTGGCACAAGCTGTGTCTTTCTCAGGGTTTTTGAGGTGTGTGCGCGCGTGTGCATAGAATCATGAGACCCGCAGGACGGCATGAGCAAGGGGAGTGAACAAATTGGAGGCTAGGAGGCAGACAGGCTGAGGAACCCGTATAGCAGAAGGCAGAGAAGCAGTCAAGGTTTGCTGGCTCACTCTGTTCAGGTGATTAAGCTCTCTATGCCTCGGTTTCCACTTCTGCAAAACGGGGATGCTATGAATCCTTAGCTCACAGGGCTCTGGCAATGATCGCATGGACTGCTAACCGACGGGTCCCTAAACATATTAGCAAGTTTACTGTTGTCACTGCCCCCGTGGCTCAGTGTAAACTTCACATTCAGTCGCGCATTCAGCAAGCGTTTACACAGCATGGGCTCTGCCTCGCGCTGGCCGGATCGTACCTCGTTTATGTTGAGATGAATGAACTCCTTGTTCTTTGTACTGAGCGCGTGGAACACCCCTAACGGGGAGAGACATGAGAAAGGCATCATTGTGGGGACGGTTCCTTCAACAGGTTCAAGGGTTTCCTGTGACCTTGGGGCCTGCCGGGCTGCTGGTGGAGGAAATGCTCCATCTGGTGGTGAGCACGGGTCTTCTAGAACAGCAGGCCAGACTCAGGCTGACTCCGCGGGGATCTCTCGCACCTGGGGGAGGCTCTTGAATTCCTGGGATGGCGGAGCTGGTGGCCTTACCATTGGGTGGCACCTGTTGTCATCTACAGTGTGCCAGTCAGCCGGCCAGCTCCCGGGCCCCAACATCTCCCCTGTGCTAACTTTTTGGGGAGCTACCGATCCCCTGCAATCTACGGACCTCCTCCCCAGAGAAAGAACACACGTACGTAAAGTTTTGCCTGAGTCTTGAGAGCCGTTCAGCCTCCATGAGCCCCTTACAAGAACATGAGCCCCCAGCTGCTCCCACACATAGGAGCAAAGGTAGGACAGAGAGCCCTCTAAGCTGGACGCCATGGCTAACGCGCTGAATAGCCTGGGGGTTACTTTCCTCTCTGGGCCTCAGTCTCCCCATCTTAGTCAAAGTGGCCGAGCCACTCAACCCCGGCTTCCCCTGAGAGTCACCCGGGAACTTGAGAAATACAGCAAAAGGGGGGAAGGGTGGCTGTCCTAGAACAAAACAGACAGGGCCCGACAGCCCAATGCAGTTGGGTACCTCCCGAGACCGGCAAGCCAACGTGGAAAGACGGCCTGCGGAAGTTGAGCAGGGGCCAGGTCTTAGATGAGGTTGAGGGCTCGCTGAGAGCCTGCCTGTCAGAGATATCGACAGGGGAAGGGACTCAATTTCTGAGGTCTGTTATTAATAATTCAGGAAAAAAGGATGCGTTAGAAGGACGTCTGAAAGATCAGCAGAACGATCGTTGCTGAGGCTGGTATAAGGCCCTAGAACTCCCTGGGGGAATTTTTATAAATACTGACACTGTGTGTCACCCCCCGGATTCTATTCAGTTGGCCTCCCGGGCAGCCTGGTCATCACAAAACATTATTTTTTCTTTTAATCCCCTTCTCCTATTGTGCCCGTCCCCCCCACACTCCCAGGTCATCAAAAAATGCTAGCCCTTCCCCGGGGGCGGGGAGGGGCTTTGTAGTGGGTGGCAAAGTTTGGAAACACGGGTGCAGGGCACATGGGGACCGATTGTCATTCTTTCTACCTATGTATGAGTAAAAATTTCTACAGTAAAAAGTTTAAATGATCCTGGGGTAAAACCCTAGCCTTGATATTTTAAAAACAGTCTCCAGGTGGTGAATCTAACGTGAGGATCCCGGAGTAGAGGGTGTTGGGGCAACCGTACCTTCCCCCTAATAGTCCTCCGTTGTAAGAACACGTTGAGCACCCCTTGCTGGGAAGGATCGGCCCAAGGGGACTCAGGACAGGGGCAGTTGAGAGAAGAGAAGCTACCAAGTCTCATCATTTTTAGGTCGGTTCTGGCCACTGCGTGATTGTACTAAGTGACAATCTTTCAGGAGGCCTTCCTAAAATGCACCTCTTACCAGCTGCTGGTGACCGCCTACAGAAGGCGCAACCTCCCGGCTTGGCGTACAAGGCCAAGGACCTGCTTGCCTCTCTCAAAGCACCACGAGCAGCCAGCAGAAGTGTCTTGCTTGTCTCCTAAGCCCAGCCCTCCCAGGGATGACAGCCTGGTGGAGACAGGCTTCAGCAGGGACTCACCTGTGACCTAAGTGACACAAAAGAAGCCGAGGGGGGAGCCCCAGTGCCCCAGAACCGAGGAGCACGGACCCTGCCTTGGTTTAACGAGTGCCTTGAAGTCACCTAAGCGAGCACCCTTTAAAAAATGCCGAGCAGAATGGGGCCCTGATCTGTGGGGGCCAGCGCAAAATGGAAACATGGGGCCCCCTGTACAAAAATGATTAAAATTCAAGATGGCGACGTCAAAGCATTAAACCAAGCGCGGGCCTCCTCAGGGGTGCGGGGCCCCGTGCGTCAGCGCATTTCGCTCCCCTCCCCCAACCCTGACAGCCACCCCGGTCCTGGGTTACAAGCCCCCGGATGCGTTTCTTTCAGCTTCAACTTTGTGACAGTGTGACGAGAAACTATAAGCCCTAAGGACCCCTTGCACATAATCTCTTGAGTAACGACTCTTGTCTGGGATAACTGGGTCAGCGTTCAGACAAGTGTTTGGACAAGACAATGTCAAGTACAAGACACAAAGGTAGGGTGGAGGGAGGGGGACGGAGGGAGAGGGAGAAGGGGAGGGACTCCCCTGGTTCTGTGTGCTGTGATAGATTTGACCTCAGATGGGGCCTTCCTCAGATAAGAGGCAGGAGCCCCCCACCCCCACCCGTGGCCCTGTCCTCCCACGAGGACACTGTGAATGCACTCGAGGAGAATGGCTCTTAGCAAGCGGGAATGTGCTGGGCCCATAACCCACAGGTCGTGCACGAAGACGCCCCCACCCCCACCCCTCAGTTAACCACACACAGCGCAGAAATCACACGATGACAGCCGTCTGTGGCCTGTCCTCGCCAGGATTTCTGGCAGGTTATCTCTCACCAGCTCCTGGAAGGGAGCCCAGGGGTCGTGGCCCCCCTCCTGGGGGCCCAGGGCCCCCGAGGACACTCACGGCTCGCGTTCTCCAGCCGGACCAGGCAGTTGAGGAAGTCATCAAAGCCGAGCTGGAGGTTCTCGTCTGTGTACCTGAGGACAATCAGCTGCAGGAGGCGACCGCTCAGCTGGAAGCCTGCGGGGAAGAGCAAGGAGACCCCAGCCCGTCAAAGGCCGGGCCCCGCGGGCGCACCTTCGGGAAGCGCCCAGCGCTCTGTCCGCAAAGTGCGGGTTCTCAGGCCCAGCGGGGGGCCCCCGTCCTCAGACACTGCGTGTCTCCACTAGCTGACGATGTTTCTGGATGTTTGGTTTACCTGGGAGGGAATCACATTAAGAACTCTGGCAGGGCCCGGGGGGCCTGTCTGTGAGTCATGCTCTGTGAGAAGCACCACGCAACTTGGCAGGGGCTGTGAGCTGCAGTGGCCTCAAGGCCACGGCTACGTGCAAAGGACGGCCAACCCCAGACACTCAGACCGCCATGGTGGGGACTGCGGGGGGATGACAGACGCCCCCTGGATCCCGTCCTTTGTGTAGGGAGCTCGTAGATGTTAGGACTGAACCATCTGGTTTGGATTCAGTCTGCTGGTGACAAAGCCAGGGACAGGGTGGCAGATGGCAGAGGAAATCTGTGAGCTCCTCCCTGACCCCCAACCATGGGATCGTCCATGATAATCACCGTCCTAGAGTGCAATTAGAGGCTTGGAAGCACCACGGCCTGCCACCAAAGGGCCACACGTGCCCCCGCTTGGCCAGAAAGCTCGGCCAGAGGCTGAGAGAGGGGGTGAGGCTAAGTTCAGCCCTAGTGGGTACATTTGAAAGACTCCAATATTGCACAGCAGTTTAAAACACGGGTCCCGGTGTGCGGGAGCGAGTCCTGAGCCCGAGGCCTGCCTCCGGCACTGACAGGGCTGTGCTCTTAAGAAGCATGAACTCAGGGGCGCCTGGGTGGCTCAGTTGGGTGAGCCTCCGACTTCGGCTCAGGTCACGATCTCACGGTTCGTGAGTTCGAGCCCCGTGTGGGGCTCTGTGCCGACGGCTCGGAGCCCAGAGCCCGCTTCGGGTTCTGTGTCTCCCTCTCTCTCTGCCCCTCCCCCGTTCATGCTCTGTCTGTCTCTGTCTCAAAAATAAATAAACATTAAAAAAAATTAAAAAAAAAAAAAAGAAGCATGAACTCAGGTTAAAGACCGGCCACCCTCCAGGGCACCAGAAGCAAGTGGCTTCTAGTCTCTTCTAGGCTTTTCTTTACCTGTGGCTTTCAGGGCGGTCCGCAGCTCATAGGAGGACATAGTGCCAGACTTGTCAGCATCGAACTGAAGGAACAGGTTCTACAGGGAGGACAGAGGCATTGAGAACCAGAGGGCACCCAGGGGCGCCAGCCAGCGCCAGCCCGCGCGGGAGGACAGACTCCTCACAGGGTCGGGCAAGGCCTTCAAAACAGGCGGGTCCCTGTGATTTCCCTTTTCAATTTGGGCGCCAGCGCGGTGGTACTTTGCTAAGCCTGAGACGTGATCTTGGGAATGGAAATTCCACCATAATTACTTCCCTTCTGCCCTCTCCTGGCCGGCAGCACCTTGACCGTTTAGAACCCCCTCCTGCTCTAGGCTCGCGCAATCCCCAGAGGCCAGGCCCCGGCCGGGTTACTTACTGTCCACTTCTGCAGCTTGTCCCAGAACATTTTGAACTCCGCGAACCCCAGCTTCCCGCTGCCGCTGGTCTGTGCCGAGAGCATTAAGGAAGGAAGGGAAGAAGGCAGGTGAGCCGGGTTTCAACCCGGTGCCTCGTAGGACTCCAGAGATGAAGGGGCAAGGGGCTGGCCCGGGGGACTGGGGACACAGATCCAGGGCTCTTAGGGAGGCGGCTTAGTTACAAACCATGCATCTCTGAAGAATGAAAACTGCAGGGGTGAGATGGGGAGGGCACCAGAAGGCTCGAAAAAGCACATTATAAAAAAACTCCCTTTATTCTCTTAGAGGGGACCCCAAAGCGGTAACAAGATCCCCAAGTCCCTTCAAAACCTTCCCCCCACTGGCCAGTTCGGGCCTCTTGATTCGGTTCCAATTCTAGGGGCGGCCATCTTGGGTTGTTCCCCGAGGAGACGCCTATCCTACCCGTGAAGGAGGCCACATTCTAGAAAGGTCCGCACCGCAGGAAAGCACAGCTATTTCTGCCCGTGAATTTGGAAGGATACGTCCATTAGAGAAATGATGTTTTTACAGGAAATCAGGCTGAGCTTCTTGAATTTGACGTCCTTTTCTGAAACCACACACAAAAGCAGAATTCATGGGACATGTGATAAGATAAACCTATTTCCAGCTGCTGGAAGTCCTACGGTGTGGTCAGATCTGGGGCTGGTGAGGGGGACACGTGGTCACTCCCAGGATGCTGGTGACAGTGGAAACTGACAGGGCCCTTTGTGAGGAAAATTTGCTAAATATAAAAAAGATACCTTAAAAGTGGGAATATCTTTCCATTCCTTATCCTAGTTTTAAGACTCCCAAGCAAAGAATTACAAATTGAGATTTTTTTTTTTATCATTTGGTCATTAATAATGGCAAACATTTAGAACGGAAAGGGGCAACAATGCAAATGTCTCCCCGTGAGGAATAAACGACACTTGGTATATTCCTACAACGAAACATTATCTGGCCACAAAAAGGGATGCAGTGATGCTGGTAAATACTACAACGTGGATAGATTTTGTGAATGTTATGCTAAGTAAAGAAGCCCATGAAAAAGGACTCCCTATTACATGATTTTTTTTTTCCTAAATAGCCTTCATGCCCAGCGTGGAGCCCAACATGGGGCTTGAACTCACGACCCTCAGATCAAGACCTGAGCTGAGATCAAGAGTGGTCAGATGCTTAACCGACTGAGCCACCCAGGCGGGCGTCCCACATGATTCTTTTTATATGAAAAGTCCAGAACAGGCCAGCCTAATAGAGACAGAAAGTAGATAGGTGGTTGCCATGGGATGGGGGCCATGGGGAGTGACAGCTACTGGGTACAGGGTTTCTTCTTGGAGTGATGGAACGTTCTAAACTTGGTGGTGGTTGCACAATTTTCCGAACATCCTAAAACCCGTCAGGGGTGAATGGTATAGTAGGTGAATTATATCTCAAAACTGTGACATTAAAAACTAAAATTATCAAGGGGCGCCTGGGTGGCTGAGTCAGTTGAGCATCCGACTTTGGCTCAGGTCATGATCTTGAGGTTCACGAGTTCGAGCCCCGCATCTGCACTGACAGCTCAGAGCCCGGAGCCTGCTTCGGATTCTGTGCCCCCCTCTCTCTCTGCCCCCTTCCCCACTCGCTCTCTCTCTCTCTTTCAAAAATAAATAAACATTAAAAATATAAAAAATAAATGAAAATTGGATCTATAATTTAATGACAATTATGTGTGTGCACATATATCCACACACTGAGAGATACAAACAACACATACATGAAGATACACACACGTATCTTAACAGTGGTTATTTATGGGCAGTTGATTATTGGTGGCTTTGGTCATTGTCTTGGGGCTTTTCTGACTATCTTAGAATTTTCTGCCATAACTGGCTTCGTTTTTGTAATCAGGAAAGAAACAAAAGCTATTTTTAAAGTCTACCTAAGGCCAGCCCTGGAAAGCAGGGAACCTGGGAGAGCTGGAGGGGAGCCAGGAGGTATGCAGTCACAGGTCACACGTCCCCTCCATAGGAGCCCTGGGGTCCCCGATGGGTGGTGGGTATGAGCACTTACTCTTTTGCAGCACAGCGTTTAAAACATATTCCAGTTTCTCTGCAGTTACCTCCATGTCCTGTGGGAGGGGAGATAATTGCTTTTGATGGCCCATAGCATTCTTTTGATGGCCAGAGCTGCTTCCAGTTCTGAGCTTGATTTGGCTCAAGCAATAGCCCGGCCCTCAAGGACCTTGCCACGGGCCCGTGTGCCCACGTCGTGAGTGGCTGCAGCCCGCTGAACTTCTCAGGGACTATGGCCAACCCAGAAAGGACGGGAAGGCTGGGCCCCACAAGGCAAGCTTCCCCACTGAGCTAAAGTTCCCAGGTGCTTATGTCAGAGCACATTTATGTCTGGTTCTCCAAGCCTCTGTGCAGCAGAACCGCCTGGAGAGTATTAGAAATGCGGGCATGGATTATTCCCATGGATTATTTTCAAAACCTCCAGGGTGAATTTCAGAACCGCTTCTCTAAGGCCGTCTGTTCAGTGCGCTAAATCTCGGCATCGGCATCGAGGACACTGAGAAGCTGGTTAGAGATGGGGAGGTCCAGGCCCCGCCCCTGACCTCCTGGTGAGGAAATCTGCATTTTCCCAGGATGCTCAGGCGATGTGTCTGTACGTGACTGAGCAGCGTGGACTTAGGGCTCCTTCTGTCCAGGGTGTTGAACCAGCATGCGAAACAATCACCTGTGAAGTTACTTCCGCACACACCCGCCCAGGTTCCACCCCGGAGCTTCTGAGGCCCAGGTGCTTTTTGGTCGTCAATACAGTTTGAGAGAATCTTCTGCAACATTCCTCACTTCCCTTTCCAACCCGGATCTCCAGTTCCAGCAACTTCTGTCCCTCCTACGCTGGGAGGGGGTGCTCACCCAGGCCCGTCCTCCGGATGGCATCAGATGCCGGAAGTTAACCATTCACTCCCTTCCCCACCTGGCCAATCAGCCCCGGAAGGAGAACAGATGGCCGCTTTGCCTGCACGGGCCCCCACTTTCCTCCACCCAGACTGTTGTCCCCAGGTCTCCCTGACCTCCCGTTTATGGCACTGCTTGAAATCCCACTGTTAGGGCTTCGACCCCAGGGACAGGTGTCACACGGGTTTTACGATTCAGGAGCCCCACTGGGGCAGGAAGCTAATGAGGTCATTAGCACCGGCCATGAAATGGTTAACTCTATTTATGGCTACCAGGGAACACAGGTGGGGACAGTTTCTAGGAGAAAGGAGGAGGCGGGGCCAGGAGATACCCAGGGCCCCCGACAAACAAGCTAAGTACTGAGGGGGCAAGGATGGAGTCAGGGTCAGAGAGCAGGAGGTGAGGGACAGATCCTCTCCTTCCCCAATGGCTGGCCCCGGCCCGAGCTGCCAAACCTGGCCATGCTGCTGATGTCACTGGACAGAAATCATGTTTGTAATTTAACGGTGACGTCCAAGCAGCGCCACCCTCCCCCGGAGCAGAGAGAACATTTTAATGGCGGTGGTCTATGGGTAGAGTTCAATGAGCCACGTCTTCCAAGCTTTCTCTAGCCTTTCACAGAACGCCTCTGGGCCGGGCTGAGCTGCTTTGGGTGCTATTACCCCACGGACAGTGGCAGACCGGCATGAGAGTGCAGTGGGGGAGGCGGTCCTGAGAGCCTCTCGAGGGACTGGGGCTGGTCTTCCAAGTGACCTGGGCTGGCCTCACGTTGGAACTAGGTCCGCCAGGCCCCCGGGAGGCGTTGCTGACCAGCACCCTGCTGCATCCCTGGGCGGAGGAAACCAGGCCCCTGAGCTCTGCAGAGGATCAAGGCCGAGTGCAGCTTGCGGCCAGCCCTACCTCGCTGGCAACTTGTTCAAACAGGGCCCGGAACTGCAGGTGCTCCTCTGTCCCCTGGCCAGCTGGAGTCGGCTTCGGAGGCTAAAAAAGCAACCAGAGGAACTCACGTTGGGCCCCACGAGAAACGAACTTGGCATTTGCTTTCCCAAAGAGATAGCAAGAAAAAAAGAGGCCCGCCCTGGAGACGGTGTGGCCCCGTGGGATACGCTGGGACCTCGCTGCTGTGTGGGGCGGGGTGGGGGTGGGGGACAGAACTGGCCACCGTCTGTGGCATTAGGAACAGCAGCCTGATTTGTTGCCACGGCTCTTGAGAGGGAGAGTCTGGAAGGACTAATTAGTGGGGCTTTGCAAGTAAGAGCGACAAAGGAGGCCAGAATCCTGACCGAGTTGGGGTCCCGGCCAGGGTGGTCACAGCCCCCTGTCTGACCCTCACCACTCTTGACTGCTTGACTCTTGCTTCACCATCTGTGTTGACAGGTGGTAAACTCCTCGAGGGCAGGAGTCTGTCTCTAGCCGGGAGCCCAGGGCCTTGTGCGGGGAAAGAGCTCAGTAAATGTTTTGGGTGTTTTGTCCTGTGCGGATCCGAGCGGACGTGGGAAGCATCAGACTGTTCCGGCTACACCCTCAGCACCTCTTGAAAGTCTCAGAGCCCTTGGACAAGTATAAAACCCGCCCCTCCCTCTGCCCCTCCCCACACACATATCGTCAGGAAGAAGTAACGTGTTGCCCTAAGTCCGCTGTAAAAGAATCCACCAGCTACTCTCGTTTTCTTCTTATCACTTATTTTTCTTAAATTGAATGCGCTTTAAAGATAATTCACCCCCTTCGGAGGCAGCAGCCACCTCCCAGGGAACAGAGCGAGTTGGTCAGCACAGAGAAAGATCGGTCCAAACAGAGCTTCCTTCCGGGCACCTACCTCGTCCCCGTGCCTGGTCCTGGTGGGATACGAAAGACTTAGAAGGTACAAAGCCTCCTTCTCCAGGAGGTTAGAATCGAGGTGCTTACCTGATCGCAGATAAGACACTCCCCAAACTCCAAAGTTTTGAGTGATGCTGTGACTGAAGGAAGCTTTCAGGACAGACACTGAATCCCACCCTCCAGAGTAACATGAGAAGGCTCACCTCGGGAAGGTCAATGTTCACATCTCCATCCATGTCCCTGGGTGGGGCGGGGAGGGAGGCAGAAAACACACCGACTCACTTGTGGATTCACTTCCTCCCTAGGATCTGCAGCACTAACGGGGCCCCAGAGGGCTTGGAAGGCTCTGGCCCATTGAAGCCCTTCTTTTTCCATGATGTTTATGTGTCACAGGGTCTGCAGACCCCCTGCGTTGACCTCCCTCTCTCTCCCCTATCACTCAGACCCTGCCCAGCACGAAAATGAGAGGGAGGCAGTGTAGCCATCAGCCAAGGAGAACTCGTGAATCCTGGACTTCTAGAAGTAAAAGAAACTACCAGCTGCCACCCCCTGTTTCCTGGATGCACTTTCGCAAGGGATATTTATGAAGTGAGGGTTGGGCTGTGTGTGTACGTGCCTGTTTGGGGAAAAGAGGAAAACTAATGGAAAGGTTTATTTTGCTGTTCACATATTTAGGGGAACCGATAGTGTTTGGAAAGCAATAATATTGGCAGCAGGAGGGGCTTCAGCTTTTAGTGAGACGAAAACATTTGGAAGAATCCAATCTTACAGAGGAAACTCGAAGCACTCCCCAAGAAAAACTGCTAAAAATTCAGAGGGAAGACGCATAATCAAACATTAAAATGGAGCCCAGATTTGGCGGGGGGCAGAACTGGCCGCTGCCTGTAGCATTAGGAACTGCAGACTGAGTCCTTGTGAAGGCTCTTCAGGGAAGAGTCTGGAAGGACTAATTTAAATTAGTGGGACTTTGCAGATAAGAGCAACCAAGGAGGCCAGACTCCTGACCCAGTTGGGGTCCCGGCCATCCCCTGGGCATGCACAAGAGAACCCTTTCAGAACTTTTTAATTGTTTAAGATCCTCTCAAGAGGACGAGGCCAATGGCAGAACTGTGGTTCTTCAGTTACTGAGCTACAGAGCTGGTGTGTATGCTCGAGATCACAGCAGACGAAAGTACTTCATTTGGAGGCCCCTGGGTGGCTCAGTCGGTTAAGCATCCGACTTCGGCTCAGGTCATGATCTCACGGTTCATGAGTTCAAGCCCCACGTCAGGCTCTGTGCTGACGGCTCGGAGCCTGGAGCCTGCTTCGGATTCTGAGTCTCCCTCCCTCTCTCTCTCTCTCTACCCCTTCTCTGCTCACACTTTGTCTCTCTCTGTCTCTCAAAAATAAATAAATACTTAAAAAGAAAGTTAAAGTACTGTGTTCAGGGCAAACGTGAGTATGGACCCTAGTTCTGCCATATGTGAGCCTTCTATGAATGCCCGGGCTCTGATCTCACCCCACTATTGGGGCAGGGAGCATAAAATGTGGGATGGGCACAGCCTGGTTTCCCTCTCTTGTTATGGCTGCCCACAAAAATTGCCCATCTTCACGCCTCTCGTACAGGTGCTCTTGCGTGAACAGACACGGGGCTTGTAGGGAGAAGGCCAGAGGACAGCTCTCCAGCAGGATTTTTTAAAAAAAATTAAGATCTTATTGCCCCTATTTAGCTGATGGGAAAGAACCATGCCTTTTGTAATCAGCTCGGGAAACCCAGCCAGACTTGAGAACCGAGAGTATTCTCAATGCCCGCCACCAGTCCAACTCCATGCCACGAAACACAAGATAAAACCGGAGGCCACGAAGTCACCGCTGATTCCATCTTGTTTTCTCAGGTCGGTCCTCAGTGGGGGGTGCATCTAGCTCAAATACAGAATTCTCTGCGATCCCTCGAATGCCTCTAGAACGTCGCCCTGATGGCGAAAAGGGCAGCAACGGGAAATTTTTTCTTAGAAGTATCTGATACGGTCTAATTTTTTGCTAAGACGCTGCAAAGGGGAGGCGGCAGAAAGTCGGGTGTACAAAATGGAGGGCAGCCTTGGGTAAGGTAAGCACTTGACCATTGGCTTTGGTGATTGTAAGTGCCTGACATTGCATTCTGGACTGTCGAGGCATCCATTTCAAATCAAAATTGAGATCCTCATCTCAAATAAACACATCGCGAGCGACATGGCTAGATAAAAAGCCCAGGTACCCCACCCATGAGGTTGTCCCTTTTTTTAGAAAGCTCCAGTAGACCATTTGACCCACTGATTCCTTTGCCTTCAAGCATTTTAATTCACCAATAGTGACCCTTTGGAAACTCTAGGCTCAAAAAAAAAATTAAAAAAAAAAAATGGGGCGCCTGGGTGGCGCAGTCGGTTAAGCGTCCGACTTCAGCCAGGTCACGATCTCGCGGTCCATGGGTTCGAGCCCCGCGTCAGGCTCTGGGCTGATGGCTCGGAGCCTGGAGCCTGTTTCCGATTCTGTGTCTCCCTCTCTCTCTGCTCCTCCCCCGTTCATGCTCTGTCTCTCTCTGTCCCAAAAATAAATTAAAAAACGTTGAAAAAAAAATTAAAAAAAAAAGAAATAAAAAAAAAGAAACTCTAGGCTCCTACCCTCGACCCCAATAAAGGCAGAACCCCAGGCCTGTGCGCATGCTCTCTCTCTCTCTCTCTCTCCCCTCAAGATATTGCTGTGTGACTCCAGGGGTGCTGTGTACCCTCCAGAACCTGTGAGCAATAAACCTTGTCCTTTCCAAGTTCCCTGGGTCATTGCTGAGATGCGTCTGCCCTCAACGTTGGCTCCAGCTGGGGAACCGTCTGGGGGGGGCTCGCCACAGGGAGTACAGGCCCAAGTGAGTGCCCTCAGATGTTCCTAGCTGATGGCATCACTGTCCCTAGGCTGAGACCGACGACCTCAAACAACTTGGCAATATTTATTAACTGACGCTGAAAGAGCAGGTCGTGCTAGAAACTTCTAGAAACCTGTTCTATAAGGAACTGGTCATTGTAATAGCCACCCCCCTTCACTTTGCTCAGAAATAAGTCCTAGCATTTCTAAATGTGGGTCCCACTCCAGAAGCTTCTTGGACATAGGGTTTGGAAAATGAAGCGCTCCACCCGGGGGGGTCTGGTGAGCATGATTCTGGAAGTGGTTGGAGAGAGCAGCTTTTCAGTGGCCTGTTTGAGGAAAGGAAGGAGCAGAACCAAAATAGAAATGTATCCCACTTTGCAAATGGGTTAAGAGACCTTCCTGCCTGCTTTCTCAGGTGCGTCGTGGAGAAGAGAAGAAAGGGGTCAAGGCTCCAACAGTCCCCTGGTGACTTCTCGGGGATTGAACGACTAAATGAAGAGGGATTCTTGAACCTGTTACTCACTGGGTGATAATTTTCTTCTCTGTAAAGATCCTCAGGCAGAAATCAGCTTCCTGATGGGGCTCAAAAGTGCTGGGTATCAGGATATACTCCCCAGGGGGCAGTTGGAAGCGGTCGGAGACTTCTCTCAGGTTGATGAACGTTTTGCTTCTGGCCTGGGAAGCATGATACCTGAAGAAGTCTTTGTTCAGGTGTTCGTCTTTGCGGGGGCTCTGCAGTGGGAACGTAAGAGGGTGGTTCTATAAGGAGGGCCATTGGTCTTGGGTATTTGGACACAGTTTGGGGACTGACCATTGAGTCTCGGGCATGTGGCTGAGAATCCAGCACGTAGGCTCTAAAGCTCAGCTTGGTTCCTACCCACCTGGTAAATGGCATAGCCAATGGTCAGCATGTCGGCACCAAACCTCTTGAGTTTCCTTCGATCTTTCTGCATCAGGGCTACAAGGAAAGTGCAGTCCTCCTGCCCCTCATCTTTCTCAATCAAGGACAGTTTTATCTGTGGATTGGTCCAGAAGGTATCTGCCATTGAAAGAAGTGAATTATTTTGCCTTCCTTTAGAAAAACACAAAGGACACCCCCCTACACACACACACACACACACACACACACACCATCCACCCCCACCACAACCTCCCAAACCCGAGAAAGTCATTCATTTCTTCTCTCCCTGTTCTGATGGCCCTCGTGCCCTACTTCCCATAATCCCAGTGAGAATGCCAAGTGCTCTCCCTTTTCATTTCCACCTTCTCTTGAACCATTTCCCACAGAACTTTTAAAAGACATTCTTCTGGGTCTACTCAACTACAGTTCCTTCCGTCTTATTTTGTCCATGTGGCATTTCAAAGGAGAGTGCGGTGCCCTTGGAGTTGTGCAACTGGAACAGAATCCACCCCACTCCGGCTCCAAGGGTGAACACTGAGTGATTTACGTTCGCCCCTGTTGCCTCGGACAACTGGAACAAAGCCAACCAGCGTGTAGCATTCACCAGGCAATATGGGCTCAAGGAATTCCCAGTAGAAGGGAGTTGAGGACTACTGTTGGATGACCCTCGGGAGCTCTCACTGTTCATGCAAACGAGGGCTCAGGAAGCCCTGAATGCTGCTGCCAGCCCTCCTGTGACTCTCAAGAAATCCAGACTGAGGAAAAAGTCAACAGAAGGAAGAGGGCAGAGCAGAGGATTACAAACCAATGCGTTGACAGCTATGCCTGAAGGCCACCCCACTTCTCCTCTGAATTTTTCAGTTATGTAGGGGAAAAATCCCTTTTTATTGCTAAACTAGCGTGAGTTGTGTTTTCTATTATTTGTGATGGAAAAGAACCTAATTTGGAAAACAAGAGAGTTTCCTTGAGCAATTCTTATCCAACTTCCTGCTCTTTCTTTGCAGCCCTCACCGGCCATCTCTGAAATCCTACCATCTAAACTCTACACTTCAGGCTTTCTCCAGGGTCCTGGCCCTGATCCACTGACGTACCCTAGGTTGGACTGGACACTTGCCAATGACAGAGAGTGACAGGTGGACGACCAACCTAGAAAATTGCGGCAGCCCCCGGCGGTGGAGCCCCGCACCCAGCTTCCTTGATGGACCGTCACCTCCCATTTGTGGACAGCATCCTCCTCCAGGGCGTCGGGAGTCAGGTTGCAGATTTCTACCTTGTCAAAGTGGGTCTTGAAGTCCCTAAACGCCATCCTACAACAAGGTGGAGAGACACCAAGGCGTAGGAGGTGATGGTGATGCCATGATCCACTCAATCGCTTAATCATCTAACCGACCACTAGTGAGTGTCTGCATCTGTCCTCAAGACTCAGGTGTGGGCACACAGAAAATGCACAAAGGTAAGGAAAACCCAGAGCCTCTGTACTCAAAGTTCAAGGTAAATGTATCTGTAATTTCCAATTGAATGGCTTGTTAATCTCTCAAGCTTGTGGATCCTACGTGTTTTCCACAAATTTCTTTGACTCATGACCTCATGGTTCCTGAAGCAGGCCACCAAAGTTCACCCATCAAAACGGGGCCAAGGACTACAACCCACTCCTTCCATCTAGGGTGGGGTGTAAGCAGTGATGTGTGGGTCAAGGCTGTTGGAAGTGGGGGTGTCTTCTCCAACCTTTCCTGTTTTTCCTCTTCTGCTGGCTTCCTGCAGGTGACTGTGTGACCCCAGGGGAGGGGGGAGCCATACAGAAGAAGGGGCTTGGGTTCCTGAATCACTGCACAGAAAGGGCCACCCACAGAATGAGGGTGTCTTCCTGGACTGTTATAATGAGTGAGAGATAAACTGTATTGCATTTGAGTCTTTATACATCTTGAGTCTATTTGTGACAGCAGCTGGTGTTACCCTAAGTCATTGGTGCCTTGAAGCATGGAGCTGCCATGACCGAATTCTAAAATATGTGATATCAGCTTAGCATATGGGCAGGTTTCAAGGACATATTGGAGATAGAAAATAGATATTCATGTTAGGAATGGCAATATATTTATTAAAACTGTAAAAATAGGGGCGCCTGGGTGGCTCAGTCGGTTAAGCGACTGACTTCGGCTCAGGTCACGATCTCGCGGTCCGTGAGTTCGAGCCCCGCGTCGGGCTCTGTGCTGACAGCTCAGAGCCTGGAGCCTGTTTCAGATTCTGTGTCTCCCTCTCTCTGACCCTCCCCCGTTCATGCTCTGTCTCTCTCTCGGTCTCAAAAATAAATAAACGTTAAAAAAATAAATTAAAAAAACTGTAAAAATATGGAAGACAGAGGCTGTGCTCCAGGGGAAGAGAATGGAAAAAGCTGGAATATTCATATGTATCGGTTTTTGCTTAGGGTGTTTAAGAGGGTATCTAAGAAAGACGTGAGCTCAGGTAAGAATTGACTGGTTTGCTCACCAGGGAATAAAGCTAGAAATCCGAAATTTGTGGTCTTACACAGGGGAAGAGCCAACTGTTTTCTGAACCCCACAGGAAGAAATACGATTAAAAAAAAAGCTTCTAGAGATGAAGGTCCACTAAAAACTTTCAGTTAGGGGCACCTGGGTGGCTCAGTCGGTTAAGCGTCCGACTCTTGATTTGGGCTCAAGTCATGACCTCACGGTTTTGGGGGATTGAAAACCACGTCGGGCTCTGCGCTGACAGTGCAGCTCCTGCTCGGGATTCTCTCTCTCCCTCTCTCTCTCTCTGCCTCTCCCCCACTAGTGTGTGCTCCCTCTCTCTAAATAAATAAATAAACGTTAAAAAAAAAAAAAACCTTTCAGTTACACAAAGAGATTCTACCTTGTGGAAAGTCCAGATTAGGAATGTTTTGTGCCCACTTCAGTCTATATTCAACTCTCAAGGTCGCTGCCTTCAGGGGTCCTTGTCATCAAGTGGGGCAAAGGAGTAGCCCAGGGAGCAGTGGGGCTGCCTGCCTTCAAATTCATGGTGCAAACTCGGATGATGGGTAGTTCGGGGGAGGGGTGCCGGGCTGCAGACCCAGGCTCAGCCACACGTACAAATCAAATTCTCTGCCAACCTGGGTGAATGCGAGGGGGTTGAGACAGATGGATTTGCTTTACCAGAGAAATCAAACAAAAACAGACAAGGGAAACATGCAAGTAAGCCAAGGGCCATAGGGTGCTCTCATACCCATTATGTCGTTAATACAGAAAGGAAAACAGAGGCCAGCACTGTACCAGAATTCCCCGTCGTCGAGAGAGGTGTGACACAGGCGCTTCTGCTCAGCTGGCCCGACCGAAAGCCACTCGGAGGAACTAGGGATAAGCAAAGTCAGGCTTTAGGTGGAGGGTCTTGCACAGTGGCCGAAACAACACTGGCCTTGGTGGAGAGGAGTGTCCCTCCTGGGGAGGCAGGGTATGCGGCCATGTGGGGAATGGTCCCGGTCAGTGACTGCTCCCTGGGCCCCAGAAATGTCCCAGGGGAGCTGGAGGCTGGTTGAAAAGTGAGCGTCCAAAAGCAGCTGATGGAAAAGGCCCTTGGGGTCATTTGAACCTCCTCCATGGGGGATTCTCATGGGGCCGTCATAGGATGTTGAACACCAGCAGGGTAGCAGAAACTTCCAACTGGAAGCCACGAGTGGACTGAAATGCGTGCCCGGGAGCACCTCCTGGCCTCGCCTCTTCGTTTGTAAGCAACGTTTTGACAAGTGATGGTAATAATGCCTTATGTTCACCTGGGCTTGAGATTCCACACCCCAAACACCTTCTTTACGTGACCGTGCTAGGAGGCCAGGTGGGGATCTGTGAGGTTCACGGGCCCATTTCGTGGACCAGGGCACCCAGGTGGGCAGCCATCACCACCCGCCTCCAAACCCAAGAGTTCCACCTCGCCTCCGAGTTCGCTGTGTCTCCGCGACCCCCGCAGCCACCCCCAGAGAGTTTAGGCCGAGTCACCACCACTGTGGTGCTCAGCCAAGGCTGCCCGCCTCACCCACGCCCTGCATGGGCCCCTCTCCAGGAGGAAGGAGCCCCTCTCCAGGTCCTGCCCGCCAGGGTTGGAACAGCGGAACTAAGAGCCATTATTTTCTTTTTGAACCAGTACCTTCCACGGGGCTCACCCCCCTGATAGCGGGCAGACTGGCTAAGGAGCGCTTTCAGCACTTCCGTCGTAACAGGGGGTCAGGATCAGGAATCAGGATGGGGACCTGCCCTCCATCACCCCAAGGCTGAGCGGGAGCGTCCGGCCTTGACCCCAGTAAATGCACTCTCCTTATTTCGCCCTCTGCGCGTTTCGCAGGAGAAGGAGAAAGGGGCCCCTCGCCTTTCTCTAAACTGAAGGACGCGTGTTCTCTAAACTGAAGGACGCGATGAGTCTACGCAGGATAGGAAGCCGTCTCATTCATTTGGGTGTCAGTATTTCTGTGCTTTCCATTTCTGCCAGGAGAGGGAGGCCGCTCTCTTCCCTCCTGTGATGCTGCTCGGGTGTGAGTCCATCTCGGCCACAGCTCCCCGGCTCTGAGGAGGCAGGAGCCGGGAACCGGGGCAGCAGGTAGGGGGACAAGAGCAGCCATGGGAGGTCTGGCCTCCGCGGGGGCGTGGCTGTGCCCTCGGGCTGGAGTCAGGTTAACGGAGACACAGACGCGCTGACGACTGTGCCGCGGTGGCTTTGTTGTGAGCAGAGGACAAACACGAGCTCAAGATCTATTCAGGTTCGAGACTTGCTCAAGATCTATTCAGGTTCGAGACTTGCCGGAGGTCTCCCCAGGGCCCCACGAGCCATGAGCGGGTGGGGCTGGGACAGCAGGACCCCAAGACGGCAGGGGCAGGGGAAGGGTGGGCCCCACCCAAGCATATCTAAACATTCCCTGGTCCCCGTCACCTGGGCCGCTTCCCGAGGGACAAGGAGGGGACACACACCTGCAAAACAAAACTTTCTTTATAACTGGGGACCAAATAAAGAACCCTGGCTGACTGCTCTGTAATGGATGAATTTCCTGTCCCGCTTCCTCTGTCTCTCCACTGGGCCACCGGGCCTCTGGCTGGTGGTCACTGACCAATGAGAGAGAACCCTGGAATGACCTGCCTGGTGATATTTCAGGGATCCTCACACCCAAAATACTCATTGCCACCCCCACCCCCACCCAAAACACATACATACCAAATATCAAAGCTACCATAATCGGAGATCAAGCCTTTCACAATACCATGGGGCTATGAACTATTCCCATGGGAGGGAATACATCCACTGACATAAATACAATCATTGGAAAGTTTAAAAAGACATTAGGGGCACCTGGGTGGCTCATTCGGTTAAGCGACCGACTTTGGCTCAGATCATGATCTCGCAGTTTGTGGGTTCTGTGCTGATGGCTCAGAACCTGGAGCCTGCTTCCGATTCTGTGTCTCCCTCTCTCTCTGCCCCTCCCCCACGCTCCCTCTCTCTCTCAAAAATAAATAAACATTAAAAAAAATTTTTAAGCCATTATAAGGGCGTTCCATTTTGACTACATGATGGACCAGAGGGCTAAAAAGGGAGGAAGTAAGGCCACCCAGAAGCAGGACCCTGAACAAGAGTCAGGAGGGAACTGGGAGCTGTAGACCCGGGGCCCCTTCTTCATACGTCTGCACAAACCAGTGCTGGCCCCTCTGTGCCCCAGAAGGCAAGGAGGTGGGGACTGACCTGTCACTCCAGGACCCGTTCCACTCAACCTGGCCCCAAGGGTTCCGGACTCTGATGAGCTCCACGTTCCGGCCTTGGAAGTTTACCTGGAGGGGAAAAACACCAGGGAGATTATATATTCACGTGTGAACCTCAGAGTGCTTCACCTCCAGCCCGGGCTGGATTTACTGAAAGCCTCTTGACTGTGACACGCTAAAGCCATGTCCAAACTCATCAATTCTTTTTTTTTTTTAATTTTTAAATGTTTATATTTGTTTTTGAGACAGAGAGAGACAGAGCATGAGTGGGGGAGGGGCAGAGAGAGAGGGAGACAGAATCCAAAGCTGTCAGCACAGACCCCGGTGCGCGGCTCCAACTCGTCAACCGCGAGATCATGACCCGAGTCCGAGTCTGCTGCTCTGGTGACTGAGCCACCCAGGCGCCCCGAAACTCATCAATTCTTCACTGGCCCTTGGAATTTTCTAGTTCCTAGTGAACATAATGGCTAGCGTTACCAACACCGTTATACCAGTCACCCACGATGGTTGCACTGCAGCTGGAAAATAACGTAGGATTATAAATAACAAGAAACTAGTCCACGTGAATCTTCAGATGAACGAGTTTTCTCTCTGGCCTGGAATCTCCCTAGATGCGGAGATCAAGTCTTATTTATCAGTGTACCCTCAGCGTCTAGCAGAGCGAGCGGTAAAGAAGAGTGGCCAGAAGTACTCATGGAGTGAGTTTTCTTCATCCTTAACATCTTACTCATGGATCAGTGAAAAGTATGCAAGCACACACAGGAAATGTTAACAATGAATAAACAAAAACCACTTGCAAGCCTTCTGAATCCAATCTCCCCCCACTTTCAGGTGTCAGGTGAAGATTTCTGCTGTCCATATGGAGAACCCTTGGGCCAGTAAAGAAGGATGATGTAGTCATGGCCTTCATGCTCTGCCCTGGACCAGGAGAGAGGGCCAGTGCATTTAGAAAGATTTTGGAGGAAAGAGAGTAGAAGTAAAAGACTTTTGTTCATCAGTGAACCAGAAATTTGAGCTCAAAACTCTTTACCCTCATGCACTGGGCACAAATTATATTTTTGGTGTGTAAAAATTAAGTTAGTGGAACCTCTCCAGGGTCCAAGATGCAGCCCGCAGCTCATCATCTAAGATGTCCAGGAAGAGAATTGTTCACGGAAGGTAAATCCCTTATTGGTGGAGAGAGAGGAAAAACAACTGAACAGATGTGATGAAAGGTTTCTATTTCTTAAAATAATATTTGGAAGATGTAACATTAAAAATCACCTGCCAAAAAGAAAAACACCACCTGCCTACCCAAGAGAGTGATTGGCCAGGCATTATGGGTGGGAAGGAGGAGGTAAGAACACTTTGCAAACAGTTTTAATTATAAAGAATGCAACTGTATCCCCTGGTGAGGAGGAAGGACCGGCTTCCTTCTGCACTCCTTACTCCCCACTCCTCTAGACTGGGCTTCTCAAAACATGGGTGGCAACAGGAGGAGACCAGAAGTGCTGGTGTCCTGTACAAACCGGGTTTGAGACTTGTCCAACAGAAGCATGAAGTGGGCAAAGACAAGCCTTCGGACTTCGTTGAACTTGAACCTGAGAGGATACAGCCCTTGGCTTCTTGTCCTCCTCTTCCAGGTCATCCCCTTTGCTTCTCTTTCCCACGTGTCCCCCCAGGAGCGCTTGTCCAAACCAAGCACTCACTAGAAGTCAGGATGGTGTGCATGTGGGTCTGGAAGCCCCTGGGAATCAGTTCCACCCTGGACTATAGCTGCAGAGAATAGGACTTTTGAAGGTTAATTTTATGCGTCACCCTGACTTGGCCACTGGTGCCCAGATATTTGGTTATACACCATTTTGGGTGTGTCTGTGAGGGTGTTTCTAGAGGAGATTAGGATAGGTAGACTGAGTCAAGCAGATGGCCCTCCCCAGTGTGGGTGGACCTCATCTGATCAACTGAAGGTCTGAATAGAACTACAGAAGGTGGAGGAAGGGGAGAATTCACTCTAACTGCTGAGCTTGGACTTTGGTCCTCTTTTGCTCTGAGACCAGGACTTGTACCCTTGGTTTTCCTGGTTCTCAGTCTTTTGCACTTGGGCCAGAACATCATCCCCAGCTTACAAATGGCAGATCACAGGACTTCTCAGACTCCATAATCATGTGACCCAATTCCTCATTATCTATCTATCTATCTATCTATCTATCATCTATCTATATTTTTAAATTATTTTTAAAGTATATTTTAAGAGAGAGAGAGAGAGAGAAGGAGAGAGACAGACTATGAGCTGGGGAGGGGCAGAGAGAGGGAGAGAGAGAATCCCAAGCAGGCTCTGTACTGTCAGCACAGACTGTGAGATCATGACCTGAGCCAAGATCAAGAGTTGGGCACTTAACCGACTCAGCCACCCAGGCACCCCTCATCTATTTATATCTTATTGGTTCTGTTTCTCTAGAGAACTATGACCAGAACAAGACTGGTAGAATTAGGGAAGAAAAAAAAGAAAAAACAAAGCCTAGGCTCCCACACCAGCTAAACAAGGTTGTTACTCTGGTGGAATCACATGTCTCTCTCTCTCTCTCTCTCTCTCTCTCTCTCTCTCTCTCTCTCCTTCTCTCTCCTGTTTTGCTCTTTTGAATTCCAGCTGTCTCTCATCCTTTAGATGAGACATCCTCAAAAATATCTGAAAGTGTGGTTTAGACTGTGATGCCCTGAGAGTTGCTTCAAGATTCACAAATCAATCAGTAGGATACACCACATTAATAAAAAAAGTATAAGAAATAAGAACCATATGATCCTGTCAATAGATGCAGAAAAAGCACTTGCAAAATACAGCATTCATTCTGATAAAAACCCTCAACAAAGTAGGGATAGATGGAACATATCTCAACATCATAAAGGCCACATATGAAAGACCCACAGCTAATATCATCCTCAATGGGGAAAAGTTGAAAGCCTTTCCCCTACGGTCAGGAACAAGACAAGGATGTCCACTCTCACTGTTACTATTTAACGTAGTACTGGAAGTCTACGTTGGCAACCAGCCAACAAAAAGAAATAAAAGGCATCCAAATCAGCGTGGAAGAAATCAAACTTTCATTATTTGCAGACAGCATGATACTCTACGTAGAAAACCTGAAAGACTCCACCAAAAAATCGCTAGAACTCATACATGAATTCAGCAGTTGCAGGATATAAAATCAACTACAGAAATGTGTCGCATTTCTATACACCAATAATGAAGCAGCAGAAAAAGAAATCAAGGAATCAATCCCAATTGCAATTGCACCAAAACCAGTAAGATACCTAGGAATCAACCCAACTAAAGGGGCAAAAGATCTTTACTCTGAAAACTATAGAAGACTTATGCAAGAAATTGAAGAGGACACAAAGAAATGGAAAAGTATTCCATGCTCATGGATTGGAAAAACAAATTGTTAACATGTCAATACTACCCAAAGCAATCTACACATTTAATGCAATCCCTATCAAAATACCACCAGCATTTTTTGCAGCGCTAGAATAAACGATCCTAACATTTGCATGGAACCACAAGGACCCCTGAAAAAGAAAACCATCCCGAAAAAGAAAAAAAAAAACCTGGAGTCCTCATCAGGGAAATACAAATCAAAACCACAATGAGACGTCACCTCACACTTGCCAGAGTGGCTAAAATTAACCATACAAGAAACAACAGGTGTTGGCGAGGAGGCGGAGAAACGGGAACCCTCTTGCGCTGTTGGTGGGAAGCAAACTAGAGCAGCCACTCTGGGAAACTGTATGGAGGTTCCTCAAAAAAGTGAAAATAGAACTGACATATGATCCAGCAATTGCATTATTAGGTATTTAACCAAAGGATAGAAAAATACAGATTGGAAGGTGTACATGCACCCCAATGTTTATAGCAGCACTATCAACAATAGCCAAACTATGGAGAGAGCCCAAATGCCCATCGGCTGATGAATGGATAAAGAAGATGTGATATGTATAATGGAATATTATTCAGTCATCAAAAAGAAGGAAATCTTGTCATGTGCAACGATGTGGACGGAGCTAGAGTGTATTATACTAAGTGAAATAGGTCACTCGGAGAAAGACAAATACTGTATGAGTTCGCTCATATGTGGAAGTTAAGAAACAAAACATGAAAATATGGGAGGGGTACTCTTAACGAGATCATACTCTTAAGGACAGAGAACAAGCTGAGGGTTGATGGAGGGAGGGAGGGAGGGAGGGAGGGGATGGGCCAGATGGGTGAGGGATATTAAGGAGGGCACTTGCGATGAGCACTGGGTGTTGTATGTAAGTGAGGAATCACCGCATTCTACTCCTGAAACCAATATTGCACGGTATGTTAACTAAAATTTAAATTAAAAAGAAAAAATAAAATAAAATTTAAAACCCTTGAAGTCATTGGCAGTCGGATACATACAAATTAAAACAATGACGCAAGATCACCTCATACCCGTTTGTTTGGCAAAATGCAAAGACCGGCTGTTGGCAGAAATTTGAGGAGGGGACAATTTGACACGTGCACTGGTGGAATCGTAGCGTGTTGCGACCATTCTGGAGAGTAATCTGGTACTATTTAGGCAATTAAGTACATGCCTCAGATCCCGCAATCCCACCTCTGGGCATGCATCCTCCAAAACGTTTTGCCTAAGTGTCTGAGGAACCACGTTAAAAAGAAAAATATATATATAATGTGACGCACTAAATAAGTACAAGGGACTAGCACGACTGAGGCTATTCCTATACCCTGTCCGCAGGGGTTCACATCGCCTACCTGGTCAATTCCTGTCACACTGTAGGCATGGCCCTTAATGAGACCAAAAGGTGTTCGGGCTTCAGACTCTGTAGCATTTCGGATCTGGAACATGAAAAGAGCACCGTTGGACCCATTGGGGACCTTAACCCTTCCCTCCCTGCCCAGACCGAGCTCCAGGCTGGGGCTGGCCCCTTCGAGCCATGTGCCTGAAGCATAGCCTCGCGCCGGGGTGAGGAGACCCTGAATCCCGCGACAAGTTCACTTTTTGCCGCCAAACAGAACAACCTGACCGCCCCCATCATGCAGCACAGCACAAGATAGAAGATCCCATACACCCAAGAGAGGATAGCCGGCATTTAACAGTAGACAACCCTATGTCACACGCCTGAAAGCGAAGATGAAATGGATAATTTAGTAGCAAAGAATACATGCCCAAGGTCGACCCAAGAGGAGACAGAAAGCTTGAACAGGACTCTAACAACTAGCTGGGATAAAATTATATGCGTGTGTGTTTGCACGCATGAAGACATTGGAGAAATACTGTCAGAGTCCTCTCTACAGATACGAATTTTTTTAATGATATACGAAGCAAAAAAAAAAAAAAAATTCAGGCACGTATAAAGTAAGATGCCATTTAGTAAAACCAAACTAAACTTCTGCTGTGGTTGTGTATGTATGTGCATGCCTGTGTGTACAAAGAAGAGCGGGGCGTGAAGGGCACACACCCGGTGTCACAGGGCTGGGACTTGGGGAGGGAGATAGGGATATGCCTTTATAGATCGCACGATTGTCCCACTGGCTACAGTAAGTACACCCCAACTTTGCAATTTGGAAAACATGAAATTAAAACCTCTGTTTTAATGAAAATAAATACACATTGACACCACCCTCCCACTGCCTGAAAGTTATGTTCTTCCTCACACGGGGCCAGGGCAGCTGGCCCAGATCCCCAGCCCCAGGGCAGCGGGGGGCATGTGAACAAGCCAATGAACGACTTACATCAATGGAGCAGCCCACGAGAGAGCCCCTCTTCAAGGCCTTCTCCAGAATCTCATAGAAGTTCTCTGGAGCCTCTTTAGTTGCAAAGGTCTCTGCTACACCCCCGGTGAAGTCTTCCATGGCCTCGATGGCGCTGCCTCCCTTCAGAGCCTCGTAGCTACCGCTCAGCCTATAAGGGCGGCAAGGAAGCACGGACACCGTTGCAGGGAACCAGGAAGACCACCAGGTGGCGCCCCTTGGCCAAAGATTTTCTAACTTGTAGGGCCCGTCGTTCAGGGCTTTGCCCTGGCTGGGTGATGCGGAAGGAAGATGGGAAGCAGGCATAGGGCTTTACCTGGAGCTCCAAGGATCCAGGCTCTCTGTGAGACAGGCAGTTGGCTGTGGTGGTAAAGGGCGTGGACTCTGGTCCCTGACCGGCTGCAGGTTCAAGGGCCGGATCCACAATGTACAAGCTGAGTGCTCTGGGGACACCTCCCTTACCCAATGCTTCAGTTTCCTCATTTGCAAAATGGGGGTGATGGGTGGTGTATGCTCCCTCCCGGGACTGCTGTGAGGTTTAAATGAGTCTCTCTCTCTCTCTCTCTCTCCTCCCCTCTCTCCCTCCCTCCTTCTCTCTCATCTTACACACAACAGGGCTTGACCATGAAGGAAGGTGTCAGCTATATGTAGACCTGAGACAAAGTTGAAGATCTTTTTCTTCCTTTCTGGTCTTGCATAATCCCAACCTTTTTTCTCATAGTTGTATTTTTTATGAATATGAGTTTTATTAATATAAATTCATATAAGGTAAAGCCCTATGCCTGCTTATATATTATATATAAATTTATATTAATATTAATTTCTATTAATATTAGTTGTATTTTTATTAATATTATTAATATAATAACTTATATTAATATGAGTTAATATAATATAATTAATATACGTGCACACACACACATACACACACATATAGGCATCCTGCTTGCATTTTAAAACAAACTTTCCCATTTAGAACAGTTTCAGATTTAAAGAAAAAATTGTACATAGTACAGAAAGTTCCCATCTACCCCCACCCAATTTCCCCTAGCGTTAACATCTTACGTTAGTGTGGTATACTTGTTCCCAGTGCCTGAACCCATACATTGTTATTATTAAGGTCCTTACTTTCTTCTTATGTCTTTAGTTTTTACCTAATATGCTTCTTCTGTTCCAAGAACAGGATATCCCATCCAAGATATCACATCACACTTAGTCCTCATGTCTCCTTGGCTGTGACAGTGTTTCGGACTTTCCCTGCTTTCTACGACCTTGACAATTATGAGGAATACTGTCGGGTGTTTTGTAGAATCTCTCTCAATTAGGATCTGTCTGTTGTTTTTCTATTGGTTAGACCGGGGTTATGGGTTTGGGGGAGGGAGACCACAGAAGTAAGGTGTCCTTCTCATCACATCACATCCAGGGTCCATAGCGTCACCATGACTTACCGCTGCCCATGGTGCCTTGACCACCTGGGTGAGGTCGTGCCTGTTAGATTTCTCCACTAGACAGTTACTCTCTCTCCCCCTGTCCACGCCGTCCCCTTTGGAATGATGTCATTACGTGCAGCTAAGGAGCAGGGAGTTTTGCTCAACCTTAGATGACTTGCAATTCTTCTACAGGGTAGATTTATTCTTTTCTCCAATTTATGTATTCAGTCATTTGTTTATATCAGAATGGACTCATGGGTATTTGCTTCGTACTCTGGCTTATAATCCAATACAACTTTACTTATTTTGTTCCTCACAGTGTTCTAGGTTTGGCTATTTTCAGCTTCTCCAGCTGGCTCCTGGGTCCCTTTGACATAACCCCATCAGTGTGTGTGTGCGTGTGTGTGTGCGTGTGTGTCTAAAACGTGTTCTCACTCCTTACTACTGCAAGACACTCTAGGCTCATCTTATGAATTTCCCACCCCTGTCCTACAATCAGCCTTATCTCCACGGAGCCTTGGTTCCTTTCATTGGAAAATGGTATTTAGAGACCAAGACCCGAGAAGTAGGAGTGCTTGTTGCTGTGGGGCTGCCATTCTTTCTAGGCCATCTCTGCTGACAAAGTAGGGAAATAATGTATATACACTGACCCTGTATATATACATATATCTTTATGGAACCATCTCTTTCAAACAAGATGTGAGTTCAGCCTGAGTCGCCAGCCCTAACCCATGACAACATGCATTATTCCAGCCTCCTCCCCTTGCTTCTTTGTAACCTCCTCTCTAACTGTGAGGAACCTAGCTCGACCACCTGCCTTAATTGTTCAATTCACAATTATATACATGTATCATGTATTATATATGAAACATAGACATTACAAAACATATATATGATACATGTATATATGCATAATATATGTATTTTATATATACACACATATATAGCACATATATCATACACACACACACACACACACACAATTATATATGTATAATGGTATCAGAATGTTGTCTTATGTCCCTATGAGAAACAACTTTATCAGCCCGAGTAGAATGCTCGTGTATAATTCCTCTTGCCGTTAATCTTACAGACCCCACTCATCTCCACCGTTACTCAGGTTAGCTCCCTTTTCTCCTACCCTCCAGTGAGTTTGTCTCATAAATTTGTGATATAGTTAGATGAAATGCATAGCCCGCATTTCATCCTGGGATTCTTCATCCTTCTCGATGATTTTTAAATCTTGTATTAAGCTTCATTGTTTGTGCCGTAAAGGGTTATGGGTTTGGTAAATGAATGGCATCATGTATTTACTATTACAGTATCCTACAGAATAGTCTCGCCACCCTAAAAAAAGATCCTTTGTGCTCCACATATTCATCCCTACTCCTCTCTGTCCCTCCCCCTGAACTCCTGGCAACCACTGATCTTTTTATTGTCTCCATAGTTTTGCCTTTTCCAGAATGTCATACAGTTGGAATCATACAATATGTCGTGTGTTCAGACTGGCTTCTTTCACTCTGCAATATGCATTTAAGATTCATCCATTTCTTTTCATGGCTTGATAGCTCATTTTTTTAAATCACTAAATAATGTTTCATTGCCTGAAAGTACCACATTTATTTACCCATTCATCTTGAAGGACACCTTGGCTGCTTCCAGTCTTTGACAATTGCGAATGATGGGGCTAAAAACATTTGTGTTCAGGTTTTTGTGTGGACCTAAGTTTGTATCCAAGTCATTTGGGTAGAAATGACTTTTTACCCGACTCATCTACCAAGAAATGTGACTGATGATTCATTAGGTAAGAGTATGTTTAGTTTTGTAAGAAACTGCCAACTTGTCTTCCAAAATGGATGACCCATTTGGGCCACCATGGCTCCCCCCGTGGCCATTCATTGGCTCCCCCCACCAATGAATGAGAGTTCCTGTTGCCCACATCTTTGTCAGAAATTGATGCTGTACGTGTGTGGTGGTATTTCGCTATTGTTTGTAATTTACAATTTCCCAGTGACAAATGATGTTGAGCATCTTTCCATGTGTTTATTTGTCCCCTGTCCATGTTTTCTGGTGAGGTGTATCCCAATCATCTTGGGCCTCTTCTAATGACCAAAAACCAAACACAGATTTTCTTTTTTAGGAAACTTATTCTTCACTCTTTGAGTGAATACCCTTCATATTCCACTGACTCCTACCAGCTGGAATTCTTGACCCAAAGCCTTTTCCAGGGCTGCCGGGGGAGGATTTCCCTGTGCTGGGCTCACCGAGAAGGAAGCTATGCCCACCCAGCCCTGGAAAGCACAGGCTGTGGCCCCTGGAGGTGACGGTTGCACAATAATGTGAATGCACTGAATGCCACTGCACTGTATACTGAAAAAGGATTAAAATGGTCAATTTTACCACAGCCCAGATGTTTGAGCTGTAACAGCACTCGGTGGGAAGTCAAGAGAGCCAAGATCTGTCAACACATCCATAATTTCTTCCACCTCCCCTCACAGCTCTTCGGAAGGCCAGACTCGTGACACAGGGAGAGAAGAGGGACATGTGTCACCACTCTGCCCAAGGATGGGCACAGCTAAGCCATGACAGGAAAACTATCCACACTTTCCTTTTCCACCTCCGAGCCTGACCGAGCCCCAAGAGGGTTGGCCGCACGGAACCACACCTGTGAACTCTGTGTCCCTTGTCATTGAAGCTCTCTGAAAAGGCTCTGGGGATAGAGACCACTTCTTGGACCTGCCTGGCCCTTGGCCTGGCCCTGCAGGGGGCACTCACTTGGCGTAGGCTTTTTCCAGCAGGGCACTCCAGAACTCTCTGTGGTCGGCCGAGTGGAGGAAGATCAGGCGGTCCCTGAAGGTGGGCAGTCGGTCATCGATGACCACATCCAGCCATTCGCTGTGCTGCCAGAACTGTTGGCCAGATGGAGATGGAAACCATGGGGGTGAGGCACAGGGGAGGTCTAGCCCCATCTGTAAAGGCTTGGCTCTTTCTTCCACCCTGGGCTCCCTTGGCAGTTCCTCCCTCAGACCAAACCTCCCTTAGGGTCTTGAGGAAACTCACACGTGGGTTCCGTGATGGGTCCCCTGGACTTTGTCCATCAAGCATCCCACCCCACCGCTGGCAGCGGATTGGAGACCCAGTGTCGACCCATCAGAGCCAGGGTCACACGTGGACACTGTAGGGTGGGCCGAGTTAGCTCCTCTCTCCCAAGCGAAGGGGGTCGTGTGGGGTTTGCTCCTCTCCTGCCCAGCTCGCGTCTCCATGTCCCTCTCTCCACCAATCGCAGGTTATCTTGGATGTCCCTGCCTCTTGAGTTGCCTCTTTGCCCGGGGGCGGAAACTCTATAAGTGATCTCTTTTGGCCGTTCACACGCAGAGAGAGGCTATGGTGGGGCACACTCGTGCCAGGTGTGCCGACACCAGGTGAGTGTGCGTGCACCCGTATGTACGCACGCACGCGTTCTTGTGTGTTCACACACGTGCCTATAAGTGAGTCCAGCTACGTGTGTGAGCGCATATGTTCACATACGTGTACGCGTGCATTCGTGTGCATGCATGCACACGTGTGTGAGTGCATCCATGTCAGAACTCAGATTGCCAGCCTTGGGGACGGAGGGGACGGGGCTGGCCCAGGCGTGTCGGGACAGAAATGCGTGCCTGCCCCGTGCTGCCCCCTTCATCGGATCCTTTTAGTTTTGTGAACACCCCACGAGCTCGACATCAGTCCTTGTTTCTCCAGACAGCTTGTGAAGGCCGGGGTCCCTAGGAAATCTGCCTGAGGTCACCCACATAGGCACAGGGACGGGCGGGCATCCGTGGGTGGGCAGCTCTGCACAGGGACTACAGGGAGAGGTGGGGAGAGGAGAGGGAACAGGGTGGAGAGAAAACTGCAAACCGATTCCCAGGCAGGCCGTGCCCACGTGAGGCTCTGCGCGGGTCCCACGGGGGTGACGCGTGTCCTGCCGGGACCCCAGCAGGTGACGTCTCAGTGCTTCTTTCTGTTTCTATTTCTTACCCTCACACACGTCTCCAAATCTGTGCTTCTTCAATAAGGAGAATCTCTCGGTTTGAGAAAAATATGAGAAATAATCCAGTCCCTGAGAGGTATAAGGGTTTTAGGCCATTTATGCTGAACGCACAAGATATTCCAAAGACGAAAACCTGTAGCGTGGGCCTGCACACTTGCCAAAGTTCTACTGGATATATTCCGAACGCGGTCCTTCGAGTGCGTTTAGACGTTAGCCCTTGACAAAGCCCAGTTTGGGGTGCGGCTTTCCCACAGATGGGGGCGCATTCCTCCCGGGATTACCAAGCAGCTGAAGAGGCGGGTGGCGTCACGTTGGACCCCAAAGACCTAGCTCTACCGGCCAAGGCCCCCTCTTACCTGGAAGTGGAATATCCCGGCATAACCGGGTCCAAAGCTTTGGTCCTGGGGGACGACTCGAACCAGAGCTTTTTCATTCAGCGTCAGGGAGGCGATGGCAGCTAATAGCCAGCAGTCGCCTGCGAAATGAAGGCCATAAATCACAGTTTTCATCGCCCAGTTCACAGTAAATTGGGAAACGCTATACACCAGAAGGAGAAGTGGGGGCGTTCCAGATGTGGCCGCGTCTTTTCCGCATTTAAGGCAACGGACAGAATACCACCAAATACCTCTGCTCCCCACCCCCCCACCCCCGCCACCTTCTGCCTCCCTTCCTGGCTCTTCCCTTGCCCGGTTTATCACGCACAGCTGTTGCCGGCTGGCCAGCGTTATAGGATACGCTCACTTGGGTTTCAGACATATGCTCCATTATGCATCAGCTCTGTGCGGTTCCAGAGACTTCCCCTCCAGAGGGCGAAGCCTCCGTATGTCCGTGTCAGCGTGCGCTGGGTAAATAGGCAATTCATAAGCGCAGCCCAGGAAATTGGGGGGCCCTCAGAAATAGCCCTTGCAAGTGCCTGGGGAGTATATTTCCGGCACCGAGGCCTCCCCACAGCCCAGACTCCGTGTAGTTAGAGATCGCAGTAGCTCCAATTATTATTTTTTAAAATTGTTTTAATGTTTATTTATGAGAGAGACAGAGACAGAATGCGAGTGGGTTAGGGGCAGAGCGAGAGGGAGACCCGGAATCCGAAGCAGGCTCCAGACTCTGAGCTGTCAGCCCAGAGCCCGACGCGGGGCTCGAACTCACGAGCCGCGAGGTCACGACCTGGGCCGAAGTCGGACGCTCAGCCGACTGAGCCACCCAGGCGCGCCTCCAATTATTTTTCATTGTCAAGATTTGCTGACTGATCTACGGATTTCTGCAGCGATGTCTTCATGATGACACACATCTAGAGGACAACTGCAAGGTGCAGTCAGATCTCAGACCGTACTGATCCGCGCTGTACCAGACGGACGCAGCCACTTGCCCGCATTGAGAATGGAATGAGCCCCTCTCTTCATTGCTGCTTGGGAACGAGGGGTGAGCAGATATTTGGAAGTATCCATTTAACCAACGGGAACCCCTCTGTTTTCTCCCAGATCTATCTGTTTGCCATAGATACCACCACCATCGTTGGAATTCAAGACCCCGTCGCCCTCAGCCGGGCTTCCCCGGGGGCTCACATTTCTGGAAAAGACCATATACCCCATGACCCCTTTCTGATTGTGCACAGGCAGGAGAGACTCACAGAAGGCCTAGCATCAGGGAAACGACTCCCAGAGTCGCTCTGCTTCTGGCTTTCCCGAGGGTGTCCCCCAGGGGGCACATGCCACAGGTTTCGAACGCCTCAGCCGCTCTTTGGCAGCCTGGGGTCCGGCCTTGGGGAGATGGTAATGAGAAAGGACACAGGATCATTTGTTCAGCAAGGTTCACTGAGTGCCTCCCGGGAGCCGGTCCCTGCTTTCAGCTCTGAGGTCTGATGGAGGGGCCCCTGCTGTGGGGCTGACCTCTTCCCCACTCTTCTCCGAGTTATGGCTTTGCCTGGTGCAGGAAAGTGCCTTTCTTTTCCTGAGAGTGTGGCAGATCGTGTCTCTTCAGCCAGGAATGCCCTGAGCGTTTGAAGGAGGAGATTCAGAAGCCGGTGCTATTCACACAACTTAAACCAAAGGGGAAGACTCAAGAGCAGAGCAATATTGCTTTATCTCTGCTGGGCCCGTACGGATGCAGGGTATTGCTTATCCCAGCGCTATGCCCAGAATAAGGGTACCCTCTCAAGGTCAGTTTGTTGGGCAGCCGGATGAACAGACAATAGCAGGCAGGGGGCCGCCAACCGGGAGAGGTGGGAGATGGTGATGTTCTAGCTTTTATTTTGGGTGGCAGACTCACAGCTGTTCATTTTATTGTTAGCCCTCGTTGTGCACACGTATGTACAGTATTTGGAAATAATAAAATTGTTGTAAAGTACTAGTTACAGGGGCACCTGGGTGGCTCGGTTAAGCATCCGACTTCAGCTCAGGTCATGATCTCGAGGTCCGTGAGTTCGAGCCCTGCGTCAGGGTCTGTGCTGATGGCTCAGAGCCTGGAGCCTGCTTTGGATTCTGTGTCTCTCTCTCTCTGCCCCTCCCCCCCCATTCTCTCCCTCTCTCTCTCTCTCTCTCTCAAAAAATATAAACACTAAAAAACTAAAGAAAACAAAATAATAGTTAAAATCAACACCAGCTAAGGTTAAATATGCAGTTGTAATTCCAAATGGGTGTTTGCACTCCTGTGACAAACCAAAACTTTGAAACACAAAGAAGCCTGTACAATGACTTTCTAAGCGAGGGGGCAGTGAAGGGAGATAGAGGAAGAGTTTGGGGGTGAGATGAGAGAGAAGATGAGGAAGGGACAGACAGAGTCTCCCGGGGAAGGCTTACCCTCAATAAATGAAGACCAATCTGAAAGTAAATAGTTTCGGAAGGTCAAAATTCTAGCTAGGCTGTCTAATTCTATCATCTATGTACAGTTGACCTTTGAACGACATGGGGGTAAGGGGCACCGATCCCTGGCACAACTGGGAACCCATGTATAACTTCTGGCTCCCCCTAGAATTAACAACCGGTAGCCTACTGTTGACTGAGGCCTTAGTGATAAGTCGATTAACACATATTTTGGATGTTACATGTATCCTGTACTGCACGCCTACAATAAAGTAAGCTGGAGGGGCGCCTGGGTGGCTCGGTCGCTTATGCGTCCGACTTCGGCTCAGGTCATGATCTCACGGGTCGTGGGTTCGAGCCCCACGCCGGGCTCTGTGCTGACAGCTCGGAGCCTGGAGCCTGCTTCGGATTCTGTCTCCCTCTCTCTTTCTGCCTCTCCCCAGCTCGTGCTCTGTCTCTCTGTAATGTTACGTGTAAACATTTAAAAAAATTTTAAGTAAGGTAGAGAAAAGAAGATGTTAGTAAGAAATCATGAGGAAGAGAAAATCCATTGGCAGTACAATACTATATTTATACAAAAAAAAACCATGGGTAAGTGGACTCATGTTGTATCATTGTATCTCTCTTTGTATCTATCATCTATGTACCTATGTATCTATCATCTATGTATCTTTTATGTATCTATCTACCATCTATCTATGTATCTTCTATCTATCTTCATCATCATCATCTATGTATCTTATCTATCATCTATGTATCTTCAATGTATCTATGTATCTTTGTATCTATCTATCATCTATGTATCTTCTATGTATCTATCTATCTATCTATCTATCTATCTATCTATCTATCATCTATCTGTGTATCTTCTATCTATCTATGTATCATCTATGTATCATCTATCTATCTATCTATCTATCTATCTATCTATCATCTATCTATGTATCCTCTATCTATTTTCTATTTATCTATCTATCTATCTATCTATCTATCATCTATGTATCTTCTATCTATCTATCTACCTATCATCTATCTATGTATCTTCTATGTATCTATGTATCTATCTATCTATCTATCATCTATCTATGTATCTTCTATGTATCTATGTATCTATGTATCTATCTATCTGTCTATCATCTATCTATGTATCTTCTATGTATCTATGTATCTGTCTATCTATCTATCATCATCTATGTATCTTCTATCATCTATCTATCATCTATCATCATCATCATAATCTATGTATCTTCTATCTATCTATCTATCTATCTATCAATCATCTATCTATCTACCAACTATCATCCCTCTAGGTTTGTGACTCTGGGTTCAATGTTTGGGTAGCTGGGTCATTGAGCATGGTCAGCTGTGAATCCGGGGCATTACACCTTTTTTTTAGAAGGTCTTTTTTTTTTTCCATAAAAAGAATAAAGGTAAACCCAGTCCAATGTTGGACTAAATCCTGAAATGCAAGATCCAGTGTAACTGACTTGGGGGTACTCTCTGGTCAATTGTAGGAAGGAGATTGTGAAGCTTTGGGGTGGGGGTGGGGTGCCCCAAAGTCTGAGCCCCTGGGCGGCATAATGGTTAAGAGCAAGTTCAGATCCCGACCGCCCAGCTATCGCTCCTGTGACTCACGTTACTTAGCCTCCCTCAGCGTCGGGTTCTCATTTATAAAATTGGAAGGGTCACTGGGAGGGTGACATGGTGACGAGTTAATGCGAGTATTAGCTGTGTCATGGGGCCGGGAGCCAGACCGGCATCACCGGGCATCTCTGTTCTCTGTAAACTCCTGGCTCTCGAGCCCCACGCCGTAGGCACATCCGCCCCCAGGGAACAAGAGTGCAAGTTGCCCAGAGTCTGCTGGGCTCCATCTGGGGGCACAGACTGGCAGACTGGGAGGGAGGAGAGGAGGAAGCAGCAGGGGGCAGCAGTGCTGTTCCCCCAAACCCTGTGTCCCTTGGGTTTCCAGGGTCCTGTGCTGCCCTTGTCACGGAAGCAGCTCAGAGGCCCTCTCCTACTGGTCCCTACGGGTGCTCTGTCCAACCCCCCTCTCTCTATGCCCCATCTCCCCCACTTACCAAGCTCCCCCTGGCAGATATCTGTCCTGGTGGCCCCTCCAAGGATGAATTCTGGGTTTTCCACTATTTCCTGGAAGAACAAAGGCGTTACTGAAGTGAGGCCCGCCACGTCCTGGGCCGGTGTGCTTGGAGCAGGTGCAGGGTCTCTCTCCGTTCTGGGAGCAGAGGGCTCTTTCCTGTATTTGATCCTTTTCCTACGGAGGGACACCACAAACCTGGGCCTGTCTCTGGGAGACATCCCTCATCCCCTGGGGAGAGGTCCTACCTTCTGCGCGGTCCCTCAGTGCAGTCCTCTGGTCAGACAACTCCTGCCGTGCCAGGCTGCAAAGCAGGACCAGGAACCGAAGGTTCCCCACTGCCTTTCAGGCCCTGGGCTAGGAGTCGGGGGGGGGGGCATGAGTTCGAATCCTGACTCCCGGCTTATGGGCATTACACCTTCTGTGGGCTTCAAATGCCTCATCTTAAAATGGGGTGATACAGGGGCGCCTGGGTGGCTCAGTCGGTTAAGCGGCCGACTTCGGCTCAGGTCATGATCTCGCGGTCCGTGAGTTCGAGCCCCGCGTCGGGCTCTGTGCTGATAGCTCAGAACCTGGAGCCTGTTTCAGATTCTGTGTCTCCCTCTGTCTCTGACCCTCCCCTGTTCATGCTCTGTCTCTCTGTCTCAAAAATCAATAAAAACATTAAAAAAAAATTTTTTTAATGGGGTAATACACACACCACAGACTGGTGTCTAGGAGTAAATACAAATTTCCACTCTCCCCACCCAGCTTCTTTCTTTTTTAAAGTATGTATTGTGTGTACATATATACATGCAGTAAAACCTTGGTTTGCGAGCATAATTCATTCTGGAAACATGCTTGTAATCCAAAGCACTTGTATATCAAACCGGACTTCCCCATAAGAAATCACGGAAACTCAGATGATTTGTTCCGCAACCCAAAAATATTCATATAAGAATGATTACAACACTGTGATATAATACAACAAAATAAGGAAAATGCAAAATATAAAGAAAAAAATAAATTAACCTGTACTTCCCTTTGAAAAGCTTCGTGGCTGGTGTGAGGGAGACAAGAGAGGGGAGGGTTATTGTGTAGGACGACTTTCACTATCACTGATGGAATCACGGCTGTTTGTTGGTTCAATGGAATCTTTTTCTTTTCGTGCAACTTTAACAAGGAACCTAGCCAATGACCCAGAATGAAGCAAAGCAGTCCTAAGCTCACTCTTGTATGGAAAAACAAAGGACTGTCCTTAGGTGCTTAGAAGCGACAAAAAATACACGAGTCCCAGTTGCGGGAACTTTCCAACATCCTGAAAAATCTCTGATTTCTGCCAAACACCATGGCCTGAGACTGAGCATTTGAGCATGGGAGACGATCACCCACAATCCTGCGGTGAGAGACAGAGAGACAGAGAGAGAGGAAGAGAGACAGACAGAGAGAGAGAACCATTGGCTCAGTTGTGGTCATGTGACGTTGGGCATCACGTACTACTTGTATTGCAAGACATTGCTGGTTTATAAAGTTAAAATTTATTAGAAATGTTTGCTCACCTTGTGGAATACTCACAGAACAAGTTACTTGCAGTCCAAGGTTTTACCATTTATATATATGCACACACACACACATATACACATGCATATACACACTATATAGTGGGAGATATGTGCATATATCTCTCATGTCACTTTACCTCAGTGCATTATATATATTCTACTCTATAGTTCACATATTATATTATTGTGTATACATAGTTATTTATACATACACTTATATATACAGAGAGATACACATAAAACATTAACAAAAAAGCATTTGAAAGCAATTGTATAAAACTCATATATTCTTTCCAGTTTTCTGGGGCACCAGTCTCCATTCCTGGCACGGACTATGGCAAAGACCAAGACAGAGAAACCCCCTGCCCCCCTGCCCAGTGAGGGGGGACAGACCGGAAACAAGCGAGCAGACGTACACGTTCAGGAGCGCTAAGCACCGGGATGGAAAGTGATGGCGTGAGACGCAGGCTATTTTAGCTGGAGCAGTCAGGGAGGGCATCTCGGAGAAGCAGGCCGTTGAGTAGGGAGTCGGGTGAAGGTCCAGGGAGAGGAAACAACAAATCATGAGACAGAGAGGAAAGTTCTGGCATACAGCAGATGCCTGGTCATTTAAACTGGATCTGAATGCAGGCTAAGGGGCTTTCCTCCTTATTTCCAGAAACAGGACCGGAAGGAGAGGTCCTCACCAGTCCCGGGGTGGATGCCTCAGGGGACAGCTCTGCCCTGAAGGGGTTTCTTCAAGCTCCCCGGGACCCTGCTGCTCCTCTGGCCTGTGTCCCAAACAATCGCCAGAGGATGGCGATTTCTTTGCGGGGAGGAGGACTTCTCAAGGCAAAGAGCCAAAGTATACAATGACGGTGCTCTCTGCAGCCCGCAGGATGCGCCCGCCTGGCACAGTGACGACCCCCAGAACATCTGGGGGAGAGCGCCGCTTGGCTTCATTTTCCAATATTTCAGGAAATTCGGGCCAGGGGAAGGGCAGGAAGGGCAGCGCAACGTGGTGGGGGGCAGCTCCTCGACCAGGCCGGTGGGGACCCTCTCACACGTGCTGTGTCCCCTCCGTGAGCCCAGTTCCCCAGGGGCGTTGCAGGCGGCTCAGGGCCGGGCCGTGGGAAGGTGAGGTCCCCGCGGTAGCCCTCCCCGATCAGCAGAGGGGCTCGGCGCAGGCCATCTAACCTCTCCAGCCTCTGTCGCGCGACACACAGCCCGCCCTCCTCCACCTTGGACATTCGGCGCCAGGTACTGAACGTGTATTGGAGCCCCTGCCCCGAAGGGGCACCCGGGGGCCTCCCACGGCGCTCCCTGCACAGCCAGCCGCCATCAGGGGGCGCCACAGGGCTCCAGCAAGCAGGACCCCCACTGCCGCGGTGGCTCACTCCCACAGTGGATGCAAAATGGACCGAAGCTTGGCAGATTCTGCCCACCAGGCTGTGGCAGGTGCCGGGCCGCCTGGAGGCCAGATGGGCCGTGGGCGACGGGCCCCGCCTGCTCCCCCTCTCGACCGTCCCCTCCCCCGCCTCCCGCCGGCCCATCCCCCCCCCCCCATTGCACCCACTACGCCCACAGCTGCCGCGGCCTCTGGGCTGCATCTTGCAGTCACTTGTTGTTGTCCAGGAGACTTTTATCGAATTGCATCCAAACTGTGGTTTGATGGAGGAAAATACAAAGGGAGAAGACTCAGAAACTGTCACCAAGTGAACACCCATCAGCCAGCCGGTGTCAAGCCCGGGGGGTCCCCGGATGCGTGGCCGGGACAGCGGTCCCTGTCGGGTGCCCGTGAGCGGGGGGGGGGGGGGGGGACGGGGACGGGGGGGCGGGCGGTACGGGCGCCGTTCTGGGGGTTCCGAGGATGCGCATGCCCAAGGAAGGGGCGCCGCGCGGCCAAGTGTTCGATGCCATGTGCCGCGTGACCGCACGTGTTGACGGATGTGAGTTTCACGCGTGGGAAACGTGTGCGACCCGTGTAGGCGTGGGGCACAGATGGCCCCTGCGGACGTCTCAGGTGCGTGCTGGCTCTGTGTGTATCTGGGTGCGCTGCCTGTGCGCCTGGGGTTCGTTCCGGAGGCATGTTTGCTCGGGGCCTGTTTCGTTCACTTGGTACATCATCAGGGGCTCAGCCCCACGCATAGACTTTTCTGCACTAAGTAATCAATTTAAAAGGGGGCAAAGTCACAGTTCTAACAAATTCGGAGAGGCCGGGCCCTATGACTGACAGGGGTGTGCTCCCCAGGGCCGCGGAGGTAAGTGGGGACACGGGGCTGGGGGGGGGGGTCTCAGGACAGCCCGCGGCCTCTGGAGGCACAGGGGTAGGGGCGAGCCGCCTGGGCGGGGCAGTCATGGCCCCATGCCACAGTGTACCCAAGCTAGAGGGGTGTGGGCATCTTTACAAGGAGGTGCGGCCCGGGGTTTAGGCTGAGAAGTGAGGGAAGGGATCACAGAAGAAAGCAGATGGACGCAGGCAGACAGGGAATCGAGGAGAAAAAGGCCAGATGAGACACTTGTGATCTAAGGAAGTCGGGCTGCGGGGGCCCAGGAAGACAGGCCCCTGGTTGACTGCACTGTGGCCCGCCCCTCCCCAATCAGACCCCACTCACGGCCCTTTCCAGGCGGCCCCCTGGAGGTGATCTCACCTTCTCCCCAAGCAGAACGTGTCACCTCCCCCCACCTCCACTGCGGGCCCCCAGGTGATCCCCTTCAGTGCACCGTTGCCCTGGGCTCCCTGGAGGGCAAGACTGGCTGCGGACCGCCCTCTGGCTTCTCTGATTCCGGCCACTCCTGTGCTCATGCCCGGCCTGCAAAGCACAGCGGTGTTTGACAAGAAGGTGGTGCTGGGGAGGGCACCCCGCCCCGCGGTCCCCCTGGGCAGCTCCGCACTTGCGGCCCCAGCAGGCACCACCTAAGTGCAGGGCGGAAATGCAAACGGCACCCAAGCCACACAGGCCTTCTGGAGGGACGTTGCTGCCATTTCCCTGCTGCCCCCCCGGCCCCCGGCCCTGTGCCAGGGACCCTGGACCTCCGTCCAGCAAGAGGAATATCAGTCCTCACCCCCCACCCAGGCCCTTGCTCCCGATTTCACACAAGTCTGCAAAACCCCTCAGAGAGGAAGTGGAGAGGTGTGTTTCTGGGAATGAGGACAGAAGGGAAGGTCTGTCTCAGGTGCATGCGAAGTGAAAGGCAGAACAGACTCTGAGATTGAGTCCACAGGAAGGACAGCAACCCAGTCAACCTGAGTTAAGATAAAGACGTCGTTGGGGCCCTCGGCCAAGGGCAGAGGGGCTGGGGTGTGCCGGGGGCTCTGGTCTGTGGGTGGCAGCCTCATCCATCATTTGGGGCAATCCCAAGGGAGATCAGTAGCGAAGACGACTACCTCCTAGAGCTGAGCTCTGGGACTCTGGAATCCCCCGGGGGTCCCGGTGGCCCTTGTTCCGCGGGGGGCCCGCCTCCGGGAATGGGAACAAAGGCGTTCCCCACCCTGGCCTGTGCGCATCAAGCTTTCGTGCTGGAGAAAGTCCAGCTCTGGCCAAGAGAAGGGGAGTTGTAGGCAGCAGAATGACAGGTGACGCCAGAGGGTGGAGGGGCAGACTGTGGGGGCAGGGCGCCTCCCGGGCCCGGGAGGTGATGGTGTCCGGGTACAGTGACAGAGGGCAGCGATCACAGTGACACTTATTTACAGGCCCCTTTCTGCGTGCCCTACACGTTAGCACAGGAATCCTTGCAACAGCTCAGCACGGGAAGCAGCATCATTACCCCCCCCCCCGCTTCTGTGGAAGACAAAAGACCCCCCAGCAGCCGGGAGGGTCTTGTTCCCCCGGTTGGGGGTGCTGAAAAAGCTGCCTCTTCCAAGGTCATGGCTTTCAGGGGTACCGCATCCCGCGACTCATCGGTGAAGGGGGCACAGACACAGGTGGGCCTGTCACCCCCACACCAGGCGACTCTGAGAGCCCATCCCAGCTCCAGAGCGCCCCGTGCGGCTGGCCGAGGCCTTCGTGGGGCCCTATCCCAGCCCCCCGTGGCTCCTTCCGCCCACCCCTGCTCGTCTTTCCACAGGTGTTGGCCCCAAGGGCACCCATGATAAACTGACAAATGTCCTGCAGGCACTCTGTGCAGGGGGGGGGGGTCCACCCAGTGTCTCAGCCCAGCCCTTTCTGTGCTCGCCCTGCCCGTGGCGACCCGTCCCCAAGGGAGCCGCTCCCAGGCCAGTCCCCGCCTGGAGGGAATGACGGCCAGCAGCGCCCGGGCAGAGGTCAAGGCCTGACTAACCAGCACAGCAAATATTGACTCCTCGTGCTGGCGCCCCTGGGGACCATCTCCTCCAGACTGTTGGGGGTGGGGCAGCTCCGACACCGGCTCCCCTCCGGGAAGGCAGATGCGTGGTTCGGGGAGAGAAGCCCTGTGTTCCGAGCGTCCCGTGCATCCCCTTACTGAGCACTTGCTTGCTGAGCGACTGTCTATCCACACCGAGCACCCCGGCTGTGGCCAGAAGCTACGGGCACGTCACGTGCGCCCATGCGGCGAGAACGTGTCACCGGAGACTTGGCTTGGATACGCTTTGATCCCCACTTGCAGCCGACTGACAGGCCCCTCTCTGGAGCCGGGGCCCAGTCCCGGGCTCCCGTGGGTGGGAGTCAGAGAGCTGAGGGTGGGGTGTAGCCAGACACCCGGGAGCATCCCTGACCTGCCCATATGTGCCCCCTGTGTGTCGTTTCCCGTGCAAACCGCCCAGCATCTCAGCAGTGGACTCGGCCGATGTGCCTGGCAGATGTGTGTGTGTGCAGCCCGCCCTCCCAGGACCCCCTCTCCTGGGCTGCTGAGCCCCCCCCCCACCTGCACCCCCCGTTCCTGCTGTACTCACCCCTGGCCGTTTCCACACGAAGGGGATCTGGGGCCTCTCACTGTAGAAGAGCGAGGAGCTGTCGGCTGGGAAGTCTGCATCCTCAAACAGGATGCCCTTCTGCACACACTCCTGCCTCAGCTGCTCGAAGCTCTGGCCCGAGGAGTGGGTGGCGCGGGCGTCTTTGGGAACCGGGTGCTTCTGGGGCCCTGGGGCCCGATAGAGGTAGGGCATGGTTGCTCCCCTGGCAGGTGGGCTCCCGATAGGTGGGAAGAAGCAAGGCGACTGTGTCAGCCAGGAAGGAGCCAGCTCGGGGGCACCTGGGCTGAGTGGCCCTTGGCCTCCACCTGTTTGCCTGGGAACCTCCCCATCACGATGGAAAGGAGGCACGCCCTGATGGCAAACTGTGGAGAGGGCTCTCTGCCCTCCCTCCCAGGGCGCCTGCAGACCCAGGGGGAGCAGTGAGTCTGGGCCGATTCTGCTGAATGCACCGGGGAGACCCCGTGGGAGAGAGAGGATTGCGTTATGGGGAGAGAGGGCAAGAGGGCCGCTGCGTGAAGCCCCTGGTCTTCTAAACACTTTACAAGGATTTCTCTGCGATTCTCGATATAGTCACGGTCGGCGTTGGAGTCACAGGGTCTTTCGTTAAAAGCCCGGGACGAGGGTTTTTACAGGACCCCCCAGTTCCCAGGAGTTTCAGCTTAGTTCCACACACTTTCTGTCGGGTGGACCCTCCCTCTTGCTGTACAGGGAATGTGTAGACCTCAAAGTTGTGACGCGTGGCTTGAACTTCCAGTTTTGTCTAGGGTGACCTTGGACAGTCCGTGCCTGTTTTCTCGGAGTCAGGACAACAGCCAGGCAGACAGGTGTTGACAGTATGAGGGTCATCCATTTCTGGTGGCACCTCCGTCAAGGAAATGATCACCAGCCCAGGTTTCTGAGAATTTCCCCTTCAAATGCCCCAGGGGAAGTGAAATTCAACACCGACCACGCCGTTTAACGTGGGGCCTTCCCCGCGCGCCAGGAATTTGGGTCCTTACTCCATTCCCATTACGTGGGTCTCTGGACAGGGGTCTTTCCGCCTGGATCTCTCCCGTGGACTGAAAGAACCAGTTTTGTGCTTTTGGGTTTTGTTTTGTTTTGTACGTTTCTTGTAATAAGTTCTGCCTGCTGGTCTCCAGCCCAGAGACACGGGTGGCTCTGAGCCCCATCGGCCTCACAGGGCCCATTCGTCATTTTAGCTGTATTTCCTTCCCCTTGGCAGAACAATCTGCTGAAATGAATTCTAAATTAATTGACCCTTAGCGGGGCCTCGGGGGGCCTTCCAGTCCCTCCCTCTGCACATTTGGCCTGCAACGAATACGTTTTGCTCTCTTTTCTCCAGAGCAAGCCCGGGTGTTCGTGCGTGGGACAGAGGGATCCAAGGATCATATCTGGGGAGGGGGGGGAGGGGGGTGTCTGTGACGCCTCTGGGCAAAACTCAAGAACCAATGGTCTGAACCCTCACCCGGGTGCAGCCACTTGGTCCTCGGACTCCAGTGGGCTCGGACATTACCGCAGGGCAAACGGGTCACAAGTACACAAAACAGATTTGATCCTGTACCGGGGGTTGTCCTGTTTTCCGCGCCTGGCTCAGGGCCGGCCACCTGCTGTGTGGGGAGGGGTGGAGGAAGACACCAGAAGGCAGGTGAGTCGGGGCGCATGCCCGGTGTGCAGGTGGGAGGGGCGTGGCTTGCGCCAGCCAGGGGCGGTGGGAGAGACTGGTGGGAAGGGACAGGTTCTTTTCGGAGGATTAGTAGTGTCAGGGCTTCCTCGTGGGGTGCTGGGACCCCGACCCGAGTACAAGAACGGATGAGGGGTAGACCTAGACGCTTAAAACTTTGGATATGATGGGAGGAAAATGCCCTCCTCGTTGCTGGTGGGAGTGCAGGGTGTAAACTGTTACAAGCACTTTGGACTGTGGCTTATTAAACTCCATCAAAGGGGGCGCCTGGGTGGCTCCGTCGGTTGAGCCGCCGACTTCCGCTCACGTCATGATCTCCCGGTTCCCGAGTTCGAGCCCCGCGTTGGGCTCTGTGCTGACAGCTCTCAGCCTGGAGCCCCGTTCAGGTTGTGTCTCCCTCTCTCTCCCTGCCCCCCACCCCCCGGCTCGTGCTCTGTCTCTCTCTCTCTCTCTCTCAAATAAAGATTTAAAAAATTAAAAAAAAAATTACAAACGCCCAGACCCCCTGAGCCAGCCATTTCCTCCTAGCAACTTCTCCAGCAGATAGACCCACACCCATGCAAAGGGAAAGACGGTGCCCGCTTATTCATTTCACCGCCACGCTGTTGACTTTAGAGACCAGCAGGTTCCACGGTGTCAGCACGGAACCGTCTGCGGGGCTCGAACCCTGGCTGGTCTCTCGGCTCTGCCGCCTCCACCCCTGGTCAGGGCCACGCCTCGGTGGCAAAGGTGACCCTTCCTTCTCAGCCATGGAAACGGTCACGGCCGGGCTGTCCAGCGTCATTCGAACCCCCTCTGGCAACTAGAGAGTTTCCCCTCTTAGAAACCCCATTTCCCGGACCTGATTCCCAGGTCTTCCTCGCTGCCCAAGGCTACGTAACTCAAGCTCAGATGCACCTCAGATGCCCCCCCTCCCACCCCGGGAGAGACTGATTCAGAGCGACAGGTAGAGAAGCAGGAGAGAAGGAATTTGTTTTATGTGTGTTGTTGGCGTTGGTGGAGGCATTCTGGGCCTGATGGCCTGTGTGCGGCAAGCTTTCGGTATCCTGTGTCAGCCTCCAGCGTGTCGGCCTGCGACACCAGGTCTCTGCCGGCCAGTGACATTTCTATAAAGAAGCCTCATGATGGCGCTGGCCATTGTATCCGGCTTTGTTCTGGGCCTCTGGCTTCCCTGTACCCTTTAACCCTTCTTTTGCTTTTTTTTTTCTTTAAAAACTTTTTTAAAATGTTTATTTATTTTTGAGAGAAAGAGACAGAGCGTCAACAGGAGAGGGGCAGAGAGAGAGGGAGGCACAGAGTCCCACGCAGGCTCCAGGCGCCGGGCCGTCGGCACAGCGCCCGAGGCGGGGCTCGAACTCCCGGACAGCGAGATCATGATCTGAGCCGAAGTCGGATGCTTAACCGTCCGAGCCCACCGGGAGCCCCACTTTTGCTGCTATGGCTTGCAACTAGGAATCCTGGGGCCGGTGTCTGCTCCCACCGATGCAAACAGCACCCGGCACAGAGAGCACTGTTTGCAGAGTCCCCTACAAACGTTTGGGGTTTTCTACTGTGCTCCGTCTGCAGGTTGAACCGAGAGGAGTGTTGGGTGGGTGGAGGCAATGACTTCAGAGGTGGAACTCATTCTCACCTTTGACTTCTCCCCACCACCCCCCACCCCCACCCCCACCCGACCCCATTACCAGGAACATTTCCCACTTCCTCTCCGTGCCCTGTGGGAGGAATGGCCCTCTTATGCCATTACACTCCTTCTCTTGGACTTTTTGACTTAGGGGGTTCGATGACCTTAATATGCAGGTTTGGCTCTAGGTATGTAGGGTAGCTCGGGAAGTTTAGAGAAAATGCTTTCTCAACTGACTAAATGTGCTTAGCTTCAGACTGTTTCCTCACTGTGGACTTACAATCTCTGTCTGGGAGCTCAGGGCTGGGCCCTCGGCTGGCTTCTGTCCTTGTCAGGTGATTGTCAGCGTGGCCACGGAGGTTTTGCAGCCGCCCTGGTAAGAGGAGGGTCTGTGTTCCCGCCCTGAGTCTGGGCCCGGCCTGCGAGCTAGTCTGCACCGGGACACGGTTGCAGATGCACTGACGTGTGAGTCCCCGGGCCCCTGGACACCCTGAGACTTCTGCCCGGTCCTGAGAACCCTTGTGGCACCGTGTCCACAAGCCCTGGCCAGCGTGCTGCCGCGCCAGGGGCCGCAGGGAGAGAGGGTCCAGCCATCTCGGCTGCCCAGAGCCATCCCAGCTCCATCGTGCCCTTCCGAGCCAGCTCTGGTGGAGAGAGCAGAGCCCGCCCAGAACCGGAAGCCCGGCTGAGCCCGATGTGAAACACCAACCACGGACTCATGAAGGACAATGTGCTGTTTAAAGCCCTTCAGCTGGAGGTGGATTGTTATGCAGCGAAAGCTAACTGATACACCTCCCAGGAAACAAAAAATATGGGGGCCCGTCCTGAGGTAGCCAGGAGCTCAGCATGACTGGGGGGGGTAAACACCCACTGGTTTGGGATTTAGCGTTGAAAAAAGATCCCTGGGGGTGCCTGGGTGGCTTAGTGGATTGAGCATCGGACTCTTGATTTTGGCTCAGGTCACGATCCCAAGGCGTGTGGGATCGGGCCCCGTGTCTCTCTCGTCCTCTGCCCCGCCCCCTGACTCACGCACTTTCTCTAGCTAAAGAAAAAAAACCAAGTGAATAAATAATTTTGAAAAATCCCTGTTACGCATCATTTTCTAAATCAGATAAATTTGGTCTGGGGAGCCTGGGTGGCTCAGTTGGTTAAGCGTCCGACTTCAGCTCAAGTCACGATCTCACGTGAGTTCGAGCCCCGCAGCGGGCTGTGGTGCTGACAGCTCGGAGCCTGGAGCCTGCTTCGGATTCTGTGTCTCCCTTTCTCTCTGCCCCTCCCCTGCTCACTTTCTCTCTCTCTCTCGCTCAAAAATAAATAAACATTAAATAAATAAATAAATAAATAAATAAATAAATAAATAAATAAATTTGGTCTGAGCTCCCAGTCTGCAGATCTGATGAGAAAGGTCAGTTCAGTTCGTTTTGGGGAGGGCTCTGCTGAGGGTTGTACAAGGTCTCCAGGTCGACCCAGGACGGCTGGGGGTCTCTCAGGGCAGTCACCGCCGTCGCTGGGGCTTCCTGGCCTAGATGAGAAAGCAGAACACCAGAGCTAGAGAAACTCTCCCCTGTGGCATTGATCCCTTGGCTCTGTGAGGGTGTAAATTGTCCTGACCCTAATTCCGCTGCGTAAGATCCCTTATCTCAGATGTTAATCCCCGCCCCGATTCTCCGCTGGATCACCCAACGGAAACATGGATGGGGGTGAGTCTGGAAGATTCCTTCCCTCGTTTCCAGAGATACTATGGGGGATTTGCTCTGCAAGGATCTGAAGGATCCTTCTATCCTAAGTCCAAGCACCACATCGGGCACCCTCTGATGCACCAGAGGAATTATCCCAGAACATCCAGGCAGAACACTCAACTGTCCTCGATCGTCCCCAATCCAGGACGCCTCACAATTACTTACACAGCCTGTCCCAGGGTCCTGGGATGCGTCCAGCTTACCTCTGAAGAGCCCTTGGATTTACTGGAACGTCAGACATCATGAACCTTGATTTTATTTTGAGCTCACTTTTAGGGAGATTGGAATAAGGGAGGCCCGAAGCCCCAGGGGACTTTGAGAACAAGTTACATGGCTCTGGGCATGAATAATGCGGAGTCGGGAATGTCCTAAAGCATCTCCCATCGTGTAGGAGGAAGGACAGTCACCGGAGGCGATTTTTCGTGCCTGTCCTACAGGTTCCTGTCACCTGGGACTTTTTTCTGCCCAGTCAGCAGAGTCCAAAGACATCTGTTGTGTGAGAATCTACAGCTAAGATTCTCTGGTTGTCATTCGCAACCCTGCCGGCTAGGCTGGCCCAGGGACGCCAAACCGGAAACCCCGAAATAATCTATGGTCCCTGCTCATTTTTCTAGGCAGAAAATCCACAGTTTTCACCGGATTCCCCAATGAGCTTGTTTCCCTGGAGTTAAAAACCACTCATCTCCAACGTGGCATCCACGTCTACTGCTGTTGTGATTTCTGAGATTCAGTAACACAAAACGATAATCAGAACCAGAAAGATACTTTCGCCGCACGTCTATCTTATTATTATCAACGATATCATCTGATTGGGCATTTATTGTTTTACAGGGAACACTGATGAAATCATGGCTCGAGAGAAGCAGGAGCATAGTGACCAGAGCATCATTCTTGTGAATTACTGCTGACAAACAAGGTTCTTTGCTACCAGAGGTCAAAGCTTGTGTAGCTTTTCTGTAGCTGAAAGGGAAGGAATAAAAAAAAGAGAAATCCTCTCATCGTAGGCATTTGCACATTTTCCACGATGCTGCCACGTTTATTAAAATAATTAATTTAAGGGGCGCCTGGGTGGCGCAGTCGGTTAAGCGTCCGACTTCAGCCAGGTCACGATCTCGCGGTCCGGGAGTTCGAGCCCCGCGTCGGGCTCTGGGCTGATGGCTCGGAGCCTGGAGCCTGTTTCCGATTCTGTGTCTCCCTCTCTGCTCCTCCCCCGTTCATGCTCTGTCTCTCTCTGTCTCAAAAATAAATAAATGTTAAAAAAAAAAACATTAAAAAAATAATTAATTTAATTGAAAAGACCCCCATTTGCTTTCTCTCTTACACACCCAGCTGCATCTTGAGTAATTGGCACGGATTTGATTTAATTCCCGTCTCTTTCCGTGGTAGAGGTTTATCTTCCTGCGTCTCATCTTTCGTCACTTTTCGTCTTTTGACACATCGTGTTCAGGTTCTCGTAAGTTGTATTCTCCCACGTTGGGAAAGGCGCCATTAGGCAGCAAGCACATGCTACGTTTGCGCAGGATGAATGGCTCAGGAGGAGAACTATTTGTCTCCTCTGAGCTAATGGCCTTCATAAAATCTCAGAGCAATCTTTGTGCTCGAACTTGCAGAGGGGATTTATTAGCTCAGGCTCCCATGGAAAGATAATTTATAAAGTCGCTGACTGTCAGTCCTAGCTATAAGGGCATAAAAGAATATAATAATCGCTTCTTTTTGATGGGGCTCTTGTCACCAGAGTACTGTGGTAGGAGCTACTACAGTAACAGGTTCGATTACGATGTCTGATTTATAAATAGAGGTTCCTGCTTCACTTAGCTTCTGGGGACGTAAAACTTCGGAAAATGGTCCAGCAGTTCCACAAGTGATTAAACACAGTTACCGTGGGACCTAGCCACCCCACGCCTAGGCATCTTCCCCTCCCACCCCAAAATGAAAATATAAGTCCACACAAAACCTTGTTCATGAGTGGGTATAGCCATATTATTCACAGTAGCCCAAAGGTAGAAATAATCCACATCAACGGCTCAATGGATAAACAAAATGTGGTGTAGCCACACAGTAGAATATGAGCAGGTCATAAGAAAGGATGAAGTGAGGACACTTCATGCTCAACTGCAGAAACCGTGGAAATGTTGTGCCAACTGAAAGAAGCCAGTCACAAAAATCCACATATTATATACTATAGACCAACCGTCTGCGTGTCCGCCACCACCTACTGCCAAATTCATATGTTGAAACCTAACCCCCGATGCGATGGTATTTGGTGGTGGAGCCTTTGGGGGTGGTTAGGTCATGAGGGTGGAACCCTCATGAATGGGATCACTGCCCTCTGCAAGAGGTTCCAGAAAGCTCCTTCGTCCCCTTTACCATTGGGGGCGCAGTGAAAAGACGGTCATCCGTGAACCAAGAAATGGGTTCTCATCAGACACCTGATCTGGGCGGTGCTTTGAACTTGGGACATTCTCAGTTTCCAGATCTGTAACAAATAAACGTTTGCTGTTCAAGCCACACAGTCTGCGGCATTTTTGTTACCAGCCCAAGTGGACCAAGATATTCTAGGATTCCGTTCACGTGGATGACCAGAATAGGAAAATCTGTAGAGACAGCAAATAGGTTAGCGGGTGCCCGGGGCTAGAGGAGAGCAGGGGGTGGGGGTGATAACTATAGGATCCAGGGTTTCTCGGCTGTGATGAGAATGTGCTGAAACTGGCTGTGGTGATGGTTGCACGCACCTAATAAACATTGTTGAATTGTGTCCTTGAAGTAGGTGAATTGTGTAATGGGTGAATTATATCTCACTGAAGCCATTTGTGAAAGGTGTGTGTGACTTCTGTGCTTCATTTTGCCCCTGATATTGTTTTATAAAGTTATGTGCTGCAAATGTGATTCAGGTTTTAATAACAACAGTAAAAGCGGTACAAGCAATAACCAGCACATAGGATTCCTGGCCATCCCCTGCACGCAGTCCTGCACGTTCTCCTTCAAGTTACGCAGATCAATGCATGTAAATCAGGAAGAAAAGTGTTTACCAGAAGAGCTCGGGAAGCCCAGAAAATGGACAATGGCTGGCAAAACTAAGAATGGAACACAGAGGTGAGCAGGAGGTGGGGTAGATCCAAGAGCAGGGAACAGGAACATTCTCGAAGCAGGGTTGGAAGCCGGGGTGAATGGGACCCAGCTGACCCACCGTTCACACCCCTGTGCTTTGGATTCAGGCTTCAGATGACTGCCCATTAGCCTAAGGAGGGCAGAGTTTCCAACTAAAGACCCTTCCAGATGCTACCAAAGAGCCACAGGGGTCCGGGTGCCGAAAAGAGACTGGAGCACACTGCAGTCTCCAGGGACATTTTTGGTTCGGTCCAGGGCGAACCTTGTGGCCCCATCAGGAAATAGAGCTTCCAGAGTTTGCAATTTGGCCCCAAAGTACTGCTCGCAGAATCCCATTAGATAGTGTAGAGGCATGTGGCTGACTTAGGAAAAATAAATCTGGAGCAGAGAAAACATTTAATTAAACCCTGAATACGCGAGTAACATACTCCCTCCTTGCTCGGCCCCTGTTTGTATTTTGGACCAGTGTTCATGCTCCAGATGTGGTGAAAATCCTGGGGAAACAGAAATGTTTGAAATAATTTTTCTGATCGAGACCAAAACAATGAGAAATCAATCAAGTTTAAAAAAAAAACAAAAACAACAACTTTGCGTTAAACCTTTACATATAAAGAATCTGTTTCAGAGTTCGGAGGCAGAGAACTATTTTAGGGGCTGAGTATTACTAAACACACATGTTTTCTCCGCTGCATCAATAGATGAAAGATACGCAAAACCTTTGGATTTAGGGTATCATCTTTCTTTGAGTTTTGATACCCTTTTCCAAACTCCCCTACATGTACATGAGGCATTTTTATTTCATTTTTATTTTTATTTTTTTTAATGTTTATTTAGTTTTGAGAGAGACAGAGCACGAGCAGGGGAGGGGCAGAGAGAGAGGGAGACACAGAATCTGAAGCAGGCTCCAGGCTCCGAGCTGTCAGCACAGAGCCCGACGTGGGGCTCGAACCCACGAACCGTGAGATCATGACCTGACCTGAAGTGGGATGCTCAACTGACTTGAGCCACTCAGATGTCCCATGGCATTTTTCTTTTAAATGGTAAAGTCAGGGTCCTGGGAAGAAATAGGCAATATACCCAATGGGGCAACTGAGAAGAGTTTAATCAATGAACTATTTACCAAGATGTGGGCAGGGAAAACACAATAGGTTGAGCTGGGGCTCAACCTTGGAGCATCGGGGGCACCTTTGGAACCTCCACATCTGGGGGGGGTTGGTAGGGGGGTAGTTCCAGGATGGGGGTGGGGGGTGGGCAGGAGCTGATAGAAGAAGGTGCACTCCCCGGAGGGACTCCTATAGCAATCAGGGGCTGCAGGGGTGGTGGGCAGGATAAATAATGATCATCTCCCCCGCTGGCAACGACCAACTGGAAGCCTGGCCAAGGGAGCCCTGTGACACCATCCATGTAGATCAACCTCCCGGGGGACAGAGCAGGGCGGTGAAGGCTGGAAAGTCCATCTAGAGGGACAACCGGATCAGCCAGCCCAAGACCCAAGTGCTCAAAGGGGTTCGGGCCTCCGATAGTGGGGCAGGGCCTGGGGAGGGGCCGAGCGGGACAAGGGTGGCACTTCCCCTCATGTAACCTCTGTACTGACGTTTTCAAAAGGACCGTCGATGAATGTTGACAATGATCTTAAAATAAAAAGTTAAAAATAGTAAACACGGCTTAGAAATCATTTAGTTAGAGGTAAGCAATGATGCCTTGGTCTGCTCTACGAAGGAGAAACAGCCTAGCCGATTGTTTATAGAATGTACGAGTTACATTCTTCACCGGAGACTTTTTGTGATAAAATACGTGTAACATAAAAGTTACCGTCTTAACCATTTTTGAGCGTACAGTTCGCTGGCTTTAAAGTACATTCACCAGGGGGCGCCTGCGGGGCTCAGCTGGTTAAGCATCCGACTCTTGGTTTTAGCTCAGAGGGTCATGATCTCGTGGCTGGTGAGTTCGAGCCCCGCTCGGGCTATGCCGGCAGTGCGGAGCCTGCTTGGGATTCTCTCTCTCTCTCTCTCTCTCTCTCTCTGCCCCTACCCTGCTTGCTCTCTCTGTCTCTCTCTCTCAAAAATAAACAAACTAAAGTACATCCAAAATGCCGTGTTGGCCATCACCCCCATCCACCTCCAGAGCTTTATCATCGTCCCAAACTGACACTCTGTGCCCATGAAACAACAGCTCCCCATTCCCCCTCCCCCAGGCCCTGGCAACCACCATCCCGCTTTCTGTTACTGCGAACTTGACCTCGTATAAGTGGAATCACACTGTATTCGCCCTTTGGTGAATGACAGTATTTCACTCAGCACGATGTCTTCAAGGTCCATCCATGCGTAGCCTGTCTCAGAATTTCCTTCCTTTCTCAAAGCAAGCAATCTTCCATTGCGCATACATCCCGCTTTGCCTATCCATTCACCCATCGGTGGAGACCTGGATTGCTTTCGCCTGCTGGCTGTTGTGAACCAAGCACAGGGAATATAAATGAAATGAACATAATGCAAACACACTCGTACACAAAGTCCAGTGTGTGCCTGTGACCCCACCAGGGGTCATCCATACGACGACGAAGGATCATCCGTACGAGAGAAATAGAAAAAACGTGTGCCGCGTGTGTAAGAGACGGGATGAGAAGCTTCGACGGATTTGAGTTCAGCTCCATAGAAGTGGATCCCAGGCTGCTGCCTGAGCCCTGCCTCTCACCTTGAGGGTGAGGGTGGTGTCCCTGAATGTCTGGTAGAATAAGTCTTCGGAAGGTGGACTCCGGATAGACAAAGTAGAAGATAGGGCACGGGGGTGACCCAGTGGGAGGCCAGCCAAGATGAAGACTCCAGTCCTCATCATAGTGGCCCTCCAGTGGCCCCACCAAACCAGATGTCACAAGCGGGCAGAGCCTGGGGTGACGCAGTTGTGGAAATCCACGTGATCAGAAGAGTTCACCCCGTCTGGTCTCGTTGCCACGTTTTCCAGAGGAGAAGTCGGTCCTTCAAATGCTTCCTATTTTCACAGAATAGTAAAGGTGCCATTTTGGCATGACCGGGTTTATTACCTTGTCGCGAATGAGACAGGTTTTTGGGGGTGCGGGTGCAAACAAATCTCCTGGTAAGAACAACAGCCTTATGACCAAAGGGGCTCGTGGGGTTTCCTGATGGTATTTTTTCACAGGTACTTGCTTCCACAAGCTTTAGCCTTTAGATCTTTTGTCTGTTTTAAACTGGGTGAGCACGTACAGGGCGCCTGGATGGCTCAGTAGGTTAAGGATCTGACTCTTGGTTTCAGTTCAGGGCATGATCTCACAGTTTGGAGTTCCAGCCCCACCTCGGGTTCTGTGCTGACAGCTCAGGGCCTGCTTGGGATTCTCTCTCTCCCTCTCTCTCTGCCCCAGGCGTGCTCTCGCTCTCTCTCTCAAAATAAACTTTAAAAACTAAACTAAACTAAATTAGGTGAACGTGTAAAAGTGTGCTTGGAAACAACTAGTAACGACCTGGGTTTAGGAGCTGACGGAAATATCCTATCATTTCAATCAGAAGGAAGTTTCACAAAAAAGGGCTGAATTTTAATAGGCCAACTATTTGTTTGAGCCCACCCACGCCCCGGGTTGGTTTTAGGTACCTCCCTGCATTCCTTGCGCTCATTCTGTCCACCGAGAGAGCCAGGGCTGATCCCCCTTGGTGAGCGCATCGATTTTTAAGACCTCCCTGTGGCCAGACACTGTTCTAGGTGTTGGAGATATTGCAACAAACAAAATCAACGCTCAGCGAGCTCATCATACGTAAAGCAATACACAAACAAGACAGTTTCATGTGATGCTTATTGGTACAAAGGAGGGAAAGAGGTGTCGTGGGATAAGGTGGGAAGGGACGTGTGGGGCCAGGGTGCTTCTCTGGGGTGTTCACGGAGACCTCCGAAGGGAGAAATTTGAACTGATAGGTGAGTAATGAGCCACTGCTCACAGATCTAGGAAGAAATCATGCTCGATAGCGGGCCATATATGGTTTCCGTGTCCAGGGGTTCAGGAATGAGGTCAGAGTGGTTGGAGCCCAGAGGACAAGGTGGGGCACGTAGTGAGTGGGGCTTAGAGAGGAAGGCAGAAGTCAGGTAGTGTGAATGGCTCCACGTGGCAAGGATTCTGATTTGTCACTAAATGCAAGGGCTGCCATTGGAGAGTCTTGCTCCTCGAGCGAATACGATGTGATTTACATGGAAGAAAGAGCTCACTGCGTGCCGTGTGAATAACAGATGGCAGGAAGCAGGGAGTCTAGGAAGGTGGCCAGTGGGACATCCGGGGGAGCCATGCATGCATTCGACCAGAGGTGATGGGGCACCACTGGGGACATCGAATCAGAAACAGGGTCTTCCCCCAACCCAGAAATTCTCTCCGCAGAGTAGTGGAGAAAGAAAATACTTTGATGAGAGAATAAGCATTAAGCCCGAATGTGATGGGCATCACAGGGAATCCACGAAAAGATTGCCGAGCAGACACGACCATTTACACACATGTTCTCAAGACAGACGATAACTGGTCCTCAAGTAAGAGGACTTGATGGCACTGTTGGTCACGCAGAGTTCATCTAACTTTCCCTGGTAACTGGGGTGACCATCTGTGTTAGCTAAGTGGCTTTATCCAAAGGAAAGACACGCTTCTCACGTCTGTATGACGGGAGGTAATTTCATAACGTGGAGCCAGACGCCACGCACGTTAGTCTCCGACTGCACACAGGGCCTGGGAGACCAGGGCTCTGTGGCCCTTAATGTTTGCATTTCAAAAAGAAGAGAAAGTGTTGGCAATGACAAGTTTTCTAGAAAACAGATGGTGGGGAGATCTCTTCTCCCATTCTCAACAGGGAGAATGGGGTCTCTCATTTATAATCTGAATTTGTCCTTACAGGGCCCTCGGTGTGTGGGAAACACTGCCCAGGAGCACGGGGCGGCTGGGCTGCGGACTTGTTGGGCGCCATCAGGCTCTTGCTGGCTATGGACGAAAGTCCAGGGACAGATGGAAAATGGAGGTCAAAGGGCAGTGTGGGAGCCCAGCGAGGTAGATGGTGGGCAAAGTGCACGAGACAGAAACCCTATAGGGCTCCGGGTCGGGTGGAGGGTCAGGTTGGCTTTGTGTTTCTGTTTGCAGTCAGCCCAGCCAAGTTAGCTCCTTCTCCAGCCTATCGGCTTGAAAACCACATCCCCAGCTGCCCTTTCACGATTGGTAGCACACTGTGTGCCTAACGCTCACATATGTTAACCCATTTCATCCTCATTACGACTCTTGAGATAGGGATTTTTCTACTGGGGATGGCAGAGAATGTAAAAGTCAGCCTGCTATGTTCCCTAACCTTAAGTAAAGAGTGTATGACACGAGAGCAAGAATAATGCAGGTGCCCAAAGTGCTATAGCGCGTATTATATGGTCTATCCTTTTAGCACGTGCCCTGTTATGGATCATGGAAATGAACTGGCAGATGTGAAGTCTTAGAAGGGTGACCTGTACATTAAAAGTGCTTAGCAAGCAGCAACATCTTAGAGTTGTTGCTATGATTCACGGGTGACATCTTTGTGCATAAATGGGACCTCGCCAGCCTGACATAAGACCCTTGAAGGCTGAAGAACTTCCTGTATTGTGCCTCCCGGTGGCAGGTCAGGACCTCATACAGAATACGTGCTCAATAGTTGTTCACAAAGGATGAGGGTTATTGGTCCCTTAGAAATGGCTAGAACTTGCCACCCACCCCCCACCCCCCGCCACCCTGCCAAAGCATGGTGTCTTTCTGGAGGATAAAAGTTCAACAGAACTTTGTACGTCCTTCTCAGTTATTTGCTTAAGGTTTCTCTTACTTCTCGGGTCTGTATTATTTGAATTTTGCTAGAGAATTGTCATTATCACTTAGGTTTTTATGCTTCTGGGCATAAACCCTTGTACAGTATTCTCTCTCAATTTCCTAATGTCCTTTGTAACTGCAGTCTGTTTATATGTGTTCAGTCAATATTTACTGACAGTCTGATCGATAGTTTTGGCTTATGATCACGGAAGAACCCAGCAAGCGTCGTTGGGTATTTGTCTCCGGGGGAAGACATCTGGGATTCACAGCTTGGATGCTTGGTGTTATGTGATGGTCTTTCTGCTCTGGCCTGGGAAATCACTGAAACCGGTTCAGGTATGAGAAGCAGTTCTTGGCACAGGAGGTCACTAAGACTGGCGCAAGGAGTTGAAGAGAATTGTATTTTTCTCTGGCCTACCATCTTGAGGAAGAGAGATCCTCTTTTGGGCATCAGAGTCATACCCGAGCACCACGGTGGGATTTTAGGGCCCTCCGAGGCCCACAGGGGTGCCGATTTCATGCAACTTTGCCAGAAAGTCCGACCGTTCATCAGTCACAATGCCACCTTGACTCCAGAAGGCCGCCATTGTCATGACCATCTAGGAGAAAGGGAGAAGGGAGGACTTCCGGATGCCTGATCCAAATTCCTTATTCCTGGGGCCGGGGGAGGCCCCAGTGGTGACCCAGGGGTCCCAGCCTCCACTGTAGGGCTGGCTCTGGCCAGCAGCCTTTGCCCACACTCCTCCAGTGCCTGACTCCCCTGCCACCACCCCCCCCACACACACTCTGACTTCTCCCCTCCTTCCTGTTTGCAGCTGGAAGTTGCTCCCTAATCGTTCTCTTCCCAAATTTCTTTGCAAAGTTTTCCATGGCAGAAAAGCTGATCATTAAGCAAATACTATTTCTGGCACTCGGTTTTCGCAAGAGATACGTCTCAGGCCCAGAAGGACAGCATTTCTGTCATCATAGCTCTGGAGCTTTGGTGGGAAAAGGGTGACAACATTTTTCCATTGGACAGCCATTCGTTATCTAAACTTATTAAATGGGGAGCAGTACTGGGTTCTGTAGACTTTTCCCAACCACACAGGCGCCAAAAGAAACACTGGAGTCCGGCCACATCGCTGCAGTAACACAGGCGCAAGACGGTCTGCAGGGAGAAAATAGACTTAGAAAGTAATACCACCTGTATGTTCGTTCATGGCACCTCCGTCTACTGACACAGACATGGAGCCTGTCCAGAATCATCTCCAAAACGCAGAGGAGCCCACAAAACAAACTTAGGACACCCGAGAATGTTCCCTCTTCAATAAGAATACTGTAGTCAAACTGCTGTGACTACTGGCGACTTTTCATTGAAAACATATTTTCTGAAATAAAAGCCATTAAGCCCATTGTAATTCACTAATCAATTTCTATTATACAGCGCCGTTAAATCGTCTTTATTTTTCTTAAGTTAATGAAACATTTTCCATTTTTATTTCTCAAAAGGGATTTTCATCAGGATAAATTCTTTTCCATTTAAAATTTATCGTGAAGAGCTGATTAATCAATTCGCTCTGGTCCTCATCAAATTGTCTTGATTACGGCAGCTGCTACCCAGAGTTTCCTTTTGTTCTTCTCTCCCCTACTCACCCTTTGGTCAAGTCCAATGTCTCAGGCAGATCTGAATTTGCCAATGGTATTTTTTAAAAATTTTCTGTCGATGACAAAGTTTGTAATGGGGAGTTCTAGCCATCGTCTGGATAGGTTATGTAAATCCTTTCTACTTGTCCTTTTCATCATGGGGTGGATAAAATAGGTCATCCAACTTTTTTTGGGTCATTTTGTTTGGAATTTTCTGGATAGTCCTCCATTCATGCCGGCATAAAATAATACAATTATACACAAAATAGGTTCTGTAAGCACAGTAGATGTTTCCAACGCTAATATTCAAAGAAAAGGATGACAGACAAGTATAGATAGATACCTTTGTCACTGACGATCTGAATTAACGACATAGGTTAGGTTCAGCAAACTTTTTCTGCAAAGGGCCAGGTAATAAATATTTTAGGGCCACCCATACGTTCTCTGGGTGCACTCCACTCCATGGTTGCAGCCTGAAAGAGCCATAGACTGTATGCAAACTCATGAGCGTGACTGGGCTCAATTAAAACTTTGTTATTTATATTTTTTTATGGAAGTGTAATTAACATACAATGTTATGCTGGTTTCAGGTGCCTGACCTCGATGCAGCAACTCTCTACTCAGCGCTCAACACCTTAAAGCCACCCGTTTGTTCTCTGTGTTTAAGAGTCTGGTTTTTGTCTTGTTGTATTTTTTCCATTCCTCACGTACGTGAAATCGCACGGTATTTGTCTGTTTCTGCCGCACATATTTCACTTCGCACGATACTGTCCAGACCCATCCATGTTGTCACAAATGGCAAGATCTCATTCTGTGCCTGATACTCCATTGTGTGGATACACCCCATCTTCTTCATGCACTCATCTCATCAATGCACACTCGAGTTGCTTCCATAATTTAGCTATTGTAAATAATGCCACCGTACACATAGGGGTGCATGCATCCTTTTGAATTAGAAAGAAGTGTTTTCCTTCTTTTCAGGTAAATCCCCAGTAGTGGAAACCCTGCCTCCGATGACATCTCTAGGTTTAATTTTTTTTTAATGTTTATTTACTTTGAGAGAGAGAGAGAGAGAGAGAGAGAGCGCGAGTGAGGGAGGGAGGGAGGGGCAGAGAGAGAGGGGGACAGAAGATCCAAAGCAGGCTTTGTGCTGAGGGCGCAGAGCCTGATGCGAGAGGCTCAGATCCACGAACCGTGAAATCATGACCTGAGCCGGTCAGATGCTTCACGAATGAGCCACCCAGGCACCCCTCTATTTTTAATTTTTTTGAGGAATGTCCATACTGTTTTCCACAGGGGCCACGTGAATTGACATTCCCACCGACAGTGCACGAGGGTTCTCTTCTCTCTACATCCGCGCCACCATTTGCTAGATTTTGTATTTTGATTCTAGCCCTTGTGACTGGTGTAAAGTGACAGCCCACTGTCCTCCAACAAAACTTTATCTATAGAGCTGTGCTCCAGATTTGGCCCGTATGCCATTGCCTGCCAATCCCTGGAACACGTTAATGTTGTTCTGTTACTTATTTTATCAAAGGATCCTTGACTTGCTGGGGTTGACCGTAGACTACGATGGATAGAGAGCTCCTGGAATGCACATTAGAAATGGTTTCTCTTCGCCCAGCCTCTCAGGATCAGAGCCTCGCACACCAGCAATATGTGTATCAGCGGGGTCATACCCAGTTTTCTTAGAGGAGCTCATCACCCTGTGGAATTAAGTCAAGAACCGTAAAACCTCCTGGGGAGGGATAAAGGGAAGATAATCGTATTTCCATCCTACTGCAAATGGAGGCAGGGGCACCCGGCTGGCTCAGTCGGTTAAGTGTCTGACTCTTGATTGCAGCTCAGGTCATGACCTCACAGTTGGGAGATCGAGCCCCGCGTTGCTCGCGGAGCCTGTTTAAGGTTCTCTTTCTCCCTCTCCCTCTGCGCCGCATCCCCCCCCCAAAAATGGAGGCAGAATGACCCTCCAGACCTTCATCACAGGGTTAATTACAAATGGAGCATATTGTATGACAAAATAAAAACTACTTGCAAAGCACAGCATGATGCTAGCCTTGTTATTCATCCCAGGCTTAGAGTTTTCATGAACCTCATCTGGGCATAACAGATGAGGTTCTGAATTTAACTGGGAAATTGTTACACTCTAGACTTAGAATACTCCCGTAAATACAAAAGCTCCATGCCCAACGCGGGGCTTGAGCTCACAACCCTGATATCAAGAGTCGCGAGTTCTACCCAACCAGGCCAGCCAGGTGCCCCATGTGTCAACTGTACTGAAAGAAAGAAAGAAAAAGAAAGAAAGAAAGAAAGAAAGAAAGAAAGAAAGAAAGAAAGGGAAGGAAGGAAGGAAGGAAGGAAGGAAGGAAGGAAGGAAGGAGAAAGAAAAACCAAATATCCAACTCAAACAAATGTGAAAAGGAAACCCCGTTACAAAGAGGCTAAAGTTTGATGGGAAATTTACTGCACTCGGCAGAATTAAATTTTTGGCCTCTCGGTGGGAATGAAGGTTATGTTATTAGGGATGAAGTCCCTATTACTAGCTGAACAACTACACATTGTCATCTACAAACGCTACTATTGTGCTCAGACAAGCAGAGGTCCAGAGACAGACAATTGTTGGCGCTGGCTGGGCAGCTCTGGGCCAATCAAAAGCTCAGGTTTTCTCTAACATTCTTAGTTTGTCGGCCTTTGGTCTCTATGTTTGTTGTGTCGCGGCTGCAAGATGGCCGGCCTGTCCGCGGACGTTACCCAACATTTGAGGGAGGAAGAAGGGGTAAAGTCTGAGCCACCGAGTCTGCTTACACAAGGAAAGCAAAAAAGACTCCCAGAAGCAAGCCCTCACATTTCTGTTCGTGTCTTACCAGCCAGAACCATCTTACTTGACCACTGATGCAATTAATGGTTATCGAGGAGGCTACGAAAGTGGCTCATTACTTTTCCCAATTTCCAAGCGGATGTGGACAAAGGACAAAGTTGTAAGGGGAGAGGAGAGGTCCACATCCAACAGCGTTTGGCATAAATTTCATTGCTACTTTTTTTTTTTTATTTTTTTTTCAACGTTTATTTATTTTTGGGACAGAGAGAGACAGAGCATGAATGGGCGAGGGGCAGAGAGAGAAGGAGACACAGAATTGGAAACAGGCTCCAGGCTCCGAGCCATCAGCCCAGAGCCCGACGCGGGGCTCGAACTCACGGACCGCGAGATTGTGACCTGGCTGAAGTCGGACGCCCAACCGACTGCGCCACCCAGGCGCCCCTCATTGCTACTTTTTACAACAACCCGGAACTGGATTCACTTGCTGTGTCACTTAATATTGAACCGGGTAGGAATAAATAACCCACTTCTTATGTGTACAACAGTCATCGGTGACCAGGAAAAGCCGTCTGTTGGGCTGTCATCTCTGAAATACGCTCCAGTCCCAAGATTTCTCAGACTTTCGTTATCTCGAATCCACATCTCCTCCAGCCCGATCTTTGCTGCGTCTGAATCAGCAGCCGCACCCACCACGCAAAGGCTGCCTACGGAGGTGTGCGGGGCAGGGTCCAGGGCATCCTGTGATGTCTGGGAGACCTAACAGGGAGAGCAGATGCCTCCTGGTGAGGTGGGGGAGGGGGACTATTTTGTTTTATTTACCAGGAGTCTAAAGCCCATGTGAGCTGAGAAACCCGTCTTCGCGTTTGAGTACTCTTTATTGGAAGGAGACGGACTTCCCCCTAATGAGCCCATTTTACAAACTGGGAGCCCCAAGAGCTGGTCTCCTGGCACAGAGGAGCAGTGAGGAGGACTCACAAGTCGTGGAACGTGTCCTTGTCATAAAAAGAAAAACTTGGACGCGGGACAGGGCCCGCCTCCCGGCTCCCTCCCTGGTTCCAGTAAATGACGTGCTGTGTAGTCATGCGTCCCGGACCAGGCACATCCGTGGGACAAGAGCTCTGATGCAGGCAGAGACAAGTCCCCCGTGAAATCATTAGTTTTGTCCGAGAAGCAAAAACAGAAACCCGGTTCCTGTGTTTACCCCTCATCCTTTCCTTACTTCGTTCTACCTGGTTCAGAGTCCGATTGCATCACGGACATAAAGAAAGCATCTCCTACTTTCCCGGTTTGGCTTTGTTTTGCTTTAGAGTAGGAGTTTGTGTTTGTCCCTTGGCTAGCTGGTTGGTCAGGAGCGGGGAGAGGGGGAGTTTTAACTCAGACTGATCCTCAGCTCAGTCCTCACCACAGAGTGGCCTTGACCCCCAGATGTCATCAGCCTGAGTGCATCGCTGCGGCCAACGCTGCCTGCTATCCATGGCTCCCTTCATGGACCCAGTTCCGAGGGATGGCTTACTCAATTTCATGGCCAGCATTTCTTCTTTGTTCAACAGCTTTCCTGGAGCCACAGATAAACTGTACCTAACTTCCACTGATGGAGTGAACACACGAGAAATTGTACCTGTTATTAAAAGAAAGAAAGAAGAAAGAAAAAGAGAGGGAAAAAGAAGGAAAGAAAGAAAGAAAGAAAGAAAGAAAGGGGAAAGGAAAAAAGAAAGAAAATAAAAGAAAGAAAGAAAGAAAGAAAGAAAGAAAGAAAGAAAGAAAGAGAAAGAAAAAGAAAGAAAAGAAACAGGAAGAAAGAAAGAAAAGAAAGAGAAAGGAAGAAAGAAAAGAAAGAAAGAGAGAAATTGTACTATCGAAAAGAAATTGTTCTAAATCTGAACCAGGTCAAAAGTTGATAGCCTGTTTGAGTGGCTACTTCTTCTGGGAATAATTTACGGTCTGGATAAAATGCTCTAGCAATTTTCTGATTTATTTTAATGAGCTTAAAAGCCCGGCATCGAAAATTCACCCAGCCGATGGTCAGCCTTGGGAGCTGATTAATGGCCTTTAACCAATCTCGAAAAAAGTTGACGCAGACATCCTTTACTGTGTCCAGCTTAACAATGATTGCTTCCTTATTTTTTCCCCAATAACCTGTCATTACCAAGAGCGAAATTTCTGCTTAGAGACCTCTCTCCACCTTGCAACAAGTCTGAAATGAACTTTGACGTGTGTTGGAACCTCTGAGATGCTGCTTTCAAATACACTAAAGCCTGTAATTGTGTAGCAGGGACTCTCAGGACTGAAGAAATTGCGAGAAGGGAGGAATCGCTCCAAGGGACTCAAGGGCGTGGTTTGCAGAAGCTAGCCGACGGGGCGGGGCGGAGGTGGCCCGGGTCTAGGGAGCCGATGAGTACCCAGAGGCGGGACGCTTTGGATGTTCCCTTGAGGCCAGGCCACCACCGAGCCATGTGGGGCCACAGACAAGTCACTTTTGACTTGTCTATAAAAGCAAATTAATTTTAAAATTATGTGACAGAATTACATCCCAGAATTCATGGGCCACCGTGAGAGGTAGTGACTTTTTTTTAATGCAGACTTAGCACGGTGGTTACAGAAGAGGCACTTATGGCTCTATTGTCTAATCAGTGAATGCAAAGGTTCTTCGTGTTCTTTATTGTCAAGTGTGACATTACTGGATAATTTCCTACCCACCGCAGCACATCGGTAGCGCCTCAAGCCTGTTTGTGCTGAGGCAGCACAGACCTTCCTGCCTCTGTAGTTCCCCGACACCACGTCATCACTCTGGAAGCTGTGCCCTCAGTGGCACTATCTGGGGATGCTGGCTCCCAACGACTCACCAAGGTTGCCCTGTACTTGGTTGATGATGACAAATGCAAGGGGGCAGTCTGAATTAGAATCCTTTTTCTGGTCATGTGAACTTCACTGCTTGCAATTTCTTTTTTAGTGTATTTATTTTAAGAGAGATAGACAGAGAGAGAGAGAGAGAGAGAGAGAGAGAGAGAGAGCATTCAGGAGGGGCAGGGAGAGAGAGAATCCCAGGCAGGCTCCCCACCGTCAGCGTAGAGCCCTCTGCAGGGCTTGAACTCATGACTCACGAGATCATGACCTGGCCTGGTATCGGGAATCAGACGCTGAACCAACTGAGCCTCCCGGGCACCCCAACTGTTTGGGATTTTTATGGCATAAACAGAATAACATGTCTTCTAATCATGTCCTATCCTGAGCTCCATGGGCCAGGCAGGAAGGGTGCGTTCCTAGAGCATCATCTCTTCCAGCGTTGACCTGACTTCTGCACCCAATACCCGTGGGGAGGATGGGTGATGAGCCGTGGTATGAGGGCAAAGGGGGGTCTCATTGTCCCAAGGAATGTCCCTCCCTCGTCTGGCATGGCTGGAGACCACCCTGGAGGGCACAACGTCACTGCACTGATTTGAGGTTCATCGGTCAGATGGATCAGTTAGCAAGCCTGACTGGTCCAGAGCCTGTGGAGCGTGTAGGGTGTGCATTCTGAGGGCCAGAGGCAGGGGGTCCACAAGAAGAAGGATGCCCGCAGTCACCCTGAGAAGGATACATGGGACAGAGATGGATGAGAGCAGATCCATGGACCGACACATAGCTCAAGCCCAGGGCTTGGCAGTGGCTCTTGGTAGCTCAGAGCCCTGAAGTCCCATGTGTGATTTGAGAGTTCTCCAAAGAGGAGCATGTCAGTACCGTTCTGGCAGCCCAATCTTATGGGGACCCTGCTCTTTAATGTCAGAGAAGGAAACTCGTGCCCGTCGGCAAGAGTGAGCCGATTAGCAGACTGCCCTCCGAGACCTGGGATGCTCCATAGGCAGGAGTCTGAGAGCTACTCAGACATCTGGTCACCTCCTGATGCAACGTGGGGGATGAGTAGAAGGGGGGGGGGTTGCATTAAAGGGGAGAGCCAGGACAGAGACCACACAGGCTGTGGTTCTGTCTCCCTACCAGTCCAGGCACCAGAGGACTTAAGAAGGTTAAAAGAAGATGCTCTAGGGCATAGTTGGCAGAATCTAAGGGTGGTAGTCTTGGGAGGCCCCTTCTGGTTCTATGGTCCCATGATTCAGCTCTTCATGCCTTAATTTACCCACTGTTTGGGGCCATTTTGAAATAATACAGTAAAACCTATTTTATACATATTTTGGGTTCAGGGACCCTTCCCCAGACTTCACTAGTTTAATAAAAATGTGTGCACTATGGTTTGTCTAGACAGCAGATGTCCTCCTGCCCCTGAATACTGAAGTATTTGCTGTCCTTTGGAGAGCTGGGCTAAGACTCATGATCAGAAATTGAACTTCAGGGGCGCCTGGGTGGCTCAGTCGGTTAACTGCCCAACTCTTGATTTAGGTTCAGGTCATGATCTCAGGGTCATGAAATCAAGCATGGAGCCTGCTTGGGATTCTCTCTCTCTCTCTGTCGCTCTCTCGCTCTCTCGCTCTCGCTCTCTGCCCCTCCCCCCCCCCAGTAAAAAGAAAATAAATTGAACACAAGAATGACTGTGGTAGGGAAAGAGTAGGCATTGATGTCAGACAGACCTGGATTCACCACCTTCTTTCTGGGTGACATTTCGCAAATGGCTGAACCTCTTGGGGCCTCCGTGTTCTCTCCTTGGATGGTGGGCATGCTAACATTTGTATTGCAGACCTCTAAGAAGATTTATGCACCTGGCATGTAGCAGCATGTCGAAAAGAAAACCACGGGCCCCAAATGGTATCGCTTAGGCTAACTTGGCAAACCAAAACTCAATAGCTGACCTAACTGCAGTGTCAGCCTCCCAAGGACGTAACCTTTCGTTGGTCAACGTGGAGTTTTCTGGTCGACCCCAGGAAATTTACTCATAGACCCTTCCGCTCCCCTTCGGAGGGCAATGTTGTCTAAACAGTGAACTCCTTGCTAATACATTCCTTTATTAGTTGTCTGTATGCCCTCTCTCTGCCTTCAAGATCTTTTGTTTGGCTCAGTGGGGCTCCCCTCTCTTTGCTGGATGGGATGCTGCCCGGCTCACGGATCATTGGGTCTTCACATTTACTTGGTAGAATTTTGATTTTTAACCAGCTGCTCAATCTAACCTTGTCCTCGTCTTGCTTACTGGTTTCATCATCCTCTCCGGGGCCTGAGCTTGGAAATTTGACTGATACCTGGCACATGGATGCTTGTCACAGTTAGAGGACATTTGTAAAAGCGGAAGTCTGGGGGCACTTGGGTGACTCAATCGGTTGAGCATGAGACTTGGGCTCAGGTCATGGTCTTGTGGTTGGTGAGTTCAAGCCCCCCTCAGACTTTCTGCTGTCAGCACAGAGCCTGCTTCAGATCTTCTGTCCCCCTCTCTGTGCCCCTCCCCTGCTTGTGCTCTCTCAAAAATAAATAAACATTAAAAAAAGAAGAAGGAGAAGAAGTCCATGGGTGCCTGGGTGCCTCAGTCGGTTAAGCGTCCAACTTCGGCTCAGGTTCTGACCTCGTAGTTCGTGAGTTTGAGCCCTGCATTGGGCTCTGTGCTGACAGCCCAGAGCCTGGAGCCTGCTTTGGATTCTGTGTCTCCCTCTCCCTCTGCCCCTTCCCCACTCGCACTCTGTATCTCTCTGTCTCTCAAAAATAAACAATCATTAAAAAAAAATTTTTTTTTAAAGTCCGGCTTCATGGCACTCCTCTGCTTAGACATCTTCAGTCCCTCCCTCTTGTGGCATCGACTTTGACCTCTGAGCTGGTGTGCAGGCTCCAACCAGTGTCCTTTCTTTCCACATCACTCGGTCACACGCCCCAGACCTGGGGGTGCATGTGTGTTTCGTCTTGGGCGGTTGGCTCCGATCCTGGAGAGTTTGGCCTGAAGCCCTGCATCCGGGGACACCCATGAAAGACTCGGCACCCTCGTGGTCCCTGGGGACAAGCACAGGAAGCAGCGGCAATTTTCTGTCACCCCTGCCCTCCCCTGTAGCACCTTAGGGGTGCAGGCGTCCCCCAAACAGGCTCCACGCTTCCCCACCTCTGTTCCCATCGTATAAACCTCTAAAATCCCTTCCTCAGCTTCTAAGTCCAGCTTATTTACCCTTCAAGGCATGACTGAAATGACATTTCTGCCTGAAACCTTCCCCAGTTTTAACGGATTGTTCCCTCCCGTGATCTGAAAGCTCTTTGTTGGTGCCTTTCCATCTGGCTGTATCATTGCTGGTGTCTAACCGTCTCCCCAGCTAAATCACGAGTCTCTAGAAGGTGCTTCTGCTTGGTCGTGTGTTCCTCCCCCTGCCCGTCAGAGGGCCTCTCATGGAGCAGGTGCTAAAGGCTGCCTGAGCTGCTCAAGGCCATGGGGTCAGATGTCACCCCCAGGCTGCCCCTCCTTCCCCTGCCCACGGGGCCTCCAAGAGCACTCTTGGGGCCTCTTTGAAGCACGCCCCAAACAGGGCTCCATCAGAAGGCTTGGGTTAGGGGCGCCTGGGTGGCTCGGTCAGTTGGGTGTCTGACTCTTGGTTTTGGCTCAGGTCACGAGCTCATGGTTTCGTGGGTTCGGTCCCCACTTGGGACTCTGCGGACAGTGCGTAGCCTGCTTGGGATTCTTTGTCTCTCCCTCTCTCTCTGCCCTCTCCCACTCGCTCTGTCTCTGTCTCTCTCAAAATAAATAAACTTAAAAAAAAAGAGAGAGAGAGAGAGAGAGAGAGAAGGCTTGGGTGGCTGGCCTGGGGTTGCCAAGCCTCAGGGCAGAGACACATCACACCCCTACGTGGGACGCCCCTGTGCTCCGGACCTGCGGCCCCAGTGCAGGAAAACTTCAGTAAATGTGTAACTCGACGGACGGCATTCCAGCTCATCCTGTTCAGCAGTGAAAGTGTGTTATCGATCACCCTGACTTCCTGGAAGGAGCCCCTGCATGCGAGTCGCTCTGGCGCCTGTCCCCCGGCCCGGCCTGGCTGCCTGAGGCCCCCCACCCCCACCGCTGGGCCAAGTGATGTCACCCCCCCTCCTCCCCAGCCTGGGCACAGAACGCTCTGGGAACGGCGCCGTCCCCACCCCTCCCATATAAATAGGGCCTCCGCGGCCCTGCCAGGGGAAGAGGCTGCCTCTGTTTGGGGGAACTAAAGGCGGAAGGTAAGCTGGGAGGCGCTCTCCTTACACACCCCTCCCTGTCTCTCCCGGGGCAGCTGAGTCACATGCAGGGAGGAGAAGCCGGTGGGGGGCCTCTGTGGGGAGGTGAAAAGAGCTGCTGAGGGCCAGAAGCCAGGGGTCCCTGCAGCACGGGGACATCACCACGGAAGACTCACAGGCTGCCTTTCCCCTCCTGTCACAGCAGACATCCAGACGTGGGGGCTGTCCTCTCCCTCAGCACACCCCAGCTCCCATCAGAGGAGCCGTGCCTCCCCGGCAGAAGGGAAGAGAGTGGCCGGGTCCTCCTGCCGCCCATGAGCGGGGCTGGCGGGCCTCAGGGGCTGGCACAGGAGCAGAGTCATGGTGGCCTAGAGTCCCCTGGGTCCCCTGCCAGCAGAAGGAAGAGCAAACTTGCGGTGCAGGTGGCGGAGCTGGGGGAGGTGACTCCCCCAGCTGGGGGAGGCTGACTCAGTTGGCCCCCGGGGCCGCGTCCCCACGGGGCTCGGATGAGGAGTGGCCGGCGTCTGACTCCCTGCCCCTCCCTTGAGGCAGCGCCGTCTCTGCGTTCAAGGCTGTGTTCTGTGCACTCATCACGCGGTACCCCCGAGCCTCGGGTGGCTCGGCCGTAAAATGGGACAAATGGCAATGCCTGGCCTTCCTTGCTCCTGAACCAGGGCGTATGTAAATCAAAAGAGCTCATCTAACGTGAGAGTGCTTTCTAAACTTTAGGATAAACTAGAAAGACAAAGTCTTATTGTTTTGTTCAAGAGGCACTACAGATCGGTGCTGAAGCGTGTGGACTATGGCGTCCGGGAGTTGGGGGCGGGGGGGGGGGGAGGGCCTGGGTGTGAATCCTAGTTCTGTCTCTCCGACAGAACTGCGTGACCTGTGTGGCCTAGAGCAAATCACCGGACCTCCTCTGCAAACCAGCGGTAAGTGCTCCATTTGACGATGTACTGAGTACCTACGAGGTCCCAGGCGCATTTCTGGGACCGCGGTGTCTATGCATCAGCGAACAAAACCGAGCGAGGACCCCGCGCTCATGGGGTTTGCTTTCATGTGCAAAGGGACAGAACTGAAAACGGAAAAAGTAAACAGATACATGCTGCAGAGGGTTACAGGGTGATCGGCGCTAAGGGAAAAGGAAGTAAAGCAGGGTCAGCGAGCCCAGAGTGTCAGGCGTGGCGGGGGACAGTTGCAGTGTGAAACGCGGGGTCAAGGAAGCCTCAGCAGGATGAGACGAGTCTATGGAAAGCCCTAGAACACCGCCCGGCAATGATAAGCATTGTATTAGTGTCGGTTGACGATCTCACCATTTCATCAGGCCCCGGAACCGCGAGGAGTCGGGATACCTGGAGGAGGGGAGGGGAGAGGGAGGCTGAGGGGGAGGGTGGTGGAGGAGGGGAGAATCACAGGCTCCTGCTGGGTGCTGACTTAGGACCAGCCGGGGCAGCAGCAACTGATCCCAGCTGAGAGCAACGACAGTGATCCGTGAAATTGCTCCCCCCCCCCAGACGGTGCCGAGACGAGACGGTGCCGAGACGAGACGGTGCAGGAGGGGTGGAGCAGGGAGGGGGCTGTGCCCCCCCTGGCCCCAACCCTGGACGGGGTGCCTGTTACTGCAAGATGTCTCCGGCACTCTGCTTCCACAAGCTTTCCTGATAACTCAGTGTGGTCCAGCTTTTTTTTTTTTTTTTAATTTATTTTTTTTTTTTTGAAGGGGTGGGGAGGGGCAGAGAGAGAGAATCCCAAGCAGATTCCATGTTGTCAGCGTGGAGCCCGACTCGGGGCTCGATCCTCCGAGCCGTGACATGGTGACCCGAGCCGAGACCGAGAGTCGGACGCTTGACTGACTGAGCCGCTGGCAGGCTGACAGCAGAGAGCCCGACGCGGGGCTCGCGGGGCTCGAGCTCACGAACCTCGAGATCCTGCCCTGAGCCGATGTGGGAGCTCAACCAACTGAGCCACCCAGGTGCCCCTGTGTGTGCTAGTTTTGTATTCCAAACTGGTTTACTGCCTACCCTGGGGCCAAGAGGCTTCCAAGAGACCGGCGGTCTGGTCCACGTTTGGTTTTCGAGGGGAAAACTTACAGCCAGGGGCGCGTGAATCTATGACTTTGCTTAGGGGCCATATCAAAGCCCCACAGACTGGGTCACTTAATAGACATGTTATCTCACGATTCTGGCGGCTACCCACCTGAGATGAAGGTGTCAGTGGGGCTCGATTCTTCAGAGCCTCTCTCCTTGGCTTCTAGATAGGTGGCCATCCTCAGTCTGTACAGTGTCTTCCCTCTGGATGTGTCTGTGTCTTAATCTCCTCTCTCTTTTTTTTAAAGTTTATTTATTTATTTTTGATGGTGGGGGGGAGAGTGCACAAGCAGAGGGTGGGGCATAGAGAGAGAGAGAGAGAGTGAGAATCCCAAACAGGCTCCACACTGTCACCATGGAGCCCAATGTGGGGCTCAAACTCACGAACTGTGAGGTCATAACCTGAGACGAGATCAAGAGTCGGACTTAACCGACTGAGCCACCCAGGCGCCCCTGAATCTCCCCTTCTTAGAAGGACACCAGTCAGATTGGAGTAGGTCTCACCCCGATGACCTCATTTCACCTAAATTACCTCTTTATGTCTCCAAGTATAGTACATTTTGAGGGACTGGGATTTCAACAAATAGCTTAAAACATTTTTTGCCTTAATATCATGATACGTTATTGCCGAAAGTGGTCCCTTAAACACCAGCTTGAGTGTTTCCGTATTACTCTCTATTAAACATATAATTATTGATGGAAGCAGAAGATCACCGATTAACATAACGTAAAAGTAATATCAGCCACTCATATATCCTTGGAGAGAAGTGCTTCCACTATTTTGTGAAAACACTTGTGAACATTTTTCCTTGATTTCACGGACGACTTCCTATCTCTGTTTAAACTCTCCAGAGGTCTTAATCCCAAGACATCCCCACCGCTATAAAAATTAGACAAAACAACCGGGGCGCCTGGGTGGCTCAGTCGGTCGGGCGTCCGACTTCGGCTCGGGTCACGATCTCGCGGTCGTGAGTTCGAGCCCCGCGTCGGGCTCTGGGCTGACAGCTCGGAGCCTGGAGCCTGCTTCGGATTCTGTGTCTCCCTCTCTCTCTCTCTCTCTCTCTCTGCCCCTCCCCCGTTCATGCTCTCTCTCTGTCTCAAAAATAAATAGACGTTAAAAGAAAAATTTAAACATTAGACACAACAAAACACAAAGCCCACCCCAAAATAAGCCCCGTGAGAGCGCAGCCCAGCCCACAGCCGTGTTTTGCACCTGCGCGGTGTCTTCCCCAGAGCTTTGAAATTTACCACTTCTCTTCGACATGTGTGGACTTGGATAGATTTCTCCCAGACTGAACGATCGCAGGGAATATTGGAACGGCTAAAAGTCTGGCTAGAGGGCACCTCCACACCGAGTAGAACTGTCACCCTTGACAAGAGGGCATTTTTGCAGGGTCCGCGGAAGTGAGCGCCCCCTGTCAGCGATGGCTCCTGCTGGTGCGAGCCTGAGGGCCGCCGTCCTCTGCCTCCTGGCCTGGGCCGGCCTCGCCGCTGCCGACCGGGTGTACATACACCCCTTTCACCTCCTCGTCTACAGCGAGAGCAGCTGTGAGCAACTGGAGAAGTCCAACGCGGAGGCGCCCAAAGAGCCGACCTTCACACTGGTCCCCATTCAGGCCAAGACAACCCCCGTGGACGAGGAGGCCCTCCGAGAGCAGCTTGTGCTGGCCACCGAGGGGCTGGAGGAGGAAGACAGGCTGAGGGCGGCGAAGGTGGGGATGATGCTCAACTTCTTGGGCTTCCACATGTACAGGATGCTGAGTGAGTCGTGGAGCACGGCCAGCGGGGCGGCCATCCTGTCCCCAACGGCTCTCTTTGGCACCCTGGCCTCTTTCTATTTGGGCGCCCTGGACCCCACGGCCAGCAGACTACAGGCGTTCCTGGGCGTCCCCGGGGAGGATCAGGGCTGCACGTCCCGGCTGGATGGCCACAAGGTCCTCTCTGCCCTGCACACCATCCAGGGCCTTCTGGTCGCCCAGGGTGGGGCCAGCGGCCAGCCCAGACTGTTCCTCTCCACGGTGGTGGGCCTGTTCACAGCCCCCGGCCTGCGCCTGAAGGAGCCATTTGTGCGGGGCCTGGCTCCCTTTGCCCCCATCACCCTCGAGCGCTCTCTGGACTTGTCCACGGACCCAGATCTTGCTGCCGAGAAGATCAACGCGTTCGTGCAGGCAGTGACGGGGTGGAAAATGAACAGCCCCCTGTCAGGAGTCGGCCCAGGCAGCACCCTACTTTTCAACACCTATGTCCGCTTCCAAGGTAAGGCAGACCCTGCGGGTGGGGTGGGCTCTACCCCCGGGCCGGTTCCAAAGGGTGACAGTTCCCTGCGTCTGTGGCTGTAATGCCCAACATTTCAGCTCAGCAAGGGCCAGGCCTTGGAGAAGGGCAGGGTGGCGCACGTGAGGGAGTACCCAGGAGTCACTCTCGAGGAGGCGGAACTATCAGCCCACCTACCTGCTGCCCTACTCTGTGCAGCTACTAAACTACATCCTTCTACTTTTCTCATTCAATCCCCTGGCGGTGTGGTGGAGAGGTGTTACTGCCCCTAGAGGAAAAAACAGCAACGCGGTGGCCTCCTCAAGAAGGCACAGGCACGAGCGGGTGTCCCAGGACCCAAGCCCCCACCTCCCGGCCCTGGGGCCCAGCTCTACGCTCAGGAGGGAGGGGTTCCTGTCTCTTGAGAAGGTCAATGTCCATGCAAACATAGCCCGTTTGTTTGCTTAAATCCCTTTCATGTTGGGAGGGGCCATTACTCCCTCCTCCCCCACAAAAAAATCCCTACGAAGACAGTTCGCTCATTCAATACATAATCACGGAAGAGGTTCACATGCAAACTCCCCGAGTGGGGCGTCTCCGAGGGGCCAGGCAGGAAGAACGCACACGTCCCGACCCCAGGTTGCCTATTCGAGCCTCAACAGGGCAGCTAGGTCCCACGGGCGAATGCCCAGGCTACAGAGCTGCAGATAAAAGTGCCCGAGGAAGGTATCTGGGGCGCTGAGCACCCAGAGGAGGGAGGGTCACTGGGGAAGAGGACAGAGGCCTGGGGGCGGCTCGGGGAGCGGGGCTGCAGTGGAGAAGAACAAACATGTGAGCAAAGGCTAGCGAGTTCGGGGCCAGGAACCAGGGCAAGGGCGGCTCTGTTTGGCCAGAGCTGGGAGTGAGCGAGCGTGGCTGGTGCAAGGTGGGGCCGGAAAGACGGGCCGGGTTCCGACTTGGAATCTGATGTTGGGAAGGCTGGCGAGTGTTGGAGCGGGCAAAGCGTTCTGTTCAGAGGTCGCCCAGGCGGCCTGTGCCATGTGCACTGAAGGCGGGGGGGGGGGGGGGGGCGGAACTCCCGGGAAGGCTGCTCAACAGGGCAGGCAAACCCTCCCGGGAGCACATGCTAAGGTAGTGACTCCGCAAACTGAGGGGCCGGGGAGGGTGCGTTTGCAAGCCAAGCGAGCAAGCAGCCAAACCGGAGCCAGAGAGAGAGAGAGAGAGAGAGAGAGAGAGAGAGGTTTAACAGAGCATGGCTACTTTGTTACTCTGAAAACATTCTAGAAGCCTGTAAACAGCAAGGGGGAAGGACCTCCAGCCTGTTCTGGGTGCAGGAGGAAGAGGGCAGACCCTGGAATGCTCAGGTCCCAGTGCTCACAGGTCGTGGGAACAGAGTCCAGCACTGGGGCCATCCAGCTGAGTGGGGGGGGGGCGCCACACCCCACGGAGGACAGAGGGGACTCGTGGGCTCAGCTCGCCATTCCTAAGAGGAGCCCCAGCAGGAGAGCTCATTGAGGAAGTCGTGCCCCCAAAAGGCGAAGCTAGGGAGCCGCAGGGGCCAGAAACGGGGACTCATTCTGGAAAAGCCCCCGTGCACGCGTTCACATGATGGGGCTGGACAAGAGGGGAGCGAGGAAAGCCACGAGGAGAAAAGCAGAACCGCGCTCAGGACTCCGACGCCCTGGATAGTCACCCAGCCCCACCACATCCCCCCTTCTGATTCTCCCTCCCTGACCTTTCTGTGCCTCACTTTCCATCCAACAGAGACGCACCTGTCCGCTGCGGCGCGTCCACTTACGTCTTGGGAGCTCTGTGTTCCCCTTTGGCAATGACGTTCTATTACCGTGACCTGAGCGGAGGTCAGGTGCACGTTCCCAACTGGCGAGCACTTGGGGGCTGGGAGCCCACGAGCTCCAGGGCACCCTTTGCCCAGGCCCTGCTGTCATCCCAAGCTGGGTGCTGGCCCTGACAGGTTCCACGACGCCAGCTGACTTAACCTTGAGGGATTTACTTAACCTCTGGACGAGGACGGTGTGCTGTGCTTTTCAGATGAGCAGATGGGACCGGGCAGCCGCCTCCGGTGCCATCTGTCTTTCTGTCTTGGTGGGAAAAGAGTCAGTCCTTTCTTCCCCTGAACTAATGAGTCCCCTGCCAGGCCTGGGAGGAAGGACACCACGGCTTGTCGCTCCTGTCTCCCCAAGGCCCGACTACAAAGGGGGAGGGAGAGGCTGGGTCTGGCGGTCCCTTCTTGCCAGACCCAGGCCCTGGGAAGGCACCCTTGTCCTTCCAGCCCCCGCCCCTCCACTTCGGAGACCTCTGTTCCCAGAAGAGGGAGCCGTGGCTTTTGAAGCTGCCTTTACTCAGACCCCCAGCTGCTCTGTGACAGACTCACCCTTACCCTCCCCTCATTCCCCCAGAAACAACCCCGACGTGGGCCACCCACGGTGACCGAGGAGACTGCAGGGGGGAGGGGCTGTGCCAGGGGCTCCGGTCACAGGGAGGCCCCCAGGGACAGGGCCTTCGGCAGGCGTCCGTCCTGTCTCCCAGGACAGCTGAGCCGGGTGGCAGCTCGGTTCCGCCACCACGTGCACAGCCCTGTGGGAGCGAGGGCACCAGAGAGGGTTCACTGCCCGCCGGCGAGGCCCGGTGCCAACTTGCACGGAGTGCCTCTGCTCAGAGCCACTGGTCACGTCGGGTCGTGGGGGTGTCCCTGGCAGCACAGGAGCCCGAGACGTGGAGCCTTCGTGACAGGAGGTGTGTGCTCAGCTCCGCGTCCTAGGACTTGAGAAAGGGAGTCTCTGTCACGGGCGGCCCTGCTCGCGGGCTGGAGAGCGAGCGTGCACTGGGGGCGTGTCGGGCCGTGACCCTATTCTGGATGACGCGGTGATGGTGGATACAGGTCACTGCACGTCTGTCCAGACCCGGAGAATGTACGTCCCTGCTGTCAACCACGGGTGCTGGGTCATGACGATGTGTCCGTGTCGCTTCATCAGCGTCAACGGACGTCCCGCCCTGGCGGGGGTGCCGGTGGGGCGGGAGGCTGTGCGTGTCGGGGGAGTGGGGGGGGGGGACACATGGGAAATCTCTATACCTTCCTCTAGCTTTTGCTGTGAACCCAACAATTGAATTTGTCTAAAAAAAAAGAAAAAAAGAAAGTGAGCACGGCAGCCCACAGGCTTTGGGCCAGGGCAGATCTGGGGTGAGTTAGTCACTCAGTCGTGGTGGAAGGTACCTCCATTCTCCGCCTTCCTTTGTGGGCCTTAAGGCGACAGGTCTAAAGTCCCAGGGTGGCACCTGGTGGGTGCAACGTCTTCACCGCTGGCGGCTGGCGTCACCGCGGTGATCTTGCAGGAGGAGGACTTGAACAGGCCCCTGGGGCCGTGGGGCTGGTGATGCGCTGGGCGGGGAGAATGCCCCCCTGCCCGGGCTGCGCCTCGCCTCCGGGATCTGACCTCCAGGCCTCGCCCCCCCCCCCACCCCTGCTCAGCGGCACCCCGCCCCGAGCCCACCCGCCTGCCCCTGCCCCAGCTGACCCTTCCCCTCTTGTCTCCCATCCGGGTCCGCAGGCAAGCTGAAGGGGTTCTCCCTGCTGGAGGGGCTCCAGGAGTTCTGGGTGGACAACACCACGGCAGTGCCCGTCCCCATGCTCTCGGGCACGGGCACCTTCCAGCACTGGAGCGACGCCCAGAACAACATCTCCATGACCCGCGTGCCCCTGGGCAGGAGCGCCTGCCTGCTGTTGGTGCAGCCGCAATGCATGTCGGGCCTGCAGCAGGTGGAAACCCTCAGCTTCCAGCACAACTTCTTGACGTGGCTGAAGAATCTCTCTCCCCGGTACGGCTCCGGGAAACCGCCGGCACCTCTGGGGCTGCTCCCCCTGAAAGCCGGGGGAGGGGGGAGGCGAGGCAGGAGGGGGTGTGGGGTGAGCAGGGGCGGGCCGGACGGCCCCTGCTGTTCTGGGCTGGAGGGCCTGGGCATCCCCCCATCACCCCTCCAGCCATCCACTGACGTGGCTCTCGGTTTACCGGCTTCTTCCGGGAGCACGAGTGGGGAGCACGCCTTCCTCGGGCTTGTGCTCACCCGCTGGTTTTGGACGCCCGCGTTTCAATCTGCCCCTTTGGACGCCACCCCCCCCCCCAGCCCCGTCCCCCCCCCAACACACACAATCTGCTGCAAACCAAGAGCTTTTGGGGGGCCGACTTCCCAGAAGGGTTCGTACCCTTCCGAGAGACCCGGGGGAGGGGCTTTCTCGGGAAGCTGACCTTGACCCCATAGGCCCCCTGGTTTGCTCCACTCCTGCGGCGGGGAAGAAAGCAATTCTCCGCTGGGGGCGCTACACTTGACCTACCACCCAGGCGCAGGGCAGTGGGGTCCGGAAATCTGCCCCGAGACAGGCACTCGGGGGGGGGGGGGGGCCCAGTGGCCTCCTGAGGTCAACTCTCCTTTCTAAATCATTTTTGGTTGTGGTGGGTGGTAAACGCCTAACATTTACCACGTGACCCATCTTTTAGGTACACGGCTCAGGGGCACGGAGCACATCCACACTGTTGCGTGGCCCTTACCGCCACCCATCCCCAGGATCTTTCCCTCTTCCCAGACTGGAACCCTGACCCCATTAAACACTAACTCTCCATTCCCCCTCCCCTCGCCTCTGGCCGCCACCTTTCTACTTCCGGTCTCTGAATGTGTCTATTCTAGGACTTCAGAGGAGTGAAGGCATACGGTATTTGTCCTTTTGTGACTGGCTTATTTCCCTTAGCATCTTGTCCCCAGGGTTCACCCACGTTGCGGCCTGCGTCAGAATTTCCTTCCTCCTTGAGGCTAACATTCCATTATATGGATGGACCGTGCTTTGTGTATCTTTTCATCCATCAGTGGACACTTGGGCCGCTTCCACCTTTTGGCTATCGTGAATAATGCTACTAGGGACATGGGTCCACTGTCACCTCTTGTGAGGGTTTGGTACGTCACTGGAAACATCCATGGGCTCTCAGGGATGCCAAAGGAAGGTCAACTGAGCTGATGTAAGGAACGTGCCCACCACTGAGAGTGACAGGACATCCCTCCTATCTCTCTCTCCCCACCCCCCCCCCCACGGTGGGGGGTTTCTATGTCAAGAACACCACTGAAAGGTAGCTAGTAAGACAGGATGCATTATTTCAGAGAATAGCATTTTAAAGTTCTCCAGGTGATACACCTTCAGTGCAGCCAACCTAAACCCAGAATGGAAGCATAGACTGTCCACAAACACCCAGAGAGCACCGCTGTTAAATGTATGCCCTTCTCACCATATTCCCAAGGACACGGAAGTTTCTTGTTACGTTTGCTGCTGACAAACTTTCCCCAAGATGGCCTAGCCGGGTGAGGGGGGCCCAGGGCCTCACGGTGGGGGCCACCGGGACCTCCCTAAGTGTGTGTCACCCTCCCAGGGCCATCCGTCTGACCATGCCCCAGCTGACACTGCAAGGCTCCTATGACCTTCAGGACCTGCTGGCCCAGGCCAGGCTGCCCACCCTGCTGGGTGCGGAGGCGAACCTGGGCAAAATCAGCGACGACCAGCTCAGAGTCGGAAAGGTACCGTGCGGGAGGTGTCTGTCTGTGTCGGAGCGGATTCCGTGGGTTCGCAGGGTGGGAGACGTGGACAGGAGGGACACAGGGGGATCTCCCGGGAGGCAGGCAGGGTAGGAGAGGAGAGCATGGCCAGGTAAGTGTGCACCCAGGGTGGGAGAGAAGTGACCAGAGCCTTCTAGGGCTTTCTGGGGACAGGTGGAGAGCAGCGAACCCTTCCCCACCATGTGTTCTATGGCTTTGCCCAGCCTGGCCTAGCCTCAGGGTCCCTCCCAGATCCTACAGCAGGGCCAGGACTTGGGCCACGACAGTGAGTGCCCCTAGGCCCAGTGCCAGCCCTGCCAGAGGGCCACCTGCTTCAGGGAAACGCTCAGCGGTAGGCAGACTGTGGCTCTGCTGCCTGGAATGACGCACCTCTGCAGCGGGGCCGCCTGGACGCTCTGCTGGGGAGAAGAAGGGCTGCAGTTCTGGCCTTGGAGACCACTGTTTGGGGGGCACGAGCCCCTGTGCGACGTGAGTGGGATGAACCGAGCACAGGGGCCCGCAGCCGAGGGTCCGGGGTTTTGCCCTGGATGGCAACAGCAAGGTGGGAAGTGGAGGGACTCTGGGGAGGAGCTGTCAGGTGGGTTGGGCTGAGTGGGGGTCGTCTACACCGAGGGGCGGGGCGTGCACGGTCTGGAGAAACGCCCTCCAGCGACAGCACTACACAGCTGGGCCCCGAGGGCCTTCGGGAGCCGTCCCAACACCTGCTGCCTTACAGGTGCTGAACAGCGTTCTTTTCGAACTAAAAGCAGACGAGGGAGAAGAGCCCACGGAGTCCGCCCAGCAGCCTGACGGGCCCGAGGCCTTGGAGGTGACCCTCAACAGCCCGTTCCTGTTCGCCATTTATGAGCAAGACTCCACCGCCCTCCACTTCCTGGGCCGCGTGGCCAACCCGCTGAGCGCGGCGTGAGGCCTGGGCCACCACCGAGCCACGGCTGTCACCGTGAGCGACAGGCACACAGTAATGCCGATTTGTCACCCATCTTCCACTTTTCCTTCCAGTGAGTCAGTGTGGAACGGGAAGGAAGCTGTTTCTCCCTGGTAAATGTGGCACTGTGTATCATGAGCAGCAGAACCTTTGGGAAGAAGGCCTCTCGGGTTCTTAGGTTTATCTTGGGCCACGTGAAGGGGGGGGCGGTGCCAAGAACCAGAGTGTATTAGCACAGGACGACTGTTCAGGAAAAAGTGCGAACAGACTTAAAACCGGTTCGTGAAACCAAAAACTGCTTTCCTTTTTATCAGAGAACAGAAATCGGGCTTTAAAATTATACAGTTTTCACGGCCCTGGGTTTATACTCGGTTACGGAATACGAACGCACGACCTGCATACGGTCTCCACGATGCCTTAGTTTTTTGTTGGTTTCTTGGTTGTCTTCCCCAGGATGCTGTGATCTTGGAAAAACACAAGCGTCTGAATTTGTGTTAGAATGTTAATACCACGGCTGGTCATCCCTTGTATTCTTAATAAACGTCTCGCAACAATACGCAAAAGAGGAAAATTCTTTTCATTCTGCAGCAAAACAAATACATGCCATTTAGCTTAACAGACCGTACAAATGCTAAGTGCGTTCAAGGGCTTTGAGCCATATTTTGGATGGAACTTCCCTGGAAGGTGCGGGCCGGTACTTGGCCGTCATTTGGAGAGGTTTTAGATGATGCTTTATTCTGGACGCTTCCATCCCTAAATGGCAGATGGGCATGGGGGTTGGGGGGGGGGGAGGCGCCATGCCCCGACATGCAGCTGTGAAGGAACGGGGCAGGTGGGCACCTCTTCCTTTCTGGGAACACAGGGTCGGATCGCTGCTCCCACCACCCAGGGACTGGAAGACAGAGAAACGAATCCTTCCATCTGCTGAGTGTCTCTTAGCAGGTTAGACGCCTGCATTCCTAAGCTTGGGCGGGGACTGGGGAGGAGGTGGGCACCCGGAGGCCCACACTGTTGCTGGTAACAGTGAAGATGCTTCCTGATGTGCACAAAGCCCCGTCTCCTCCTCCCTCCCACAGCTGCTGAAGTAACCAGGCAGGCTCTGTAATACGGTAACCACCGACGACGACGGCTGCTGGACAGTCACCGGGGGATAAGAGTGGGGATGACGATTTCAAAGGCGACCCAGTTCTTGCCGGTATGCGCGTTCAGAGGCGTAAGCAGAAGCATCCCGTGTTCTGCTTGAGCGGTGACTGAGCTGCCCACTGGTGCCCAGGCCTCGCCCACCCCCCTTCCTGGGCTTTGTAGCCACAGCCCAGGGCACCGTAGCCACAGTCCAGGGCGCTGGGGCCAACTGAGCACGTGCTATGAGAGGCAGGCCTGCTCCTCTGATTGAGGCTCGGACCGAACAGGAACACAGAACAGGAACGACGCCCTCCACGCCCCAGTGTCCCCCTCACGTTCCCAAGCGCCCTGCCAGACTGGAACGCAGCTCCCTGCTCTGATGTCAAGGTCAAGGGGACAGCTGGTTCCCCCCCCCCAACCCCCCCGCCGTTCTGTGGCGGTGGCAGGCACATGAGAGGCAGCATTGGTGGGTGCTCAGGAACGTGGGTGCCAGAGATGGGCGGGCTGAGCAGGAAGCCCAGATCCAACACGTGCTGGGACCCGGAGCAGGGGACATCGCCCCTCTGGGCCACGCTGCCCTTCTGTGTAAAGTGGGAAATACCCGAACGAATAAAAGAGTGACAGCAACCATGTCAACGGCAGTCAGTCCACAGTGAAGTCAGGACCTCTACCCTGTCTGAAGTCCTGTTCCATAAACGTACAGCAGGCAAAGCGTCCTCCCCTAGAGCCTCTGGAGGGAGCACTGCCTGGCCAACACCTTGATTTTGGCCAGTGACAACCATCGTTGACTTCTGGCCTTAGAGCGGTCAGGGAATTGTGGCAATGTGCTATGGCAGCCAAAGGCAACACTCAGGCACGTCTCCTATCCGGCACCGCTGGGGGACCTTCAAGGCTCTCCCCCCACATTCCAACCTCTTCAAGAGCTGATGGTCCCCCCATCCATTAAAGAGGATCACTGGCCATACAGGGACCAGCTGGCACCTGGGGGGCGGAGGAGTGAAATGTCCCAGGGGAAGCTTCTGGGAGGGGCCTCGAGTTCCCAAACCCCTCCCTGCCTTTGAAGCTGCGGGTGAAGATCTCAGTGCCTGGAGACCTGCCTCCCCTTCCCCAGATCAGCCTCTGCTCCCTGACCGCACAGGGGCCCCCGCCACATGGCACACAGCTATGGACGGCTGCTTTGAGGCTCTAATGCGCAGCGAATGAGCCCGGGCAAGAGTTTCCCCGCAAACATCAGTACCTCACCCGGTGTCAGGCTGAGCGACAAGGGCCCCGGTGGGACAGACACAGCAACAGCACCCGTGCTTTGTTTGGTCGCTCTGAATAGGCAGCAGTCCAGGAGCCCTGTCGAACTGTGGGTGTCGACGGGGGTCCCCCTGTTCACTGCTGGCAGGGACTCTGTCCCCCCAGCCCCGCTTTCACCTGGGTTTACCTCCCATCACGCTCTGCCCTCCCTGGGTCTCTCTTCTCAGAGGTCCAGTGGGGGGGGGGGCAGCAGCTGGCATCCGATTCCTCGCTGGTTTGGGCTTTTGGAAACGGCCACTGGATGCCAGGTCTCTGGGGGGGAACTGGAAGTTGAGGAAGCAGGAGCACGTTAGAGAGTCACGACCCAGGGTGCCGGGATGGCTCAGTGGGTTGAGCGTCCCACTCTTGATTTTGACTTGGGCCATGATCCCAGGGTCGTGGGATCGAGCTCCACATTGAGCATGGAGCCTGCTTGGGATTCTCTCCCTCTGCTCCTCTTGCCCACACGCTCTCTCTCTCTCTCTCTCTAAAGAAGTAATAAGCACAATCAGAGTCTCATGACTCCATGTGGCCCTTGGTGCCACCCAGCCCCACCCAGACCCCATCCTCAGCATCTGCATTGTCACCGGGAGCCCAGGAACGCACACTAGACTTTCGGGTCAGGGTTGAGGCTGGCCCGGAATCTGCGCTCCCAGCCACAGGCTTCGAGAAGAGCCGGGGCCACAACCGGCAGCGCCCCCTCTTGGATTCCCGCTCTCAGGGGGATGCCACGTCTTCGATCGGAACCGGAGCCGTGGCGGTTTCCCCCGTGAGTCCTAACACGACCGCAAACGAGAAACGGTCCATCTGTGTGCGCGCCATGGGTTCAGAGCTGTTCCTCCGACCCCGTCCCAGCACCTCCCTCTCTGCGCGGACACACACTTGTGAGGTGCCCAGGGCCAGCACGGAGCCCCAGGCGCCACCACCGACGTCCTCCTGATTCGTGCACCGTGGTTTTGAAGTCGTCCCCAGTGACCTGAGATAGCACCGTCCCGCTGCGGCTGGGGGAACAGAACACGGTGCGATCCTAACTTCGTTTCAGAAAGCAACTGGCCGGGGCGAGTGCATTTCTCCCATTTCTCCCACCGTGCAGGCTGCTGGGGCTGGAGCAGTTGCTAGGAGTACCCAGTACCCGGTTGCCAACGACCCCCTGCTGTTCTTTGTCCTCGGCTCTTTTATAAACTGGGAAGTGGGTCAGGATGTTACCAGGATACAAAACACCACTGTTTGGCAGATTACTTAACGCCAATGTGTTAATTCTGGGGGGTGGGGAGGGGGGTCTGTTTCTCTGAAATCTTTCGTCACTAAGTTCCAAGTCGTCCTGGGCTTGCAAAGCGCTTCCCCGGAAGGCCGGGGAATGATTCGGCAGCTCCCGTCCCCTCCGGCCTCAGGTTTCTGCTCAGGACCTAGAGCTTCCCACGGCCCACCCACCCAGGACGCTCACCAGATCCCGAAACTGTACTGGGTTCAGGACCTGAACACGACTTTTGCCGGATCCGTGCGGCGACCCCCAACCCGAACAGACACGAGGCTGCCGAAGACAATCCCGCTTCAGAAGCTTCGAGTGTGAAGCGTCCTCTCCTTGCTGCAGAGACACCGGCGTGGGTGACCCCCAGGTGCTGTTCCGGAGCCTGCTGGGTCGCCACATGGCAGGCAGGATGCAAACCACTTTGCCTTTCTAAAATCTGAAAAATTCTAGGCACCGAAACACGTACTGAAGGTTTGGGACAGGTTTTGGACTTGAGGACCATCCCGTGTGGGTTGGTTTGTCTGTTTGGTTCCTGATAGAATTCGCTTTTTTTAGCGCAGTTTTAGGCTCCCGGCAAAACCGAGCACACAGTATTTCCCATATGCTAATGATAGGTTCAACGTCCGGTGTCCTAAAAATCCTGTGTGCCCCACCTGTTCATCCCCCACAACTCTGGCCACCACTCGTCTTTCTCGGTCTCCGTACTTTTGCCTCTTCCAGAAGGCCGTAGAGCTAGGATCTACGCGCAGCCTTTTTGGATTGGCCTCTCTCTCGCTTAGCAATATGCGTTTAAGATTCCCCCAGATGTTTTCATTTCTTTTCAGGAGGAAACGACATCCCATTGTCCGGATGGACCGTTTATTTATCCGTCCATGAAAGACAACTTGGTTGTTTCCAATTTGGGGCGGGGGGGGTGTGGGTGGGCAGTGATCTGTGTGCAGGTTTTTGTGTGGACACAGGCTCGCCATGTGGTTTTTAAAGCTGCAGGACGAGCAGACGTTCTGGGTGCCTCTGAGAGGCTCTCACAAACACCGCGGGTGGTAAATGTCAGTGACTCGCAACACTTGGCGGGGGGGGGGTCCCACAGCCCACCTCCCTATATTCCATGTTACTCTATGCTTCCGTGGAGTTACCTGCAAAGTTACCCTCTGAGGCTCGCTGTGAAGCTTTGTTAAGCGGGTCCAGACCAGCCTTTGGTTTAGGCCAATCTGGTGCCGCTCCCGAGGCCGATCCTTCTGAGGGCGCCACTTGCGGCCACTGTCAGAGCCTTTCCATCCTGCCAGCGGGAACACGCCGGGGTCCCCTGAGCCTGGAGGATGATTCTAGCCGCTCCTTTCTAGGACTGCTTTCCTCGCCTTGACAGCCTCCTGCCCCACCAGCGGCTAACCAGCACCCGGCTATACAAAGTGAGCCACCTTCTTCTCCATACTCTCCCCCCAAGGTCTAGACTCCTTGCCCCACTCTCCCCCCACCCCCCCCACCCCCACCCCCGCCGCCCCCCCACTCCAGACTCTCTCACATCAGAGTCACCGGCTCTGGGTCCCCCTGTGCCCGGGCCTGGACACTGTCCACACACAGCCCACTTTGTTTCCCTTCTCTCTGGGATCCTACACTGCTCTTGTCCGGCGTCCACACGGTGCCGTTTCAGACGCTTGCCTTGGTGTTCAGTTGTTTAAGGTGGGACAGAGATTCAGGTCCTCGTTACCGGGTTACTTCACAATCAAAGCGCCACCCCAGAGATCAAGAACACATTTCAGTCCAATGTTGACGAGAGCGAGGGAGAGAGGAGAGGAGAATCTGGATTGTTCTGGGACTGCGTGTGACAGGGGCGACGGGGCGAGTGGCGCGTGGAGGCATTTGTCAAAGTCACGGGAAGGTGTGACTTCCCTTGGTCCAGACCGGCCTTTGCCGCCATCCGACAGGACGCCCGGCGGCTCTTCAAGAGGGGTGGGCAGTGCCGGGGAAGGCTCGCCTGGGGCAAAGGCAGCGTCCCCTTCACAGCTGCCTAACCTGAGGTGGTGGGAGGAGGACCAGGAGAGGCCGGCGTCCTCTCAGATGGTGGAGGCTCCATCTGGGATGTCTGGTGGTTGACGAGGAGAGGTCTCTCTCACGGGGGAGGATGCCACGCGCTGACAACGTGAACGGTGCCTTCAGGTAAGAACCCCCAACAGGCCTTGCTTCAGAATCCACCGTTAGCTCGGGGCACCTGGGTGGCTCCGTCGGTGGAGCGTCTGGCTTCCGCTCAGGTCACGATCTCACGGTTTGCGGGCTCGAGCCCCGCGTCGGGCTCCGTGCTGACAGCTCGGAGCCCGGGGCCCGCTTCGGATCCTGTGTCTCCCTCTCTCTCTGTGCCTCCCCTGTTCCTGCTCTCTCAAAATAAATAAAAACATTAAATTTAAAAAAAAAAAAAAAAAAGACTCTACCGTTACCTCGACATCTGAAGTTCGGCACCATTCTCTGGTTCTGAAACATGAACTTGAGCGGGAAGGTCAACGGGAGGGTCACGTGGACGCCCATTATCACACTGCCAGGGCGGCTGCTGTCCTTAAAGCTCGACGCTGGCCTCCTCCATGCCGGAGGTCGGGGGCTGCCCTGCTTTTAGCCCGCGAGGCATGCAGACCCAGGGGCCCCCTTTTCCACAGGCAGGTTCGTGGCTGAGTGGCTCTCACAGGGCAACTCCACAGAGTAGTTCCAGGGAGCTGCAAAGAAATACTGGCAAAGACCCCCCAACAGGACACCGGGGTGGGTAACTGAAGCAGCTCTAAAATCTGCTTTTTTTCTCTTCTTCCTGGACACACAGCTAGACCCATTTCCAGCCCCTGGAGCGTGCGGAGCTCTCCCCGGCGGGGCCGCGGCCCCCACCCCCACCCCCCGCCCCCGGGTGGCCCTCATGTGCTTTTCCTTTCCTGGTTGGCTGCAGCAGAGGCCAAAATGGTGGGCCCCCAAAAAGGTCCGCACACATGCCGGCCCCTGGAATCTGTGCATGTGACCTTACTGGGCAAAAGGACCTTTGCAAATGCGATTAAGTTGGGGATCTCACGACGAGAGCCTCCCGGATTATGCAGGTGGGTCCTAAATCCAACGTCAGTGCTCCTGTAGGAGACAGAGGAGGAGACACGGAGAAGAGCAGGAGGCCGCGCGAAGGCTGAGGCTGAGGCCGAGGCCGAGTTGTGCCATCATGAGCCGAGGGACACCTCGAGCCACGAGAAGTGGGACGGGCAAGGGGGAGAGGAAGTGTGGCCCAGCCGACACCTGATTTGGACTCCGCCTCCAGAACCAGGAGGGAAGAGAATTCTGTCGTTTTCAGCCATCCCGTTTGCAGTAATTTGTTACAACAGCCACAGGGAACTAACAGGAAGTGACCCCGGGGGGGGGGGGGCACGGAAGCCACAGGATGGAGGTGGCGCCTTGCAGGCAGCCTGGGAGCACCCCCACCCACTCATCCCCTGCCTCCCTGGCACCACATGACCAGTTGGCCAGAAAGACTCCTCTGCTTGAGACTTTTAGATTCTGTAGGCTATAAAGTAAAACACTATTATAGTTTTACTGTAAAAATGTATTATTCGTCTTCATAAACTTTGTTCCATTATGACTCTTCAAGGCAAAGCTCAGAAAACACACGTTAAATGAAGGAGACGTTCTGGGGAGCCAGGGATAAGTGTTCTGGAACGTTCTGCTTTTTACTAAAGGTTCTTGTTTCTTCAGCCTAGAAACAGGAGTGGGACACCATGGGCGTCACCCAGAACGAGCCCAGAAATGTGGTTATTACTGAACCCAGGCCGAGCCTGGGGCTTGACAGGTGTCCGGGAAATGGATGCCTTGGGCCCCAACCCTGCCCGATCAGCCCCTCTGTTCCGATGCTCATATCAAGGAGGGAGAATTACCTGCTGCTGAGCAACCTGGACTCTGGAACCATCTTCCCTGGATTTAAATTCCATTTCTTAACTATTTTAACTCCTTAATTTCCGTTTCCTCGTCTCCATAATGGGGATAAGCCGGCTGGAGTTGGAGGGGCTAATACACTGTACCCTTGTCAACCACGTTTTGAAACAAACGAGAAAGAACAGTCAAGGAGAAAGGAAACACCGGGGCTACGGTTGACCAGCGTCAGGCTGGAGGGAGGCGCTCAGCCATGTGGCTAACCCGGGGGACCACCGCCAGGTAGGCAGATCTCGTCACCCTGGCAGGGCTGGATCTCCGCTCCCAGAGCTCCCAGAGCTCCCCGCTGGGCAAGGTGGGAGGTCTGCCTTGCCCACAAGGGCATGTCTGCACTCAGAAGCTCCCTCAGGCCCAGCCACCGAGTGGCTCACACGGCTCCCGGCACGACGCGCGGGTCCTGCTGGACCTCCCTCAAATCCTGGGCCAGGCGTGCGAGCTCAACTTCTGCAGGCCCATCGCTGAACTTGGGGGACGCGGGTGGGGGCGGCAAGAGACAAACGTGGGTGCCAATCTATCCCCACTGGTTCCAGGTCGGCCTTGCCCTCTCTCACTTCATGTCCAGCTTTCTTCCCGACTGCCCCCTGCTCCCTGCCGCCTACGAGCCCAGCACCGCGAGGTCCAAGCCTGATGCCAAATCCCTTCTGCTCTTGCACCCACGGGCCGGGGTCTGACTAGACTCCCAGTACCGACCCGTCAGTCCCGCTCCAGCCGGGGCAGGGCTCAGTGCTGAGGCTGGGGCACCGGCTCTCCCGGGGAGCACAGGCAGGCCCAGCGTGCAAGCCCCGAACACTCGTGGGGCCGCACGGCCACAGGGGCGGGGAGGACACGCGCCCGAAGCCACTGCTCTCACCGCTTTTACGGGGGTTCCTCTCACGCTCCCTATTTCCCCGCGCTGCCTCATCACTGCGCTCACACACATACAGACAAAATCTCTGCTGGCGCCCGGATCTGCTTTCTTGATTGCCAATCGCTTACTCTTTTCCTTGCTCTCCCTGGAGCTGACCTCCGGGCCAGGACACGGAGATGCAATGAAACGCAGGCTCGAGGGAGAAGCGCCCCTGCCTCGGCGGCCCGTGTCGGGCGCCTACCTCTTCCCAACATCCCCGCAGCCTCTCCCGACACGAGGGCCGCGGCCTTGTCGCCTCCCACACCTGCAGGAGGAGGACCCGCTGAGGAGAGTGAGAGGCAGGTGCCCTCGAGGAAATGTGCCCGACATGCCACCCCCCGGCCAGAGCACTCAACCCGCACCGGATTCACAAACACGAGCCCACGTGCTTCTGGCAGACACTTCTTTTATTCAGGAAATGCATCTTCCTACAGGTTCCAGCTCCTGCCGGG